>NC_089839.1:191999624-192339208 GCF_035609145.1 Eleutherodactylus coqui
GGGGGAATCATCACGGATAAGCGTACCCGCCTGTCAACCGACAGTGCTGACAGGCTTACACTCATCAAGATGAACAAAGCCTGGATTTCCCCAGACTTCTCTTCTTCACCAGCGGACAGCAGCGATACCTAAGCAATACGTAGGCTGCACCCGCGGATGGAAGCATCGTTCTCTATCACCATCAAAAACGGGGACATTTTTGCTTCATCAATTTGTGTATAATATTCCTCCTCCTCCTCCTGCTCCTCCTCCTGAAACCTCACATAATCACGCCGAACGGGCAATTTTTCTTAGGCCCACAAGGCTCAGTCATATAATTTTTCTAAACCATTTTTATATGTTTCAATGCTCATTAAAGCGTTGAAACTTGCACCTGAACCAATTTTTATTTTAACTGGGCTGCCTCCAGGCCTAGTTACCAATTAAGCCACATTAACCAAAGCGATTAATGGGTTTCACCTGCCCTCTTGGTTGGGCATGGGCAATTTTTCTGAGGTACATTAGTACTGTTGGTACACCAATTTTTTGGGGCCCTCGCCTACAGTGTAATCCAATTAATTTTTTGCCCACCTGCATTACAGCTGTCGTTACATCAGCTGTGTTGGGTACTGCAATGGGATACATTTATGTACCGCCGGTGGGTTCCTGGGAGCTACCCATGCTGTTGGTCCACACGGAGTTGTAACTGCATGTGTCCACTTCTAAAGAGCCCCAGTCTGACTGGGGCATGCAGTGTGGGCCGAAGCCCACTTGCATTAAACATGACATTACCTCAGCTGTGAGGGGCAATGCAATGGGATATATTTATGTATCGCCGGTGGCTTCCTGGCACCCACCCATGCTGTCGGTCCACACGGAGTTGTAACTGCATGTGTCCACTTCTAAAGAACCCCAGTCTGACTGGGGCATGCAGTGTGGGCCGAAGCCCACTTGCATTAAACATGACATTACCTCAGCTGTGATGGGCAATGCAATGGGATATATTTATGTACCGCCGGTGGCTTCCTGCCACCCACTCATGCTGTCGGTCCACACGGAGTTGTAACTACATGTGTCCACTACTTAAGAACCCCAGCCTGACTGGGGCATGCAGTGTGGGCCGAAGCCCACCTTCATTTAATCGGACGTTACCTCAGCTTTGATGGGCACTGCAATGGGATACAGTAATGTACAGCCGGTGGGTTCCAGGGAGCTACCCATGCTGTGGGTGCACACGGAATTCCCATTGCGGAGTTGTACCTGCCTGTGACTATTTATAAAAAACCGCGGTCTGACTGGGGCATGCAGACACCTTGACAGAATGAATAGTGTGTGGCACATAGGTTCCCCATTGCTATGCCCATGTGTGCAGCTCCTGATGGCGGTGGCACAGGATTATATTTCTCATTGCTTCTGTACAGCATTGTGGGCTATCGCCCCGCCCCTTTTAAAGAGGGTCGCTGCCTAGCTGTGCTAACCCTCTGCAGTGTGTGCCTGCGGTTCCTCTGGCAGACGCACTTATAAATAGACATGAGGGTGGTGTGGCATGAGTGCAGCTGAAGGCTGCGCAGGGACACTTTGGTGTGCGCTGTGGACACTGCGTCGTGCGGGGGGGGGGTTGGGCAGCATGTAACCCAGGAGAAGTGGCAGCGGAGTTTCATGCAGGCAGTGATTGTGCTTTGTTGGAGGTAGTGTGGTGCTTAGCTAAGGTATGCATTGCTAATGAGGGCTTTTCAGAAGTAAAAGTTGTTGGGGGGGGGGGCCCACTCTTGCCGCTATTGTGGCTTAATAGTGGGACCTGGGAACTTGAGATGCAGCCCAACATGTAGCCCCTCGCCTGCCCTATCCGTTGCTGTGTCGTTCCCATCACTTTCTTGAATTGCCCCGATTTTCACAAATGGAAACCTTAGCGAGCATCGGCGATATACAAAAATGCTCGAGTCGCCCATTGACTTCAATGGGGTTCGAAACTCGAAACGAGCCCTCGAGCATCGGGATAATTTCGTCCCGAGTAACGAGCACCCGAGCATTTTGGTGCTCGCTCATCTCTAGTCAAATCCTGTTTCAGGTCAAACTCTGCTAAAAGTTTAGTTCAACGTGAACTTGAACCTGTGACCGGACCACTATCAACACGATTGTATTGGTGAAGTTTCAGTTTGCTTAGAACTAATTTGGACCAAGCAAAGCTTTTTGCCGAAATTTGGTGAACTGGCCAAAACGAACTTTTAAAAAGTCTGCTCATCACTAGCCACAATGATCATCAACTTTAAAAATGCAGAACTGCATTGAACTAGCTTACCAGAAGATCTAAGGATGAGCGCACACTCTGGCATGATAACAACAAGTCCCACCAGTGAACAACCATATGCAATGCTGCCTGTGGATAAGACCAGTTTTTAGGGTTTTTCATAGGAAATCTATTTTTTCTTACTGATTTTATGGCTTATATTAGAAATAACAACATAAGAAGTAGACAACATGTTGGACACCAGTGTTTAGTTATGGGGTGACAGAGGTAGCAGTCAAAAACGTCAAAGGCACCTCTGTCACAAAAGAAGACACCAGATGTATAAATGGCACTTAGAGGGTGGAAAGTTTTGTGACAGAATTTGTATTAGGTCCAATAAACTCCATGTTACTTCTTGGTTGAGTGATATAGGTGTATGATGCTCAATTATTCTCCAGAACAGCTCCCATTAGATAGAATAGGTATAGTGCAAGATATGCTTTTGGTGTCATGATCTCAAGGTTGGTTTTAGGGGGGTGGCAAACTCTCCAGTTGCTGAGATGCCCCGTTTCCCAAGAGATCCTAAAACCAGCATTATTTAGTGATATATAGTGGTATTATTTTGGTATTGAATTGTAGTGGAAACTATATAGCACTATTATATTAGCCCCTTTAAAGGGCTTGTGCCAAAATCAACTTTTATCACTACCCAAAGTATAGGTGATAAAAGTCTGAATAGTGCAGTTCTCACCACTGAGATCCCCATTGATCCCGAAAACAGGTGTCCTGTGTTCTTGTCTTCTCATCACTGTGGAATCCCCCCAACCCCCACAGTGAGAAGACATGTGCAGCTTCCTCTCCATTCATTTCAGCGGGGCTGATAGAAATAGCCAAGTACAAGCACTCAGCTATCTCTGGTAGTCCCTTTGCAGATGAATGGAGTGGCACTGTGCATGCTCGATCACTGCTCTGTTCAATCTCCTCCTCACTGTGGAGGTTGTGGTGATGCCGCAGTGATGAGTAGAGGAGGAGAGAGGACCTCTATGTTCTCGGGATCTCAGCGGTGAGAGCCTCAACAAATAAACTTTCATCACCTAACCTATGGATAGGTGATAAAAGTCAATTTTGGTACAACCTCCTGAAGGGTGTGCAGTACTATTTGAATGTTAAGTGCTATTTGTTCACTATATGCTAGTGCAATATGGACATAATATGGCAATATTATCTCGCCACAAAATGGCCAAATAGCTATATTATGTCCTGGATTGCATGAACAGTATTTCCCAACATGTGAGCTGCCTTTTGCACAATGGCTCATTGGTTAGCGCTATTCAGGTTTGAATCTGAGCAAGTATAATATCTACATGGAGTTAGTAACTTCTATCCATGTCTTCATGGGTTTCTGGTGGTACTCTGTTTTCTACATACTGATAGGTTAAAAGGGTTTGCTTGGCAAAAACTATTGATCACCTATTTTTAGGATAGCTCATCAATAGCAGATTGGCAGGGGTCCACTAATCAGCTGTTGAGTAGCTGACCAGAATGTTCAGAATGCTGTTCGTTCGGCAATGACCCGATTTGGTATTGCAGCTTTCTCCCATTAAAGTGAATGATAGAGCAGCAATACTAAACTTGGCCACTGTGCTACGGATGGCATGCTGAGCATTTCAACCGTTGGCAGCATCTTCTCACCCGGCCAATCTACTATTGATAATCTATCCTAAAGATCGGTCATCAACAGTTTTCACCTACATAGATTTTTGCAATGCAATCAATTAACCATGATAGATCAGAAGCTAAAGAGCAATGCCGTACATAATCAGCGACTGTTATTTGTGATGATTTGTGCATGTCAGACGCACTGAAACTCGCATTGCATTATGAGAAAAACAAAGTAACAAGTAAATAATATCAGGCATTCGTGAAAGACAGGAAACTTATAAAATGACTCACCCACACACATTTAACTTTGTTTATAATGACTACTCATTATGCTGTGTAGGTGTTGTTCTGATTACAGTAATAAGAAGGTAAAATCCAAGTGAAGAGGCTTAATATAATGTATTTAATGTCAGGGGAAAAAAAAGTCAACTTGCGTTTTCTGCCAGAATTTCTGCTGTTGATAAAACTTGACATCATTTGATGGAAAATCTCTAAATATTAGTAGGATTGGTTCCTTATGTAAAAGCACTTAATGCCCTGAGATGATTTCAATACTTTCCTTTCCATGCAATCACTATATTCTACGTATATTTAATTAGCATCGGATTAGAGTAAAATGTTCGATATAAAGGTATAACAATATATACTGAGCAGACACTTTAATAAAGGCAGCAAAACATCAATTCTGTTCATTTCATTTCCTTCTCTAAGAAGAAGCACAGAGCCACCATAGTGTCCACATGTCACCCTCATAGGATGAGGGGGCTTGTAGAAAATCCCTATCCCATGGAGTATGGTCTTGATGCTTCTTAAAAGGCCAACTGTAGATATTGATCTAGATGGCCACCATAGTGTTCACATAAGAGCGTTAAAGAATGGGGGGCTTATAATATTCTACCCAAGACAAAACATTGAGCCACCATAGTGTCTATTAATAAACCTTCTATACCACTCACCAAGGATGGAGTGCTGAGCCACCATGGTGACCATGTGCCAACGACACAAAGCTAGAAGGGGTAGCTAACACTAATGAAGAGAGAGAGGATTTGAAAAGATCCAGACAAGCTTGAACAGTGGGCCATGACTAGCAGAATTGTATTTAACAGAGAAAAATGCAAAGTGCTACATCTGGGCAAGAAAAAACACACATACACAATGGGAGGAATTGGGCTAAGCAACAGCACATGTGAAAAAGATTTGGGTTTACTAATACATTATAGACTGAACATGAGTCAACAATGTGATGCAGCAGCAAAAAGCCAACACACAGTCCTGGGATGCATTAAGAGAAGCACAGAATCTAGACCATGAGAAGTAATTATCCCCCGCTACTCTTTCTTGGTCAGACCTCATCTGGAATACTGTGTCCATTTCTGAGCACCTCAATTTAACAAAGAAAAACATTGACAAACTTAGGCAAGTTTAGAAAAGAGCTACCAGAATAGTGAGCAGTCTGCAAACCATGTCCAATGAGGAACGGTTAAACGATCTAGGAATGTTTCGCTTGCAAAAAAGAAGGCTGAGAGGAGACTTAATAGCCATCTACAAATATCTGAAGGGCCGTCACAGTGCAGATGGATCAGCCCTATTCTCATTTGTACAACGAAAGACTAGAAGCAATGGGATGAAACTGAAAGGGAGAAGACACAGATTAGATATTAGAAAAAACTATTTGACAGTGAGGGTGATCAATGAGTAGAACAGGTTGCCACAGGAGATGATACATTTTCCTTTAATGGAAGTCTTCAAACAGAGGCTGGACAGACATCTGTCTGGGATGATTTAGTGAATCCTGCATTGAGCAAGGGGTTAGACCAACTCTGCAATCCTATAAAGTCTAAACTTTATAGGATGACAGGCTTCTAATATTCTAACCCAAGACTAAGCACGGATAATATCCATTAACCTTATAGTCTGGGTGGCTAGTGCTATTTTATCCTGAAATTAAAAAAAATGACCCACCAATGGTGCCTATGTATAAACCTTACAGGATGGAGGAGGCTTGTAATATTGTACCTCAACATGAAAAATTGAGCCACCATTAATAAATCTCTATTAATAAACCTTCTATATCACTCACCAAGAACAAAGTGCTGAGCCACTATATTGATCATGTCTAAACCTTATAGGATTAAGGGCTTGTAATATTCTACCCTAGAATGAAACACTGAGCCACCTTAATATCCATTAAATTTATAGAATGGGTGGCTAGTGCTATTCTACACCAAGATAAAGCACCATATTGTCCACATACAAACTTTACAGGATTTAGGTGGCTTGTGTTATTGCAACGCAAGTCAAAGCACTGAGCCAACACAGACCAATTCTAAGAATAGTCTTCATGTTTATTAAAAGGTCTACTATAGAGATGAGCGAGCACCAAAATGCTCGGGTGCTCGTTACTCGAGTCGAACTTTCAGTGAGGCTCGAGAGTTTGTTTTGAGTAACGAACCCCATTGAAGTCAATGGGCGACTCGAGCATTTTTGTATATGACCGGTGCTCCGCTAAGGTTTTCATTTGTGAAAATCTTAGCAAATCACCAAAGTCACGTAAAAAACACAGAAATGGATAGGGCAGACGAGGAGCAACATGCAGGGCTGCATTTCGGGCTCCGAGGTCTCACTATTAAGCCACAATAGTGGCAAGAGTGAGACCCCCCCACCCCCGCACTGTCAGCATAACGATCCAGCTGTGGCAGAGAAGAACGATGTTCGCCCATTGAATTCAATGGAGCCGGCAATACAGCCGGCTCCATTGAAAGCAATGGGCTGCTGGCTAGCGCGGGATGAATTTTCCGGAAGGGCTTAAAAATATAAGCCCTTACCTGAAAAAGAAAGATTTTAGTGTAAAAAAGAATAAAAATGCAGGCATTCTCTTCAATTGAGCCACTGCTGCTGCTGGCGACTCCATTGAAGGCAATGGTCTGCTGGCACACCTGAATTCTTTTTCAGGGAAGGACTTTACATATAAGCCATTCCCTGGAAATGAATTAAAAGTGATTTAAAAAACAAAAAAAATAGATGCTCACCTCCCTTCAGCTGCCGGGGCACAGCCGCGTGTTTTCCTGCTGTCCCCTGCACTGTGGTGCTGAACTGCTGTCATTCAGCTGAGAGCTGCGCTGAGCCAATCAGAGGCAGCATTCACTCAGTGAGATCTGCCTCTGATTGGTCAGGCTGTGACCAATCAGGGGCATGTTTGACTCACACCCCCTTCACACCCACTGCAGGCCAGCCGCGCTGAACTCCGTCTGCCGGGACAAGGTGAGTAAATATATTTTTTTTATTTTTACACATTTCTGGATGAATTGCAGGGAAGGGCTTATATATTTAACCCCTTCCCGACAATTCATCCCACGATTGCCGGCAGCCCATTGCTTTCAATGGAACCGGCTGTATTGCCAGCTTCATTGAATTCAATGGTCAGTGCTCGTTTAATCGAGACGAGTACCGCGTGGTGCTCGTCTCGAGTAAGGAGCATCTCGAGCACCCTAATACTCGAACGAGCATCAAGCTCGGACGAGTATGCTCGCTCATCTCTAGTCTACTATAGATGTTAGTCTGGATGGCCACCATAGTGTGCATGTAAAGACCTTAAAGTATGGGGATCTTGTAATATTGCACCCCAAGATGAATTACCAAGTGACCAGAGTGTCCATTAATAAACTTAGTAGAATATAGGGCCTTGTAGTAGTCCTTTCAAAGACATAGCATTGAGCCATCAGGTGTTCGAATATATGAGGGGCTAGCAGAAAATTGCTATCCCAAGAAGGATGTTCATCATACTTCTTAAAAGGTCTGCTGTAGAGGTTAGTCTGGATGGCCACCATAGTGTTCATGTAAAAACTTTAAAGAATGGGGGACTTCTAATATTCTACCCCACGAAACATCAAGTCACCATAGTGTTCATTAATAAACCTTGTAGAATGGAGGTGCTTGTAGTAGTCTGCTCTAAGACAAAGCACTGAGTCACCATAGCGTCCACATATAAACCTTAGCAAAAATCTAGTCAATTTAGTACGGTATATAAATTTATTTTAGAAACCCAACTCCTATAAACTAATGAAGTGAAGTGAATAAAGATACGTTTTACACATCAACACGGGCTCTCCATTCTTCTGTCTACGCAATACAGTAATGCCACCCACACAACGGTTGTTTAGATTTTAAGACTTCGATTTCAGGTTAAAATGATTAATTTGAATTGTTTTTAATGCATGGAATTAATTAGTAGAGGAACCTAAGTGAACTGTCCGCCTATAATTGTTGATTTACTGGTGCATTCTATATAATGAAGAGAATGCAAAGCGAAGACAATGACACTGGCGGTACTCATCATTGGTTCTGAATAATAGTAAAACAATGAATTACTTATTTTCTATATTTGATGCTTGTGAGATTTAAAGAGCCAATAACCAGTTACTGCCCATAAACAATGCCATGATATTTTTTGTTTTGCAAGGTTAAAATGTTTCTGTTCTGTGGCTGAATTAGTAATTATTGCATTACAGCTCATTTAGTTCTTGGGCAGGCGGTATGTTCAGCTGAGCTGATCTGTCTGATGATACTTATGTGCTTTAGGCATGAACAAATTGTTTCTTATGACCGAAAGTATTCCTTTGGCATCAGCCTCAGTAACTAAATCAAATCAGAGGTCTACAAATACAATGAATAGCAACTTTATTAGAAACACCGGCCCGATTGGAGCTTCTCTGTATGGAGATTATCCCCTTGACCCCGGAGTGCAGCATAAAATCACATGACAATTTTTCCATGGATCAGTTTCAGTGTGAATTCATTGAAGAATGTGAAAATCCAGTGATCGGAGTGACTTCCAACAAAGCCTGGATGGGCTATAACAACAGACGACCAGTTCCAGAATCATTACTGTTTAAGAGAAACAGAAAGGCAAGATTCCAGTGGACAAAAGAGTGCAAAAATTGTATCACTGATCAGTAGAGAAACATCTCCTGGTCAGATGAATCCAGATTTCTTTTGCACCGTGCTGATGGGAGGTCAGAATTAGTCACAAGCAGCATGAATCGATGACCCCTTCCTGTCAGCTGATCAGAACATGTCAGCAGCTCCATCTAATCTGTGGCAACTACAAGAAGCTTCCTGTCCACATGGGCCGATATTCCTGAAGATTTTATCACCTAATGGAATCTACGGCACAACTGCTTCATAACTCTAAAAATTGCTTTAAGCAAGAAGAGCAGCTCTTGAGCACAGCCTGCTACTCTAACTCAAGTGAAAATTGTGCAGAATAAGAGAAGAGGAACATTTAAGAGCATATGAACAGTATTTGGGTAGAGAAGACACTGTAATTATCTTTACATTGCACTTAAAGGTGTTCTTTAGCTTTAAACTAGTAGATTGGTGGGGTCTATCACCCGAGCCTCCAGCTGTTTGCAGTTTGGTATTGCAGGCAAAATTCTCATTCACTTCAATGGGAACTTTGCCTGCAATACCATGTTGGGCCACTGCATAGAGAATGGAGCTGTCTACTTCCTGCAAAAATCAACTCAATGTGCAAGTAAACCAGTTTGGAAACTGCTGGGGTCTTGGGCGGTGGACCCCTGCTGATCTACAATTGATGGTTATCCTGCAGTTATATGGAAAAGTGTACTGGTAAGAACAATAATTTCAGTTGTTACTTCCCTTTCTAGACTCCCACTGGCAAGTCATAGAAAAGGAATTACTCAGGAAGGATGAGAGAGGGAGGGTAATACGACATGATAGGAATAAAACTCAAAATAAATGTATTTAACAAAGCCACTTCTTTAAAATGTCTTCTATGTTTAACTTAGAAATGTTTACTGTACGATTGATGTTAACAGCAAATGTGGTTGGAACAGTCCTTTAAATCGTTATTCCAAAACCACTCCACTGTCTGACAATTCACATTTTCTTCAGCGCTTCATTTACACAAGCTGCCAGACTGATGCACTGGAAGTGGGAATTCCGTAAATGATTATACTTTGAAAGTGATCCATGAGATTTAGTTTACTTTCTTTAATGACATGATAAAACCACAACCCTAATGTTTAGTCCCATCGTTGCCTCAGATTTCTCGCTAATCAAATCCAGTGTGCTTGGAAGAGGAGAGCTTGTTTAGTGTATTCGCTCAGCAGTAATCCATACTGTTACAGTCATTGTAGAATATAACAGGCCTGGTAAAGGGATATAAAGAATTAAAGGGGTGGTCTCGCGAAACCAAGTGGGGTTATACACTTCCGTATGGCCATATTAATGCACTTTGTAATGTACATTGTGCATTAAATATGAGCCATACAGAAGTTATTCCACTTACCTGCTCCGTTGCTAGCGTCCTCGTCTCCATGGTTCCGTCTAAATTCGCCGGCAGCTTGCTTTTTTAGACGCGCTTGCGCAGTCCGGTCTTCTCCATTCAGCACGAGCCGCTTCAGTGTGCTCCCCGCTACAGCTCTTCTGCGCATGCGCAGACGAGCTGTCACTGCTCGGGAGCGCGCTGAAGCGGCCATTCTGCACCATCCTCTGTTAGAGGAAGGTGCAGAAACTGGAGCTGCCCAGCGGAGAAGACCAGCCCAGCCCAGCAGCCCCGAGAAGCCTCCCAGGTAAGTGATGGGTCGGGGGGGGGGCTGCCGCTGCGCCGGGCTGCGCCGGGGGGGGGGGGCTGCCGCTGCGCCGGGGGAGCTAGCGCTAGGCCGGGGGGGCTGTCGCTAGGCCGGGGGGGGCTGTCGCTAGGCCGGGGGGGGCTGTCGCTAGGCCGGGGGGGCTGTCGCTAGGCCGGGGGAGCTAGCGCTAGGCCGGGGGGGCTGTCGCTGCGCCGGGGGAGCTAGCGCTAGGCCGGGGGGGCTGTCGCTAGGCCGGGGGGGCTGTCGCTGCGCCGGGGGAGCTAGCGCTAGGCCGGGGGAGCTAGCGCTAGGCCGGGGGGGCTGTCGCTGCGATGGGGGGGGCTGTCGCTGCGCCGGGGGAGCTAGCGCTGGGGAGCCGGGGGCTAGCGCCGGTTACCTGCTGTCTGGTCGGCGGCTGCGGGGCGTCTGGTCGGCGGCTGCGATGCGTCCGGTTGCCATGGAGACACAGCTGGCGGCGTCTCGGGAGCGCGCACGTCGGGCTGCAGCGAGCGACTGGGAAAGAGCCGGCGGCCATCTTGAGGAAACTTTTATAACTTGCTGAAACGCTGGAACGGTAAGTACGAACCAGCTAGAAATGTCATTTACAGGGGGGCTTAGTAATGTGTGTTTAATGGGGGGGACTGGGCAAAAAAAAAAATTAACTGCTTCCTCGAGACATCTCCTTTAATAAAACTTGATAGAATAATGGCCATTTTGGGCCAAGTCTTAATTTATCCCCACCTTCCATACATCACTCTTTACCTTACCAAACACCTTATCTTCCTTCCTTTCCGTAATTCTATCCTCAGCTTTCATCCCTTCCTTATATCCCTCTTTTCCTTTCTCCATCTTTCTTCCTCTGTCCCGTACTCTTTTCCTTTTATGTTCTTGAATTCCATCCTTACATCTCACTTCTTGTCTTTTTTCCATACTGTATATTCCATACTATCCTGCTTCTCTTAATAGATGCTCATCTTCCCAACTGTCTTCCTCTTCCCTTTCTCCTTCATTCTTTTTTTCCTTCCTTCCTTCCTTCTCTTCTGTTGTTCCTTTCTTACTTACTTCCTCCCTCATGTCCTTCCATCCTCTTTTTCTTCCTCCTTCTTCTTTTATTCTTCTTTACCCTGTCCCTTCTCTCCTTCCCTCCTTCCTTCCTTCCTCCCTCCCTGCCTTCCTTCCTCCCCCTTTCCTCCTTTTCTTCCTTTCTTCCTCCAGATAACCTCTTTATTTCTATACTGTATATTCTATACCTCCCTCCTTCTCGTAATAGACCCTTTACTTCCCAGTTGTCTTCCCCTTTCATTTTTCCTTCCTTCCTTCCTTCCTCCCTCCCTCCCCCCTTCCTCATTCCCTCCTTTTCTTCCTTTCTTCCTCCAGATAACCTCTTTATTTCTATACTGTATATTCTATACATCCCTCCTTCTCATAATAGACCCTTTTCTTCCCAGTTGTCTTCCCCTTCCATTTTTCCTTCCTTCCTTTCTTCCTTCATCACTTTCCACATGCAACTGTATTTGCTTCCATGAGCCAAACTTGGACAGGCCCAATGAAGAAATAAAAAGCCCTTAATATATCTTCCAGTGCCCATTTATTTTCTATGACCATTTAGTGGCTTCAGCGTTTGAAATAAAGAAGAAAATATTCTTATGGCTTCAAACTGTATTTCTTAACCGAGATATGAACGAATGCCCTGTTAATTGTTGAGTAAAGGCTGTAAATAACACTTTAAGTGACCAAATTATTTTCCGTGTCCTATGTGACTGGAGAAACATTTCTCATCTCCGTTGTAAAGAAGATTGCTTTCCAGTGTGCCGAAAATAAATCTATTTTAATTAACACTTCAGTCGCAAAATATACTACATCATGATCATTAATAACAATGTTAATTAAAGTTTAAATGCTATCCTGACTTACAGTTTCTGAGCTGCGGCCCTGGTCAAAACAAGACTTCTTATTGGTCACCTATAAGAGCCTATCCAGCCTGTACGTAGGAAACTAGAGGAGGAAAATACAACGTTCATTCAAAGGGAATGGTCTCATAGCTGCAATAAAAGATATTCTTTTGCCAAGTTATTTTTCTTTATGATTTGTTTCTCTAGCTGTGCTTGTTTTATGTCTACAAGGACGAGTTTTATGAGGAAAATAATGATATTGTGTAAAGAGCGCTACATTGAAGCATTATTACGGCCAAGCCCTACCAACAAACTGTCTCCTTTTGTTGTGCAAAAGTCAACGTGTCACGTCCCACCTGGGCAAACCTGCCAAGTTTTTGAATTTCCTAGGGGACGTTTTCTAATTCCATCTGCTTGTCTGCACATGTATAATTGGTCGGCCCGCTGTTGGCTTATTGTGTTTTTGTCTACCAGCTGAATTCTTCAGTTTAACATTTTCAGCCTATTGTTACATTGTGTCATCTCTATGGTTCAGCGTTTTCTGTTCCGCCGTCTCTCACCATCCTACCTAAAAATAAAGTGTGCTACAGATATCCTGTTGTCGAATCATGCAAGGCAAAGTTAATCTGGTGTAAACACTTATTTGGAAAGTAATCAGGGGTGATAAGTACGGGTAGGGGGCACATCCAGGATTTGAAATTGTTTTAGCAATTACTGTAAAAATTGAAAATGAAGTCATAAGAAAAGCTATGCTTTATGCCAGCAACACATAAACATACAAAGATTATTTCTAATGGCTATTTGCCTCTTTGATGATCCTATAATGTTTATTGTATTACTGCACTCTCCAATTTTTGGCAAAAGGCAACAAAAATGTCAATGTTGATACCCTGTAAGCAAGGCATGACCCTCTGATGAAAAGTACCAGGATAATGCGTTGTCTGCTTTGCCAGTCCAGGCAACTTCAAGAAGACAAGATGGAATGGTGCATAACCAGTCTTTTGTTGGTGCCAAAGGTTCCACAGATGATGACGTTAAAACCCTGTCATCTGTGCATATCTGAGTATTTTATGATGCATGCCACTGACAGAATCTTCCAATATATGCCACTGTTTAGACATAGAGTAGCATGGGTTTGTCTATTGTAAAATGTATGCTACACAATGTACACTGAATAGCCCCTTTATTAGAGACAGTGTCTTGTTAGAATTGGATAGGGTTGCCACTTTTGTCACCAAAGTATACCATCCAAGCTAAAAAGGGGCTTGCTTTGGGGGTGGGTAGGGTGTGGCTTATCACAACATTTGTTTTTACTTTCGTTATTCCAGTGGTCCCAGTACTATTAATGCCCTCTCTCAAGAGGCCCCAATAGTAATAGTCCCCCCTCTAGGTGGCTCCAATAATAATAGTGCACCTCTCTCAATAGTCTCAGTACTAATAATGCCCACTCTCATGGCCCTAATAATAATAGTGCTCCCTCTCAGTGGCCCCAGTAATAATAGCGCTCTCTCTCACTAGCCCCCTATAGTAATAGTGAGTCTCCCTCTCAGTGGCCCCAATAGTAATAGTGCCCCCTCTCTCTGGCCTCAATAATGCCCCCTATGGTGGCCCCAATAGTAATAGTGCCACCTTTTAGTGGCCACAGTAATCATAGTGCTACCTTTAATGGCCCTAGTAATCATAGTGTTCCCCTTGGTGCCCTCCCCACTGGTCAAGCAGCAACCCTGTCATCAAGCACTGTGACTTACTGTGAAGCTGCTGTCGGGATAGGATGTCCCTTGTGCACTCACAGAAGATCCGCACTCCTCCTGTCGGAGCTGCTCTGAGTACAGTACATGCAGGAACGCAGAAGCAGGGAGCAGCAATGAGGATTTTCTGTGAGCTGCAACAGCATTCCATGTTGACTAGAGCTTCAGAGTGAATTACAGCACTTGATGACTGGGTTGCTGCCCAGCCAGAGGTGCTCACACCAGGCAATTATTTTTTACCAACCATTAATATGGCCAGAAAAAGATAAATACCGGCATTGGCCTTTAGAATAAATTACCGTCCGAACCAGTGTTTACCGGTCAGGTGGCAACCCTGCAATTGGAGCTTCCCTGAAAGGAAATTAGAGCCATGACCCCAGAGTGCAGCATAAAATCATGTGAAAACTTTTCCATGAATCACTTTCAGTGTTATCCTATAAGTGCTAGATTAACCAGAGTCAGGATTTCACTGCCAACCTTTTCTCATGTAACAGTGTGGAGAGTTCACCAAGAATGGTATGATCAGGTAAAAACATCCAACGAAAGGGACTCCTGTGGACAGAAACAACTCATCACTGAAAGGGATCAAAGGAGGATATCAGGAATCATTCTGAAGAACAGGTGGTGCACAGTCAAGGAGACTGCAGCCAAATACAGTAATGGTGCTCCAACTAATATGTGCAAACACACAACTCAGCATTTCTTAGCACAGATGGGCTATAACAGCAGACAGACAGACCCAGCACCGTTGCTGTCTAAGAGAAACAGAAAGGCAAGATTCCAGTGGTCAAAAGAGCGCACAAAATTGTGTCACTAAGCAGCGGAAAAACATCGCCTGGTCAGATAAAACCAGATTTCTGTTGCACCGTGCTGATGGGAGGTCAGAATTTGGTGCAAGCAGCATGAATCGCTGAAACCTTGCACTAGTGGAGGTGGAGAAATGGTGCTTGGTATGTTTTTTTGGCAAATCATGAGTCACTGATACTCATGCATGGACATCACAATGAATTGTTGGAATTCTAAAGGCCAAAGGAGGTGCAATGAGGTACTAGAAGGAAGTCTCTAATAAAGTGGCTGGCCATCTAGAGTAGCTATAGTTTTAACTGTATACATCTGTATATGAATGTACAACAGACTACTCTTTCCTATATATATAAAACAAAAAGTATGCTGGCAGTATATACAAAAGGACACTCTTTTGGCATATTCTGAATGCATGGAATCTATGTTCTTCTAAAAGCAGTCATCAAATGTGTTCACAAAACAAGTTTATCCTTATATCTACTCCACACTGTAAAGCACTATACATTGAAGTATCACTGTATAAGGAACATCTACTCAATAACAGGTTGGTCCATCTTTTGGGGTGATCACGGCTTTTAGACAACGGGAAACATTTTTTACAAGCTGACAAACATTCTTCATGCTTAACTTGTGCCATGCCGTGCAGCCGCTCCATCAGTTGGTGCTCATTTTGTGGATAAGTGGGAACAGATCTTACAGCCCTTACCAGCATACCCCAAACATATTCAATGGGATTACAGTTCGGTGAGTTTAGGGGCAGGGCAAGGATATGTGAAGAATTTATTGTAATTTTCTTCCAACCATTCCACAGTGATCCAAGCTCGACAACACAGAGCATTGTCCCATTGAAAGCTGGCACTGTCGTTGGGGAGGACTTGCTGAAGATATGCATGTAGATGTTCAGCAAACAGATTCCTGTAGCATGCACCATTCAAGGATTGTGGTATGATGACCAATGGTTCTAGGCAATGCCAGAAAAATGCTCCCCAGACCGTCACACTGCCATCACAGCCTGTTGAGTCCTAATGGTAAACACATGGGATATGGCTTCATGCTGTTTACGCTAGATGTAGACCCAACTGTAGTGGCCCAGACTAGAGTGGGGACCCCACAGCACTTGTTTGGCTATCTTTTGTGCGTTGTTTGTGTGTCTGCGTGTGTCTCTTTAGGCTAGGTCAGTGTTTAGTGTTTGTGTCCCCAAACTGTAATATGTTTGTGCTCCTGTCACCGTAACCTGCTTGGTGTTGTGCGAATGGAGAGTGGGCAAGTTAGGGGGCAGGGAAAAAGGAGGAAAAAGGGAAAGAGAAGCGAGATATAGTCGGGGAAGGAAGACGTGTAGAGGAGACTTCGGCTCTGATGCTGCCTTAGGAAAAAGCTCCAACCCATTTCACTTGGAAATGGGATGTGACCCCTCCGGGGATGAAGAGCCATTAGAGCTTCTGGGAAGGTGTCAGCGAAGAATTTTACCAACTTCCCCACCTACACAAGTGCAAGACAAGACCCACTCTGTGTCTGCCGGTTGGAGTACAAGTCTGACGTGAGTGAGTGCGCGGAATGACGGTTGAATCCACTATGAGAGGGTGCAAAAAATAGAAAAAGACTGTCCGTATTTCCCCTGCCATGCTGAGTGCTTGCCCTTGTACAAGCTGCCATCAGATAACTGAGAGTGATGGCTACCGTGCTTCTGGGGAAAGAGCGTTAGCAAACAGAGGTTTATCAGCGACTGTGAGGGAAAGACGGGCCAAATCTGTTGTTACCTAAGACTATTACAGCATATACTACTAGAGATGAGCGAACGTACTCGTCCGAGCTTGATACTCGTTCGAGTATTAGCGTGTTTGAGATGCTCGTTACTCGTAACGAGTACCACGCGATGTTCGGGTTATTTTCACTTTCATCTCTGAGACGTTAGCGCGCTTTTCTGGCCAATTGAAAGACAGGGACGGCATTACAACTTCCCCCTGCGACGTTCAAGCCCTATACCACCCCCCTGCAGTGAGTGGCTGGCGAGATGAGGTGTCACCCGAGTATAAAAATCGGCCCCTCCCGCGGCTCGCCACAGATGCGTTCTGACATAGCTGAGGGAAAGTGCTATCGTGTTGGAGCTGCTATAGGGAGAGTGTTAGGAGTTATTGTAGGCTTCAAGAACCCCAACGGTCCTTCTTAGGGCCACATCTAACCGTGTGCAGTGCTGTGGAGGCTGCTTTTTGCAGTGTTGCACATTTTTTTTTTTTGGTATATCAGCCGTGCAGAGCATTGCGCCCTGCAGTAATACTCCAGGGACAGAAGTGCTTAGGCAGGGAGAGCGTTAGGAGTATTTTAGGCTTCAAGAACCCCAACGGTCCTTCTTAGGGCCACATCTAACCGTGTGCAGTACTGCGGAGGCTGCTTTTTGCAGTGTTGCACTTTTTTTTTTTTTAGTATATGGGCCGTGCAGAGCATTGCGCCCTGCAGTAATACTCCAGGGACAGAAGTGCGTAGGCAGGGACAGAAGACATATTAATATTATTGATTGAATATAGGCAGTGGGCCTTTGCTAAAAAAATTTGGGCAAAAAATCTATTTGGCCTGCCTGTCACTGTGCTCAGTGTTCTGGGTCTGTGTGTGCTGGGTGTAGTAGTTCTACAAAATCATACGCAGCCAGCTAAGTGTTACAGCAGGCTTGCGCCAAATTATTTCCTGGCTCTGTCTGGGCTGTGAAGTCACTGCTGTATTGCAGTCCACAGTGCAACACTCTGCAGTTCTGTGACATACTCCAGGGACAGAAGTGTGGAGGCAGGGACAGAAGACATATTCATTGAATATAGGCAGTGGGCCTTTTCTAAAAAATATTGGGCAAAAAATCTATTTGGCCTGCCTGTGACTGTGCTCAGTGTTCTGGGTCTGTGTGTGCTGGGTGCAGTAGTTCTACAAAATCATACGCAGCCAGCTAAGTGTTACAGCAGGCTTGCGCCAAATTATTTCCTGGCTCTGTCTGGGCTCTGAAATCACCGCTGTGTTGCAGTTGACAGTGCAACACTCTGCAGTTCTGTGACATACTCCAGGGACAGAAGTGCGTAGGCAGGGACACAAGACATATTAATATTATTGATTGAATATAGGCAGTGGGCCTTTGCTAAAAAAATTTGGGCAAAAAATCTATTTGGCCTGCCTGTCACTGTGCTCAGCGTTCTGGGTCTGTGTGTGCTGGGTGTAGTAGTTCTACAAAATCATACGCAGCCAGCTAAGTGTTACAGCAGGCTTGCGCCAAATTATTTCCTGGCGTTCCGTAAGCGAAGTCAGCCTCCAACCACAGGCCAATAAGCGGCACATTTAATTACAGCGTTCTGTTTCTGCATTACTGGTAATACAGCATGCTGAGGGGTTGGGGTAGGCCTATAGGACGTGGGCGCGGCCCAGGACGCGGAGGCCCTAGTCCGGGTGTGGGCACAGGCCGAGCTCCTGATCCAGGTGTATCGCAGCCGACTGCTGCGGGATTAGGAGAGAGGCACGTTTCTGGCATCCCCACATTCATCGCACATTTAATGGGTCCACGCGGTAGACCTTTATTAGAAAATGAGCAGTGTGAGCAGGTCCTGTCGTGGATGGCAGAAAGTGCTTCCAGCAATCTATCGTCCACTCACAGTTCTGCGCCGTCCACTGCTGCAACTCAGAATCCTCTGGCTGCTGCTCCTCCTTCCTCCCAGCCTCCTCACTCCATGAAAATAACACATTCTGAGGAGCGGGCAGACTCCCAGGAACTGTTCTCGGGCCCCTGCTCAGATTGGGCAGCAGTGGTTCCTCTCCCACCAGAGGAGTTTATCGTGACTGATGCCCAACCATTGGAAAGTTCCCGGGGTCCGGGGGATGAGGCTGGGGACTTCCGGCAACTGTCTCAAGACCTTTCAGTGGGTGAGGAGGCCGATGACGATGAGACACAGTTGTCTATCAGTGAGGTAGTAGTAAGGGCAGTAAGTCCAAGGGAGGAGCGCACAGAGGATTCAGAGGAAGAGCAGCAGGACAATGAGGTGACTGACCCCACCTGGTTTGCTACGCCTACTGAGGACAGGTCTTCAGAGGGGGAGGCAAGGGCCGCAGCAGGGCAGGTTGCAAGAGGCAGTGCGGTGTCCAGGGGTAGAGGCAGGGCCAGACCGAATAATCCCCAAAACTGTTTCCCAAAGCGCCCCCTCGCGCCATGCCACCCTGCAGAGGCCGAGCTGCTCAAAGGTCTGGCAGTTTTTCACTGAGAGTGCAGACGACCGACGAACAGTGGTGTGCAACCTTTGTCGCGCCAAGATCAGCCGGGGAGCCACCACCACAAGCCTCACCACCACCAGCATGCGCAGACATATGATGGCCAAGCACCCCACAAGGTGGGACGAAGGCCGTTCACCGCCTCCGGTTTGCACCGCTGCCTCTCCCCCTGTGCCCCAACCTGCCACTGAGATCCAACCCCGCTCTGAGGACACAGGCACTACCGTCTCCTGGCCTGCACCCACACCCTCACCTCCGCTGTCCTCGGCCCCATCCAGCAATGTCTGTCAGCGCACCGTCCAGCCGTCGCTAGCGCAAGTGTTTGAGCGCAAGCGCAAGTACGCTGCCACACACCCGCATGCTCAAGCGTTAAACGTGCACGTAGCCAAATTTATCATCCTGGAGAAGCTGCCGTATAGGGTTGTGGAAACGGAGTCCTTCAATAGTATGATGGCGGCGGCGGCGGCCCCGCGCTACTCAGTTCCCAGTCGCCACTATTTTTCCCGATGTGCCGTCCCAGCCCTGCATGACCACGTCTCCCGCAACATTGTACGCGCCCTCACCAACGCGGTTACTGCCAAGGTCCACTTAACAATGGACACGTGGACAAGCACAGGAGGGCAGGGCCACTATATCTCCCTGACGGCACATTGGGTGAATTTAGTGGAGGCTGGGACAGAGTCAGAGCCTGGGACCGCTCACGTCCTACCCACCCCCAGAATTGCGGGCACCAGCTCGGTGGTGGTATCTGCGGCGGTGTATGCTTCCTCCACTAAACCACCCTCCTCCTCCTCCTCCTCCTCCTCCTCCAACGCAACCTCTGTCTTGCAATCAAGATGTGTCAGCAGCAGCAGCACGTCGCCAGCAGTCGGTGTCGCGCGGCGTGGCAGCACAGCGGTGGGCAAGCGTCAGCAGGCCGTGCTGAAACTACTCAGCTTAGGAGATAAGAGGCACACGGCCCACGAACAGCTGCAGGGTCTGACAGAGTAGACCGACCGCTGGCTTGCGCCGCTGAGCCTCCAACCGGGCATGGTCGTGTGTGACAACGGCCGTAACCTGGTGGCGGCTCTGCAGCTCGGCAGCCTCACGCACGTGCCATACCTGGCCCACGTCTTTAATTTGGTGGTTCAGCGCTTTCTGAAAAGCTACCCACGCTTGTCAGACCTGCTCGGAAAGGTGCGCCGGCTCTGCGCACATTTCCGCAAGTCCCACACGGACGCTGCCACCCTGCGCACCCTGCAACATCGGTTTCATCTGCCAGTGCACCGACTGCTGTGCGACGTGCCCACATGGTGGAACTCTACGCTCCACATGTTGGCCAGGCTCTATGAGCAGCGTAGAGCTATAGTGGAATACCAACTCCAACATGGGCGGCGCAGTGGGAGTCAGCCTCCTCAATTCTTTTCAGAAGAGTGGGCCTGGTTGGCAGACATCTGCCAGGTCCTTGGAAAGTTTGAGGAGTCTACCCAGGTGGTGAGCGGCGATGCTGCAATCATTAGCGTCACCATTCCTCTGCTATGCCTCTTGAGAAGTTCCCTGCAAAGCATAAAGGCAGACGCTTTGCACTCGGAAACAGAGCCGGGGGAAGACAGTATGTCGCTGGATAGTCAGAGCACCCTCCTGTCTATATCTCAGCGCGGTGAGGAGGAGGAGGAGGAGGAGGAGGAGGAAGATGAGGAGGAGGGGGAAGAGACAGCTTGGCCCACTGGTGAGGGTACACATGCTGCTTGCCTGTCATCCTTTCAGCGTGTATGGCCTGAGGAGGAGGAGGAGGAGGATCCTGAAAGTGATCTTCCTAGTGAGGACAGCCATGTGTTGCGTACAGGTACCCTGGCACACATGGCTGACTTCATGTTAGGATGCCTTTCTCGTGACCCTCGCGTTACACGCATTCTGGCCTCTACGGATTACTGGGTGTACACATTGCTTGACCCACGGTATAAGGAGAACCTTTCCACTCTCATACCCGAAGAGGAAAGGGGTTCGAAAGTGTTGCTATACCACAGGACCCTGGCGGACAAACTGATGGTAAAATTCCCATACGACAGCGCTAGTGGCCGAAGGCGCAGTTCCGAGGGCCAGGTAGCAGGGGAGGCGCGGAGATAAGGCAGCATGTACAGCACAGGCAGGGCAACACTCTCTAAGGCCCTTGACAGCTTTATAGCTCCCCAGCAAGACTGTGTCACCGCTCCCCAGTCAAGGCTGAGTCGGCGGGAGCACTGTAAAAGGATGGGGAGGGAGTACGTAGCCGATCGCACGACCGTCCTCCGTGACGCCTCTGCCCCCTACAACTACTAGGTGTCGAAGCTGGACATGTGGCCTGAACTCGCGCTGTATGCCCTGGAGGTGCTTGCTTGTCCTGCGGCTAGCGTCTTGTCAGAGAGGGTGTTTAGTGTGGCTGGGGGAATAATCACAGATAAGCGTACCCGCCTGTCAACCGACAGTGCCGACAGGCTAACACTCATCAAGATGAACAAAGCCTGGATTTCCCCAGACTTCTCTTCTCCACCAGCGGACAGCAGCGATACCTAAGCAATACGTAGGCTGCACCCGCGGATGGAAGCATCGTTCTCTATCCCCTTCAAAAACGGGGACCTTTTTGCTTCATCAATCTGTGTATAATATTCCTCCTCCTCCTCCTGCTCCTCCTCCTGAAACCTCACATAATCACGCCGAACGGGCAATTTTTCTTAGGCCCACAAGGCTCAGTCATATAATTTTTCTAAACAATTTTTATACATTTCAATGCTCATTAAAGCGTTGAAACTTTCACCTCAACCAATTTTTATTTTAACTGGGCTGCCTCCTGGCCTAGTTACCAATTAAGCCACATTAACCAAAGCGATTAATGGGTTTCACCTGCCCTCTTGGTTGGGCATGGGCAATTTTTCTGAGGTACATTAGTACTGTTGGTACACCAATTTTTGGGGGCCCTCGCCTACAGTGTAATCAAATTAATTTTTAGCCCACCTGCATTACAGCTGACGTTACATCAGCTGTGTTGGGCACTGCAATGGGACGTATTTATGTACCGCCAGTGGCTTCCTGGCACCCACCCATGCTGTGGGTCCACAGGGAGTTGTAACTGCATGTGTCCACTTCTAAAGAACCCCAGTCTGACTGGGGCATGCAGTGTGGGCCGAAGCCCACCTGCATTAAACATAAGTTTATTACCTCAGCTGTGATGGGCAATGCAATGGGATATATTGATGTACCGCCGGTGGCTTCCTGGCACCCACCCATGCTGTCGGTCCACAGGGACTTCACAATAGGGAGTTGTACCTGGCTGTGTCTATGAATTAAAAACCCTGGTCCGGTTGGGGCATGCAGTGTGGGCTGAAGCCCACCTGCATTTAATCTGACGTTAGCTCTGCTGTCCAGGGCACTGCAATGGGATACATTTATGTACAGCCGGTGGGTTCCAGGGAGCCACCCATGCTGTGGGTGCACACGGAATTCCCATTGCGGAGTTGTACCTGCCTGTGACTATTTATAAAAAACCGCGGTCTGACTGGGGCATGCAGACACCTTGACAGAATGAATAGTGTGTGGCACATAGGTTCCCCATTGCTATGCCCACGTGTGCAGCTCCAGATGGAGGTGGCACAGGATTGGATTTCTCATTGCTTCTGTACAGCATTGTGGACTATCGCCCCACCCCTTTTTAAGAGGGTCGCTGCCTAGCCGTGCCAACCCTCTGCAGTGTGTGCCTGCGGTTCCTCTGGCAGACGCACTTATAAATAGACATGAGTGTGGCGTGGCATGAGGGCAGCTGAAGGCTGCGCAGGGACAATTTGGTCTGCGCTGTGGACACTGGGTCGTGCAGGGGGTGGGGTTGGGCAGCATGTAACCCAGGAGAAGTGGCAGCGGAGTGTCATGCAGGCAGTGATTGTGCTTTGTTGGAGGTAGTGTGGTGCTTAGCTAAGGTATGCATTGCTAATGAGGGCTTTTCAGAAGTAAAAGTTGTTGGGGGGGGGGGGCCCACTCTTGCCGCTATTGTGGCTTAATAGTGGGACCTGGGAACTTGAGATGCAGCCCAACATGTAGCCCCTCGCCTGCCCTATCCGTTGCTGTGTCGTTCCCATCACTTTCTTGAATTGCCCAGATTTTCACAAACGAAAACCTTAGCGAGCATCGGCGAAATACAAAAATGCTCGGGTCGCCCATCGACTTCAATGGGGTTCGTTATTCGAAACGAACCCTCGAGCATCGCGAAAAATTCGTCTCGAGTAACGAGCACCCGAGCATTTTGGTGCTCGCTCATCTCTATATACTACTAAAACCAATGTTTCAGATGTTAAGTAAACCATGTGGTTTCGGTTCAAACAACACTTGGACTATTGACTTTTTATTTGATTCCAGTGTTTCATTACCTTGAAGAGGCACTGATGTCACGAGAACATTCAAATTATAATAGTTAATACCATTTCTATTATTTTACAATTGTGTGCAGCCTGGCCGTACAGCGTTTGGACATTCAGAGGAGGGACAGTATACAACTATCTGCCAGCTGCCATTGACAACTATCTTAATTCTCCATTGTCACCTCATAAAGGTCTGTGCTTGGCTACCACACAAATATCCATATGGTTCAACAGGAAAAGGGACTCATCACTCCAGACAACCTTCTCTATGTGTTCAACGTCCATTGACGTCTTTTCTGAACCTATGTGAGGTGTTGTTGGCAATGATTTAGGTCATCAGGGGCACCCTATCGGTCTTCAGCTATTGAACCCCAGTTGACACAAGGTATGCTGCATGGTCATTGTGGAACTTTGTCTAACTTCCCTTCTGTTGTACAGCTGCTTAGTTGGTCCACCGTGGCACGTTACTACTGACATGCCAGACATGTCATCTAACGCTCATCTCTAGGATCACTCACATGTGGCCTGTCACTATCTGTTTGTCTGTCAGTTGTCTGTCCCCGGTTCATCCAGTCTTGTAACACTCTTGATACCATGGTTCGTGTGTGACTGTTTCAGAATTACTGGCACCACAGCTCCAGGCACCAATAATCTGCCAGTGGCCAAAGTCATGCAAGTCACCACATTTACCTGTGACTGCCAAATGTTGCCTTCTGCGAAGCAGAGGAGAGTTCAATATTTTTTCAAAATGAGAGCAGATCATGATACAGTCATCATGTGGTACAGTAATACTGATCACAAGATGTCACATGCCTGCTGTTCCTAATGTAGTAATCGTTCAGCACAGAGGCGTAACTTGAAGCTTCTGGGCCCCGGAGCAAAATCTGTAACAGGGCCCCCAACTATAATGCTTTTTTCATAGTACTGGGCTTCCAATATGGCGAAGAAAGGCCTTATGGCCCCCTAAGGCTCCTGGGCCCGGGTGCAACCGCATCCCTTGCATCCTCTATAGTTACGCCCCTGGTTCAGCATAAAGAATAGTTACTTGTGCATTGTGTGCATGTAGGAACAATGGCAATGAAAGGTACCACAAAGTAGACCATCGAATGTAAGGTCAACTCTGACTGATGCTTCTGTAAAGCCATTGCCAACTTGTTATATGTTTTCTACCAATGCCAACCACTGCATTTCAAGGGCTGCAAATTGTTAAAAATATCATTGTCAAGAGAAGTTGAAGCCACTAGCAATCTTCGCGTTTCCAAATCCTATCCATGAAAATGTGGTTGGACGGCCATAATATATTCTATTTTATTGTCTGTTTTACTACTAAATTAATTTCCCCGTGAAGTAAAATCCCATGCATTCCATTACCTGCTGGAGTTTTATTGAATAGGAAGATGATACCAATAATTCTTCTTTCCTCTGTTTTAATATTGTTCTTGAGCATTTTTTCCCCTTCCTTTAACTAGCAGATATAAACCAGAAGCTTTGTTCAAGTTTGTTCTCCCTATCAAATGATCTTCAACCTTTATCTGAGAGGAGCAGTGTGAAAGATATGATTGTAGTTGATTTTAATGGTCTGCTGAAAAGTGTGTCAAGTGGAGCTCACTGCGTTTCGAGTGTTTCTGTTAGGTATGGCACTTCAAACCGGGCTCGGTTTATGAACTGCGTGAAGATTGCTTTAATTCTAGCTCACAAGGAATGATAAGCTTGAACACTACCACAAGTTACAACACATGTTCCTTTTTATTTTGGCACAGATTCAACCTTAATTTTCCTCCACACGCTAAGCTTCCCAAACAACAAAACACATGCCCTAATCTGTAGTCTATTCTTTAATAAATGAGATTTATTGTATGCTTCCGTGCCTCGGAGCTTTGTTTGCCCAGTGTGCCATAAGACCACCAAGGGTTTTGTTGTCTGAGGAAATGACAATCCCTGACTCATCCTTTAAGTCGTATTAATTTAGAAGGGAACTCGTTTTTTTTATTTCGTAGCTGGTGTATCAGGTACAGAAATACAAAGAACTATCGTAGTGAATTAATAGCATTTCTGGTTGCTTTAGATCAGGAGGAAACAACTTTTTCTGGTCCAAGGGCTACATTATTAAATTGCATCACTTCTAAGTTTCACAATAAAACTTCAAGGGGTATTGCTATCTCTGATATCTATGGAACCATATTCAGTGTTGGCCTTAGGTCAGGTGAAACCCTGTGTGGGATCTGTTTTGGCTGTCCCCCCGCCATGAGAACAAAACTATATATATTGTACTGATAGGCAGCCTGCCTGTATTGTGCTTGTGCAGAAAGCAGCATGACCACAGCGTACCCACACCAGAACAGCTTACTAAATGTATTGCACCAGATCCAAGCTCATAACATAAATACAGCACCAGAACCAAGCTCAGTACATAGATACAGCACCAAAACCAAGCTCAGTACATAGATACAGCACCAAAACCAAGCTCATAATGTAAATAAAGCCCTACAACCAAGCTCAGTGCATAGGCTCTACACTAGAACAAAGCTCATAACATAAATAAAGCCCCAGAAACAAACCTATACCATTAGCAAACCCCCAGAACCATGCTCTTAATATACATTCAGCCCCAGAACCAAGCTCAGTCTATAGATACTATATCAGAATCGAGTTCATAACATAAATACAACCAAAAGTTAACCTCGTAATATAAATACTAGAGATGAGGGAGCATACTCGTCCGAGCTTGATACTCGTTCGAGTATTAGGGTGTTTGAGATGCTCGTTACTCGTAACGAGTACCACGCGGTGTTCGGGTTACTTTCATTTTCTTCCCTGAGAAATTTGCGCGCTTTTCTGGCCAATAGAAAGACAGGGAAGGCATTACAACTTCCCCCTGCAACGTTCAAGCCCTATACCACCCCCCTGCAGTGAGTGGCTGGCGAGATTAGGTGTCACCCGAGTATTAAAATCTGCCCTTCTCTATATGCGCTCAATGGGGCCGGCGGCAGCAGCGCCGACCCCATTGAGAACATATAGAAGACAAATCCTTCTTCTCTGCCACAGCTGTAACAGCTGTGGCAGAGAAGAACGATGTTTGCCCATTTAATTCAATGGAGCCGGCAATACACCAGGTTCCACTGAAAGCAATGGGCTGCCGGCGATCGCGGGATGAATTGTCGGGAAGGGCTTAAATATATAAGCCCTTCCCTGCAATTCATCCAGAAATGTGTTACAATAAAAATATATACCGGCGTATAAGGCGACGGGGCGTATAAGACGACCCCCCAACTGTCACCTTATACGCCGGGAATACAGTGGAGCAAAGAATAAAAATCATTACTCACTTCTCCTGGCGTTCTGCGGTGCTGCTGCAGGCTGTCGCTCCCTCCTGGTCCACGGCAGAGCATTGCTTTCTCTACGAAGGGCTTTAAATCCCCACCTCAAGAAACACACGTGCCTTCAGCCAATCACAGCCAATGACAATGATGTCCAGAAAGCAATGCTCTGCCGGGAACCAGGAGGGAGCGACTGCCTGCAGCAGCACCGCAGAATGCCAGGAGAAGTGAGTAATGATTTTTATTCTTTGCTCCACTGTATTCCCGGCGTATAAGGTGACAGTTGGGGGGTCGTCTTATACGCCCCGTCGCCTTATACGCCGGTATATATTTTTATTGTAACACATTTCTGGATGAATTGCAGGGAAGGGCTTATATATTTAAGCCCTTCCCGACAATTCATCCTGCGATCGCCGGCAGCCCATTGCTTTCAGTGGAACCTGCTGTATTGCTGGCTCCATTGAATTCAATGGGCAAACATCGTTCTTCTCTGCCACAGCTGTTACAGCTATGGCAGAGGAGAACGATCTTTATGCTGACAGTGCGGGGGGGGGCCCACTCTTGCCGCTATTGTGGCTTAATAGTGGGACCTGGGAACTTGAGATGCAGCCCAACATGTAGCCCCTCGCCTGCCCTATCTGTTGCTGTGTCGTTCCCATCACTTTCTTGAATTGCCCAGATTTTCACAAATGAAAACCTTAGCGAGCATCGGCGATATACAAAAATGCTCGGGTCGCCCATTGACTTCAATGGGGTTCGTTACTCGAAACGAACCCTCGAGCATTGCGAAAAGTTCGTCCCGAGTAACGAGCACCCGAGCATTTTGGTGCCCGCTCATCTCTAATAAATACATAGATACAATATGAGAACCAAGCTCAAAACATAAATACAGCCCGACAACCAATCTCAGTACATAGATACTATACCATAACCAACCTCACAATATAAATACAGCCCCAGAACCAAACTCAGCACATGAATGTAGCCCCAGAAACAAGCTCAGTGTTTAGCTGCTATACCAGAATCAAGCTCATAACATAAATAGAGCACAGACCAACCTCCTTACATAGGTACAACACCAAAACCAAGTCCATAACATAAATATTGCACAAATCAATCTCAGTACATAAATCCAGTACTAGAACCAAGCCCATAAGATGAACAAAGCACCGGAGCAAAGCTCACAACATAAAAATAGCCCTGGAAGCAAACTCATAACATAAATATAGCTCCAGAACCAAGTTCAGCACATAAATAGTATATCAGAACTTAGCTCATAACATAAATACAGCACCAGAACCAAATTCATGACATAAATATAGCATGAACCAAGCTCATAACATAAATACAAGACCAGAACCAAATTCACAGCATTAATACAGCATGAACTAACATCAGTACATAGATACAATACCAGAACCAAGCTCATAAGATAATACAATATTAGAACTACGCAATTGTGATTTTGGGGTGCGGTGCACTAACAGTAGTGCCACAGAACATCAAAGGGTAGGAGGAAGAGCCAGAAGGGGAATGATTCATGTTGCTCCACAAGATACTGCTGTACAAAGGAAGATCTTTTGACTGAGTAGACCTAAGGGGGCAATTGCCCTCAGCCTATATCTGCTTGGTGCCCCACTATAAGTTGAATGACAGCTGAGTGCTGCCTCTGATTTGTCACATCGCTCAGGCAATCAGAGGCAGCGCTTTCTGGAGGCAGGGATTTCTTAATCCCCGGCCACCAGAATACAGATCAAGACTGACAGGGACAGGGAGAACAGCCGGACAGTGCTTCTAGGTGAGTAAAAATGTTTTTTTTACTTTACTTTATTTTACTTACAACTAGCAATGATTTTTGGGGTAAGGCTTATATTTCAGCAGCGTCAGCCCCATTGAAAGCAATGGGATAGCATCGCTGCCCTCTGCCACAGCTGTGACAGCTGTGGCAGGGGATTTTTTTGTGCCCGAGTCCCATCATCATTGAACACTGTGACAGTATTGTCACAGTGTTCAGTGATAGGGGGACCTTCGTGGAGCAGCTGCGTTTCACCAAGCACAGCTGCTCCAGTAAAGGGCATCTGAAACTTTGCCCATTGAAGGCTTGCACACACTATTTTGGGCACATGTAAAAAAAAAACACAGAGCTTCGATCCTGCGCATTTTGCACATCCGTGGAGTGCATTTTTTTGTGCACATAGGCACGCAAAAAAACCAAAACTCTTGTTTGACCGAGCCCTAAGTTACACAAAATAGGCAAAATAGAACTCATACAGTCTCACAATTTTCTCCATAACAGTGCCATCCACACAGCACCCCCATATTAGTGACAGCCATGCAGAGTCCCCTCTAATAGTCACTCTTTCAGCCCTCCATAATGGTGTCAGCCAATTTTCCCGCATAACAGTGCTGTCATCCCCACAGTGTCCACCATAACAGTGCCATTTGACTCGACTTTTAACCCTGTACAATCCACTGTCTGACCTCTGAAGACACTATGATTTAAGGCTGTACAGCTCATATTGGAAGACTTCGTCGAGGTTCTCTTACTGTATATTGCCAGCCTCTCTGCTGTCAGAGCCTATCCAACGTGTGACCTCATGCAGTACTGGCTTTAGCCAACATATAGTGCCATTGTATAACGGCAGAAAAAGAATAAGCCCCCTAGGAAAATCAGGATATAAATTGGATTGGAAAGGGTTAAACTTATTATTTCTACCTCTAATCTTGTTAAGTCAGCTCTAACCCTATAAATTATATCTCAAACAGTGATAAGTGTAGGAATTCTATCTTTAACCCAAAGATTCTACGCATAACCTTATTGATCTTCCTGCTAACTCTATTGATTATGGTCATAACCTTATTTATTCTACACTTTTTAAAAGGGTTGTCCCAAGACTTTAACTTGTTTCTTATGGATAGGATAGGGATTTCACCAATCATAAGAATGGGAGTCGCATGAAATCCTATATGAATTGAGTGGTGGCTGAGCTTGAATGCTCCTACACCATTCATCTCTATGAGACTGCTGAAGAGAAGCCAAGTACAGCAAGCACTTGGCTATTTCTGGGACTCTCATACAGAAGAATGGAGCATCAGCATGCATGCTTGACTGCCACTTGGTTCATATGATCCTTCCCATAGACCTACTGATTCCACCTCTAACCCTATTGATCCTACCCCTTGGCCTTATTGTTTCTACTCCTAACCTTACTACCTCTAAACCTATTGTTTTTAACCCTAGCCCTATTGATCCTACCTTAGCTTTAATGTTTCTACTCCTTAAACTATTGATCCTATCCATAGATCTGTTGGTTTCTACCCATAGACCTTTTTTTTCTATCTTTAATTGTGTTGACTCAACCCTTAGACCTGTTGTTTAACCCCTAACCCTATTGATGCTACCCCTAAACCTATTATTTCTTCCTCTAATCATATTAATCCTACCCCTAAATCTATTGTTTCTACCCTAATCCTATTGATCCTACCTCTAAACCTATTTTATCTATCCATAAGGCCCCTACAGAATCCAGCTCTGGCAGCCACGGCGTCCATGTGTACCTTGTCACTTTCTTTTTCTTCTGTACTGCGGATGGTTCTCACGGTGAGCCGTGGGACATGCGCAGTACAGATTTTTTTTTAAACTACTGATTCTCCTGCATCATCCCCTAGCATTAACATGGAATCCGCGACCTTACCACAATGTCATTGCAGAAGGGCTGTGGATCAGACGGCTTTCATTGACATCAATGTAAGCTGTCCGCCCGGATTCCGCGAAGAAATGGAGCATGCTGCAATTTTTCTTCCACTTGCGGAAAACGCAATTGATTTCCGTAAGTGTGGAGGAAGAATCGATTTCCCATAGCATGCTATGGATGCTATTTGCTGTGGATTCTGCAGCAAATATCCGTCCGTGGGCAGGAGCTCCAATTCTATTGACCCTACCCCTAGGTTTACTGTTCATACCCCTATTCCTGATTGCTCCTACCCCTAACCATATTTATCCTACCTCTTAGCCTTAGTGTTCCTACCCCTTACTGTATTGAGCCTTATTGTTCTTATCAGTCATCATATTGTTCCTACCACTTAGCCTTGTTGTTTCTACCCATAATCCAATTGATCCTACCCCTAGATCTAACCTTAATAATTCTTCCCCCTAGCCTTGTTGTTTCCACCCTAACTCTATTGATCCTACACTGAGCTCTATTGTTTTTATCCCTAATGGTATTGATCCTACTCTGCAATATTTGTTTCGTGTCTGACATGCCACTCCAAGTTAAGTAGTTCTTAGATACTAATTTATATTTTTTCTATTTTTAATCCTATTAATTTTACCCTTTAGCCTTATTGTTACTACTTCTAACCCTATTGATTCTACCCTTAGACATACTGTTTCTAACCCTAACTCTATTGATCCTACCCCTAGACCTATTATTCTTACCCCTAAGCCTATTGATCCTCCCTCTAGCCTTATTGCTAGGACCCCTAACTTAACTGATCCAACCCTTTAGCCGTATAGTCTCTGCTCTGAACCCTATTGATCCTGCCCTGACACCTACTTTTCTACTCATACCACATTGAACCTACCATGAGCCCTATTGTTTCTACCACTAACCCTTTTAATCCTACCCCCTAACCTTATTTTTTCTACCCTTAACTCTATTGATCCTATTTCTAGACCTATTGTTTCTACCTCTGACCCTATTGATCCTACCATTTAGCCCTATTGATCCTACCTTGAGCCTTATTGTTTCTAGTTCTAATCCAATTGATCCTACCCGGAGCCTTATTGTTTCTACCCCTAGATCTATTGATCCTACCCTGAGCCTTATTGTTTCTACCCCTAGATCTATTGATCCTACCCTGAGCCTTATTGTTTCTACCCCTAGCTCTATTGATTCTACCTTCATCTCTTCATCTCTTTCAGTAGCCTTTTTATATGAAAACTGGATGAAATCACAAATCTTTATAGCTGGAGGATTGTGTTTATTCTCACGAATTAGTCTCCCAAATGAGGAAAATGAGAAAAAAGCAAAGCTATAAGGTCACTTGTGAAGATATTAGAGAGGTTTAAGGAAGTCAGTAGCTTTTCCTACTTCTCAAGCCTAATTACACTTTTCATCAGGCCCTGTAATTTCTTATTTGCGAGGTGAGCGTTTCCATCAGCATCAGACATCACATACTTCCCAGATTGTCAACAAAGTCCAGCAAAGTTAATAAATTGCAGCTTGAAAGTAGAATTGTTCGAGGGCTAATTACAGCATCAGTTGTCATGGCAACAATCTACCAATTGGCACATGTACGCCCATGTTATAGCATGGTATGAGTGATCCGAGCTGTATGCACTTGACAGCTGGAGATCTACGATCAAAATAATGTATGTTTGACAGTAGATACATATTGCGAGGCTCTTCCATACAAAACTCCACATGCAAGTGGGATAGTTGTGCGGGAAAATGGCTGTAAATTCCCGGGAGAATGTCTGGAAAGGCGGTTAAAATTGGTTGCATAGTCTCCCTGCCCTCCTTATGTGCCAATTTCTCTTGGCTGATGTGACGTTCTAGGGTTTTCTATAGGACATAACATCAATACGACATTAATGCTTGAATGGTGGGATCCGATTTATGGGACCCTGTAGAATGAAGTGGGTGCAGCATTTGTGGAATGGCAGCTTGTCAACATCACTTCAATGAGAATTGCTGCAGTACGAGGTACGTATAGGTAATAAAGGGAATGCATTGTTCACATGTGCGCCTAAATCATATGGTTGTGCTCATTTGCAAAGATACCAAAGCTTGATCCCAAATCATGGACATATCTACCAGGGTAGCTGGCATAGCAGCCATTTAGGAGCCCAACAATTTAGAGGTCTCATTTTCATTAAGACATAAAGTGCAGCGAATGATGACTATGGCAGAGCAAGTGGAGAGCGGAATATAGCCTCATTCTAACTATGGGACACCATGATTACCCCTGCTGGGTGCATTGTTACTTCTCTGCTGTGTTCCTTTTTGTATTATTCCTATATTGTGATATTGAGTGTGCTAAATCTGTATGTGACATAATTGTATGTTTATTTTCCGATGCTGTGAGGCTATGGGTATATTGCGACACTTTGTGCGTTATTCTTGTGCTATAATATTGTGGTGTGCATTATTCCTGTAGTGTGACATCACTGTGTGGATTGTTCCCTACTGTGACATCACTGTGTGCATTATCCATGTACTGAGACACCACTGTGTGCATTATCCCTGTACTGTGACATCGCTGTGTGCATTGCTCCCTACTGTGACATCACTGTGTACATTATCCCTGTACTGTAACATCGCTGTGTGCATTGTTCCCTACTGTGACATCACTGTGTACATTATCCCTGTACTGTGACATCGCTGTGTGCATTGTTCCAAAATGTGATATCACTGTGTGCATTATCCCTGTACTATGTCCCAGAAAAAATGCAATAAAAAGCAATCAAAAAGTCGTATGTATGCCAAAATGGAAAACAGAAACTACGGGATGTCCCACAAAAAATGAGTCCCCCTCAAAACGATGTTGACGAAAAAATAAAACAGTTATGGCGGTCAGAAGATGGCAACAGAAAATAATTTTTAAAAATTAAATATCTTTGAAAAAAAATAAAAGTAGAACAGCAAAAAAAAAAACTATATAAATTTGGTATCACATGGGTGGGGGAATCACTCCCCGCCCTGGTTTAAATGGCTATTAAGCCAAATGAGGTGTTGGTGTTCGCAGGTATGCACAGTGTTTTGTAAATACCCGCGAATACATATGTTTGCACTTGTGCATCCCCATAGACTCTTATGTGGACATTTGGTGCACAAATGCACACCAGATTAGAGCATGTCACAGTTTATTTTCGTGTGCGCGAAATGCGTGCGCGAATACGTATAATGTGAGAGAACCCATTGAAATAAATGGGTTCTCTTCGCTGCATATTATGTACTAAAAATTTTGCATGCACAAATACGCTGTGTCTGCATTATCTATGCATATACTGTAACTTCAATGTGTGCACTACGCCTATATTGTGATATCATTCTGTTCATTCTCCATGTACTGTGACATCACTGTGTACATTACCTCTGTACTGTGACATCACTGTGAGCATTATCCCTATACTATGACATCACTGTGTTGCATTATCCCTGTACTGTAACATTACTATGTATATTTTATTATTTCTGTACTGTGACATCACTTTGTACACTATGCCTGTACTCTGACATCACTGTGTGTATTATACCCGTATTGTGACATCACTGAGTGCTTTATCCCTGTTCTGTGACATCACTGTGTGCATTATCCCCGTACTGTGACATCATTGTATTATCCCTCTACTATAACATAACTGTGCATATTATCTATGTACTGTGACATCACTGTACATATTATCACTGTACTGTGACATCACTGAGTAAAAAATCCCTGTACTATTGTATTATCCTTGTGATGTGTCATTGCTGTGTACTTTATCCCTGTACTATAACATAACTGTGCATATTATCTATGTACTGTGACATCACTGTGCATATCAGCCCTGACCTGTGACAACACTGAGTACATAATCCCTGTACTATAATATAACTGTGCATATTATCCCTGTACTGTGACATCACTGAGTTCATTATCCCTGTACTGTGACATCACTGTGTATTATCCCTGTTCTGTGACATCACTGTGTATATTATCAGGTTTTTTTTACATCACTTTGTTTATTATCCTTGTACATTAGGGAGACCAAATAATCAAAAGCTTTCCATGTTCTGAACTTGTTGCTAAAGTTGATCCTGGTGAAATGGGTTCCCATTTCAATTTTTGTTAGGGGGCCCCATGATTATGTATTACATCTCATATCTATATATCTACTGTATATCATATAGAAAATATAACATAAGGAATCCACTAACTGACACACCAATACAATGATTCACAGCCCCTCTGAAAATCAAGATTTATTTCCAGAAAACAGGGCATTTATTGAACATTCGCTCCTTTCATAGACTCGTCAAAGGCCGATGTGTTACCGGTTTACAAGTGACCTCTGTTTTATCCCAAGGAACCTCGCACAAATGTCACCCATGGAATCTGGAGTCTGCATTTTTATGCTAAGTATTAGAACATGTTGAGTGATCCACAAATGATTCCTCGCCGATAAACAAGGGATTAAAATTAGTCGTCTCTTCTTTCATCAACTTAATATGAATCAGCAGGAGAGCAGTTCTCTAATGATAATGGAGCCTTTGCCATCATATGCCATCACTTATTAAAATCTATCACAGTTGACGGATATTTTAAATCAGTCCCTGTTTATATCAGTTAAATTTTTTTTATGAAAATATTTTTCATCGGAGGCAGAAATTACGCATTTTACAAATAATCATTTCAATGTTTTACAATTTTTTTTTTGCCCCTAAACCTCTATTATTTTGGAGACATTTACTGAATTTTAAATGTAATTGAAAAATACCTCCTGCGGTTCAAGATGCTGAACGGAAGATTAATACATGAGGAATATACAGGGTGTAGTCAAAAACACGGATCCAGCGCTATATCTCAGTACTGGTGTCCCATATTGAAATAACAATAGCATACTTCAATAGGACGGCATCAATGTACTACATCATGGTATGGCGCACGGGCCCCTGGAGGGCCAGGAACATGGATTTCAATTTTGTGTTGTGGCCCCTGTAAGACCCCAATTGCACAGTTGAAGAGTAACATGTGAGAAGCAGAAATCAGACTTCCGCATCTCTCTAAGGGCTTATTCACAGGAGCGTATATCGGCTGCCGTTTTCACGGCTGGCCGATATACGCTACCATCTGAGCTGTCTTCCCCCTTTCCTTCCCCTCGCCAGCTCTCTGCCTCTCTCCTCCCCTTCAGCTGTTTGCAATAGGAGTGGGCGGGATGGTGGCGGAGCTAAGCTCCCGCCCCTTCCCATTGCAAACAGCCGGAGGGGAAGGAGAGAGGCAGAGAGCCGATGAGGGGGAGGGAAGGAGGAAGACAGCTCAAATGGTAGCGTATATCGGCCGGCCGTGAAAACGGCGGCCGATATACGCTTCTTAAAATAAGCCCTTAGGTTGACTGCATATTGGAAATACAATGGGGTCTTGGGAACACTTCAGTCATATGTGAGATATTTTAATTAATTAATTAATTAAAACAATTTGTATAATTGGGATGCAATTGAATATACTCATGAAATGTTACAGTATATGACCTCCTTCACAGGAGCATTGGGTTTTCATGCGAAATGCATCGCGTGAAAAAAAAGCAGCATGGACACAATCTAATTCTTTTCGGGATAAGCATTTTCTTATCCATTCACATGAAAGGACGCTGCAGCAGCGGACGGCAGAATGGCTTCTATTTATAGCTAAATAGAAGCCACCTGTCTTCTGCAACAAGCGCCGCAGCAGGTAAACTCCCTCCCCTCCCTTCTTTTTCAGCTCACATAGCAATCTATGGGAGCTCCCTGCGATTTCTGTCAAAAGATAGGACATGGCCTACGTTTTGATGCTGTAAGGAAAAATTGCAGCTGAAAATTACCGGTGATTCGGCAATTTTTAGTCCCAAGAAAAAAATCACCCATGTAAATGAATGCATTGGAATCCAATGCTTTACATGGTAGGGATTTTAAACGCAAATGTCAATGGGACTTTCTAATGTCAAAAACGCATCGTAAGTTTGTACTTTGTGATTTTTGTGCGATGCATTTTTAACATTAGGAAGTCCCATTGACAATCGCGTAAAAAAAAACGCAAGTGGGTAGAAGCCCTTATTCAGACTAACATTTTCTCTGAGCTATTAGCTGTGCGAAAATGTAGCCTGAAAATCACTACCAGCGTTAAAAAAGGGTACCTGCAAACTAGTGTTTTTCATGCGCGTTTTTTTTCACGCGATATCACTGCATTTTTTTTAACGAAAACGTCAATAGGACTTCCTAATGTTAAAAACGCACCGCACAAAAGTCGCAGAAGCACTAATTTCCAATTTTTGTGAAATGCGTTTTTAACATTAGAAAGTCCTATTGACGTTTGCGTAAAAAAAAACGCAGCGATATCGTGTGAAAGAAACACTAGTGTGCAGGGGCTTATTCTGACGTGCGCATATCAGTCACGTTTTCACGCCCAGCCGATATACGCTGTCTCTCTCTGCAGGGGGAGGAGGCGGGCCGGGAGCAGTGCTCCCTAATCTCTGGGGAAAGATCTCTATGCTACAGGGAAGATATACGAAGACTGATATTTCAAATACTAGTCTTAATATTATTTCTGCCCGCTCATGCCTATTCATATATTAGGAGCTTCTCAGCTACTCCGTGCGCCTACACAAAAATATATGCCATATCTATTCTGGCACACATTTCTTGCATGAATTATACACAAATGTGTTGGTCTCGGGTGGGCAGCCTTTTCCCCTACAAGCCATACTCCTTTACAGGAAAGTACGCACTATCTACATCCGTGTTTCCAAAATTAATGCCCCTAGGGAGGGTCATATCATTCATAACTAAGTAGCTACATATAAAAAATTTAACTTTGTTGGGGATCAAAAATTAAAGGGGTTGTCCCGCGGCAGCAAGTGGGTCTATACACTTCTGTATGGCCATATAAATGCACTTTGTAATGTACATTGTGCATTAATTATAAGCCATACAGAAGTTATCAAAAGTTTTATACTTACCTGCTCCGTTGCTGGCGTCCTCGTCTCCATGGTGCCGACTAATTTTCGGCCTCTAATGGCCAAATTAGCCGCGCTTGCGCAGTCCGGGTCTTCTGCTGTCTTCAATGGGGCCGCTCGTGCAGAATACCGGCTCCGTGTAGCTCCGCCCCGTCACGTGCCGATTCCAGCCAATCAGGAGGCTGGAATCGGCAATGGACCGCACAGAAGCCCTGCGGTCCACCGAGGAAGAAGATCCCGGCGGCCATTTTCAGCAGGTGAGTATGAAGACGCCGGACCGCCGGGATTCGGGTAAGTACTACCCGGTTTGTTTTTTTAACCCCTGCATCGGGGTTGTCTCGCGCCAAACGGGGGGGGGGGGTTAAAAAAAAAAAAAAACCCGTTTCGGCGCGGGACAACCCCTTTAACTGATAAGGAATAAAAAAAATATACACTTAACTGCTAAGAAGGTGCAGGAGAAGAGAGAGCAGAGGGAAGCTAAGCTGTCAGTCCAGCCTCACTGATGGATCTCCTATTAAGACAAGACTGCAGTGTTCATATACAGTGATATGTAGAAGACAAATAGTGCAACATTTTTAATACAACCTTATTGTAAAAATGATTCTTAGTCCAAAATATTTGGATTTAAGCTAAAAAATTGCCTCCAAAGCTATCCCCAAGCTTAAATAGTGATAATGTCATAAACAGTAAAGAGAGGACCCACTGCTGCTATCAAATTGCAGGGTTCTGCAATCTAGTACAGACGGATCTAATGTTTGTATCACCCTTCACCCTCTTTTATGTCTCTAAGGCTGGCTGCATATGGGCGGATTTTGCTGCAGATTCCGGGGCGGGCGTCCACCGCCGGGTTCCGCAGCAAATACCTTCCATAGCATGCTATGGAAAAGTGGTCCTTCCTGCACACTAGCGGACACCAATTGGGGTTTCCGCTCACGGAGGAAAAATCACAGCATGCTCCACTTTCCCACAGTGTCCGTACGGACGGCTTCCGTTGAAGTCAATGGAATCCGTCTGACCTGCGGCCTGTCCACGGGAAGAGCAGGAATTTTAAAAAAATCTGCATATGGGTGCAGCGAGTCACCGGCCCGCATGCGCAGTACAGATTTTTTTTTAACTCCTGCTTTTTCCACGGAATCTGCGGCCTGTCCACAATGTCAATGGCAGATGGGCCTCAGGTCGGACGGCTTCCATTGACTTCAATGGAAGCCATCCGTGTAGACACCGCAGGAAAATAGAGCATGCTACAAGGTCATGGGCCGCGGTCAGAGCGGAAATCCGCTGTGGGAACCCGCTTGGGCTAATATGCCGCCTGCATGCTTGCTAAGGATATAGTTCCTCCTGTAAATGGAATCCTGTACAGGTTCTCACCATTAGTAGCGGAAGGGAAGGAGCCAACCACATCTGTTCCCCCTTCTCTACAAGAGGCCCATTACAAGTGCAACGGTCTGCCTCTAAAGTATGTACACCCTTGATCCCCTTTAAGACTGCAGCTCTTCAGTGTTCGTGCTGCTTCTACATCCTGAATGTGTTTGCTGTTTTTAATTATGTGGAAATTAAGGATTTGTTTGTGCTCGTTACTAAACAGTTGTATTTTCTTTACGAGCAAATGTACACTGCGCCTTTTTCGGCGTTGATTTTAATAATCAGCTCATTTACTTCAGCTTCCTAATTTTATTTATAAAGCATAAGCGTATCTCTCAGCATGAAACGCTTCGAGAGCAGCAATTACAAACACAAATTACTTGCAAATAACAGAAAATTATTAATGCAAACTTCTACAAATTACAACAAGTGTCAGGTTTATTATTTTCCAAGCTTACATGATGGGGCTTAGGTGAGCGAGAACGCTGCACGCTGCTGTTTAGAGATGACTGAAGACAATAGTAGAAAAGTCTATAGAAATACTGCAATAATACCGCAGCTTTCATAAATTAAAAAATCATGAAATGTAATCAGCCGTCTGCTACTTACAGATTTGGCTCTTGCGGCACAAAAAAACAACAAAATATAAAGCCATAAGTATAATGTGAGTGACCTTCTACTTCATAGAGCCCCCCACACACGTTGCAGGGGGGGGGGCATATTGTATATTTGATATGAGACATACAGGAAAAACAGATAGATAGATAGATAGATAGATAGATAGATAGATAGATAGATAGATAGATAGATAGATAGATAGATAGATAGATAGATAGATAGATGTGGGATAGATGGATATGAGAAAGATATTAGATAGATAGATACTAGATAGATATTAGATAGACATGAGAGAGATAATATATAGATAGATAGATAGATAGATAGATAGATACTAGATAGATAGATAGATAGATAGATAGGAGATAGATGGATATGAGAGAGATATTAGATAGATAGATAGATAGATAGATACTAGATAGATATGAGATAGATAGACATGAGAGATAATATATAGATAGATACATATGAGATAGATGGATAGATAGATATGAGAGAGATATTAGATAGATATATAGATAGATACTAGATAGATATGAGATAGATAGATAGATAGATAGATAGATATGAGATTGATAGACATGAGAGAGATAATAGATAGATGGATAGATAGATAGATAAATAGATAGATATGAGAGAGATGATAGATAGATAGAACGATATGAGATAGATAGATAGATAGATAGATAGGTAGGTAGATAGATAGATATGAGATAGATAGATAGATAGATAGATATGGGAGCGATATTAGATATTAGATAGATAGATATTAGATAGATAGATAGATATGAGATAGATAGATAGATATGGGAGAGATATTACATAGATAGATAGATAGATAGATAGATAGATAGATAGATAGATAGATAGATAGATAGATAGATAGATAGATAGAACTGGTGTTAGCATTTGCATGTTATATCTTTTCTTTCTGCTTATTTTATATGCCTGTGTCTGTGCTTTTGCCATCAGATCTTTACAAGTCATGAATATCTCTTGTAAGGCTAAGTAAGAATTGAGATCGCAGAACATGATTCGTAATTTAACTAATTAAACAAACGTCTCTTGTAATGCAGACTCTGCACATCTCCGAGCCGCCACGGATTTATTTTACATGTCTCTTTTTTATCCCCAAACACTGTCTCTTTAAATATTCATAATCTGACAAGTTCTTTGCTAACGGAACAGCCTGATTATCCACAATAACATAAATCAGCGGCTAGATCACAATTTCCGTGATGGAACTATTTTAGTTTTTAAACCCAACGCTTCATTAGTCCACATGGACCGAGCCTGGCCCCCCAGAGCATTACGCCAATTACCATCTAGCTTTATGTGAGAGGCTACTGCATAATTACTTACCCTGATACACAGATAATAAGGAAAATATTACTGCTTTTACAAGGTCCCTCAGAAAGTGTTAGGGCCTCTGTGACATTGAAGTGTTAGTGTCAAAATTTCCTCATTTGTCATTTTTCCGTTTTCACCTCCCAAAACGCCAATCCTATACTTAATCACATTTTTCAAGTGTTATATACAATACTCATCCATAGAGATCCATAAGTGTTTCTTTATTGGATCTGCTCAATGTGTCCTGGGCCTTCAAGGTCCTTCAGTTCCGCCTGCTGTTATTAAACGGCACGTCTGTCCGCTCCGAAGGCAATAAACGCAACAAGATGTGGTATATTTTCTAAAGATACATTTAGGATTTAATGTTTAACTGTATTACTTGGAAGCTGGATCAGGCACAAATATCTGCAGCAGAGCATACACACCTTGACTTGTAGCTTCTATGGGTTTATCAGTGCCGGGGGAGACATTTGCCGGAGTGTACATGGTCGTCCACAATGAATGAACAGCTTGCTGCTACATATTAATCTACTTCATGACTCAAATGAAGTGCAAGGAAAAATATTATCAAAATGTCCCTGGTCCTTATTTAAATACCAGACTATTATTAACAGCTTGGAGACTTGGTTGCTTTCTATTTGTATTTTTATGGGTCATTAGGATGCCCAGTTTATAATAGATTTTATTTCATTGATTTAACTAACATAAAAAAAAATATTGTTAGTGGGTAAAAGGAGAGTACTTGAGTTTTCCTTAAAGGGTCATTTCAGGTTTGATCGTTCCGTTTTGTTCGAAAGGTTCTCCAAAACTTAGATGAAAAAATAAGCAAATATCCCTAGTAATCAGCTACAATCTCAGGAAAGCTAGCAGCAAGTGCTCAATTCTACAGCACCACCGCAGGTTGAACAAGGAATTACAGGGTGCCTATTTATATGAATGTGTTTGGTCCTCCAAAGATGCACTTTTAACTATTCTCCAACGTAGCTAATTATTGGAGGTCCAGAATAAGGGCTTCTTCAGATGAGTGTAGGCAAAGATACGTTTGCGATAGTGTAACACAATTGCGCTGTGATGGGAGCTTTATCTGGGGCCATAGCGCGCTTATCTGAGTATTTTACTGTACTTTTTCGCCCTACTGAAACCGTTTGCATCAGCAGCCTAATTAGTCACCACTGTAATTAATTTCACTATGAAATTAAACAGTTCAGCGCGTGATTTATGGGGCTTTAGGTGTGCAAATGCGCACAAAAATAGAGCATCTTGTGTATATTTTCGCACATGCAAAAACAAAAAAAGTGAGGGAACCCATTGAAAGTAATGGGTTCTATTCTCTGTGTTTTGCGTGAGCGAATTTTATGTGCGCAAAAACTCTTGTGTGAAAAAGCTCTAAAGGTGCTTTTACATGGAACAATTATATCATTCAGATTCCTGCAATCCAGCGAGAATCTGAATAATTATCGTTCAGTGTAAATGCACACCCCGACTGAACAAAGAACGAGAACTTGTTCATTTTTCGTTTGTCGTTCAGTTTCTGCATGCAGAGAACTGATCAATGGATTGTTCTGTGTAAGCAGGCAGTAACACTTAGAAATAACTGCCTGCTTACTGTGAAAGGAGGCGGGTCAGAATGATCCCCATCCGGCTCAGCCTCCATTCACTAGTGATGCTGGCTCCTGTAGAAAAATCACAGGAACCAGGGGCGTACCTAAGGGCTCAGGGGCCCGGGTGCAAAAGTTCAGCTCTGGGCCCCCCCTTGTGCCTCCACCCCACACTCCCCCGTACCCATACCTAGATCGTGCTGCATACATGATCTCCCCCTTGGCGTAATTTTTCCAAACATGATGCATTTCCTGCACATGAACATTTGTTTGTAGCCCCGCAGGCCACTCTCACACATCGCTTTTTACCGCTATTAGCGCGGTGTCCCGAGCACCGTACCAACTGCGGTACAACACTCCCAGAGATTTTAATGATCTTACTTAAACCTGCGCTTGAACACGGTGTTTCAAACGCTGTGATTTTCGAGAGCTGTCTGTTCTATTTTTGCGCTGTTGTGGTTTTTAACACACCTCCTCACAACGATGGGGTGCATTAAAAAGCGCCGTTAGACGCTGTAACCTGTGTTAAAAAACGCTGCTCGAAATCCTGGTAAAAATGCCACGATTTCAAGCTGCGTTTTCTGAACACGTGTCTATCTATCTATCTCATATCTATCTATATACTATTTCTCTATCCCATATCTATGTATATACTAATTATCCCATATCTATCTATATACTATCTATCTATCCCATATCAATCTATATACTATCTATCTGCTATCTATATACAATCTATCTCATATCTATCTATATACTATCTATCTATCTATCCCATATCTATTTATATACTATCTATCTATCCCATATCTATCTATATACTATCTATCTGCTATCTGTATACTATCTATTCATCCATCTATCTATCTCATATCTATCTAAACACTATCTATCTATCTATCTATCTATCTCATATCTATCTATACACTATCTATCTATCTCATATCTATCTATATACTATCTATCTCATATCTATCTATATACTATCTATCTCATATCTATCTATATATTATATATCTATCTATCTATCTATCTCATATCTATCTATACACTATCTATCTATACACTATCTATCTATCTATCCCATATCTATCTATATACTATCTATCTATCCCATATCTATCTATATACTAGCTATCTGCTATCTATATACTATCTATCTGCTATCTATATACTAGCTATCTATCCCATATCTATCTATAGACTATCTATGTATCCCATATCTTTCTATATACTATTTATGTATCCCATATCTATCTATATACTATCTGCTATCTATATACTATCTATCTAATCATCCATCTATCTATTTATCTATAAACTATCTATACACTATCTATCTATCTACTATCTATACACTATCTATATATATATATACTATCTATACACTATCTATCTATATACTATCTATACACTATCTATCTATCTATATGCTATATCTTTACACTATCTAGCTATACATTATCTATCTCATATCTATCTATACACTATCTATCTTTCTCATATTTATCTATATACTATCTATCTATCTGCTATCTATATACCATCTATCTATTCATCCATCTATCTATACACTATCTATCAGATAGATAGTATATAGATAGCAGATAGATAGTATATAGATAGATAGCAGATAGATAATATATAGATAGATGGATGAATAGATAGATAGTATATAGATAGATATTGGATAGATAGATAATATATAGAGAGATATGGGATAGATAGATAGATAGATAGTATATATATAGATATGGGATAAATAAATAGATAGCAGATAGATAGATAGTATATAGATAGCAGATAGATAGATAGATAGATAGTATATAGATAGATAGATAGCAGATCGATAGTATATCGATAGATAGTATATAGATAGATAGATAGATAGATAGATAGCAGATAGATAGTATATCGATAGATAGTATATAGATAGAAAGTATATATATAGATAGATAGCAGATAGGTACATAGTATATAGATATAAAGTAGATAGATAGATAGATAGATAGATAGATAGATAGATATGGGATAGATAGATAGATAGATAGTATATAGATAGCAGATAGATAGCATATAGATAGCAGATAGATAGATAGTATATAGATAGAAGATAGATAGTATATAGATAGATGAATAGACAGATAGTATATAGATAGATATGGGATAGATAGATAGTATATAGATAGATATGGGATAGATAGATAAATAGATAGATAGCAGATAGATAGTATATCGATAGATAGTATATAGATAGATAGCAGATAGATAGTATATCGATAGATAGTATATAGATAGATAGTATATTGATAGTAGATAGATAGTATATAGATATCAGATAGATAGATAGTATATAGATAGATAGTATATAGATAGATAACATATATAGATAGATAGATAGTATATAGATAGATAGAATATAGATAGTATATAGATAGCAGATAGATAGTATATAGATAGATAGTATATAGATAGATAACATATATAGATAGATAGATAGATAGATAGATAGATAGATAGATAGTATATAGATAGATAGAATATAGATAGTATATAGATAGCAGATAGATAGTATATAGATAGTATATAGATAGATAGTATATAGATAAAGGAGGGAGACAGACAGACACACACACACATATGCACTTACCCCAGGGCCCCATCCACTTCTCCTTCATGTGACAGCAGCAGCAAGCCAGCAACTCAGAAGCTTCCCGTTCAGCAGGAAGCAGGGGGCAGCACATGATCATTGTGCTCTGCCGCCCTATGTGACTTCTGCCCTCCTCCCCTGCCATCCCATGTGACTTCCTCCATCCTCCCCTGCCGGCCCATGTGAGTTCCTCCCTGCTTTGCCTAGCCTTCCTCTCACGCTGACCGTTCCGGCTGCCTCATGATGAGAATTGTGCTGCAGTCAGAACGGCCAGCGATTAATGCACTAAATGTGCATGTTGGTATTGCAGAGGGCAGGCTCGGGGCCCCCTGAGCGCAGGGGCCGGGTCGCCATGGCGACCCCAGCACCCCCTGATGCTACGCCTATGACAGGAACAATTATCACTGGGACTGCCTGTCAGGCATCTGTATCTGAAAGATTGTCCCATGTAAAAGCACTGTAAGGTACTTTCTTTAATTACAGTGTTTCCCTGAAAATAAGACCCTGTCTTTTACTAATTTTTGCCTCAAAAAAAGGCACTATGTTTTATTTTTGGGGATGTCTTATTATACTTACCTAGCAGTCTCGGTCCAGAGCTCCGGCAGGCTTCCTGCAGTACTCGGCCGCCCACAGAACATCACTTCCTGATTACGAGATTCATAAATCCCGCCTCTAGGAAGCGATGGGTCTGATTGGTTCTTGAGCGCTGCTAAGCCAATCAATGTAGAGCTCGATGAACCAATGCAATGGCTTTTATTGGTTCATCCAGCGCTGCATTGATTGGCTGAGCAGTGCTTGAGAACCAATCACAGCCATCACATTATGGAAACAGGATTTATGAATTCGCTGAGCCACAGCATTGATTAGCCCGAAAAACCTCAGATCCTGGCAGTGCGATGATACAGATTTAACTATTATTTTTCCTTAAAGATGTATTTTTATTGTGCAAAAGTAGTAAAAAATTGAAAAATCTCTATAAACTTGGTATCGCAGCTATCGTGCTGATCCAGATAAGAAAGTTACCCTGTTATTTTTACCAAATGGTGAACTCCGTAAAAACTAAACCCAAAAACAGTGGCAGAATTTCTGAGGAGTTTTTCCATCTCCCTACCAAAAAAAATTAATAAAAATCCTACATTACATGTACCCCAGAGTGGGGCCATTAAAAAATACAAATTGTGCGAAAAAAACCAAGCCTACATACAGCTATGCTAACAAAAAAATAGGCTCTTCGGTAAAGTATTAAACTAAGAAAAAATTGAACAATGGAGGTACACAAGAGGTTACAATCTATGAAGAAATAGACAAGAGGTAGCTATGCTTGTTTTGTACAATGGTCGGCCATCTTTTATATAAATAGGGTACTATACATAAGGCTGCAGGAGCCGCTCACCAGCCGCTATCTGGTACATGTACAGATATAAGGTGTATTAGGGTGTATGGAATGGGGTGGATACTGATGGATAAAGGGTGCAAGTTCTGAGGAAGAACATAGAAGAAGTGTACATGAAGAAGAGTGAGATTAGAGGATGTGATAGACCTTCCTAAATAGATGTGTTTTTAGATCACACTTAAAGGGGTTGTCCCGCGAAAGCAAGTGGGGTTCAGCACTTCTGTATGGCCATATTAATGCACTTTGTAATGTACATTGTGCATTAATTATGAGCCAAACAGAAGTTATTCACTTACCTGCTCCGTTGCTAGCATCCCCGTCGCCATGGTGCCGTCTAATTTCAGCGTCTAATCGCCCGATTAGACGCGCTTGCGCAGTCCGGTCTTCTCCCTGGTGAATGGGGCTGCTCGTGCCGGAGAGCTGGTCCTCGTAGCTCCGCCCCGTCACGTGTGCCGATTCCAGCCAATCAGGAGGCTGGAATCGGCAATGGACCACACAGAGCCCACGGTGCACCATGGGAGAAGACCCGCGGTGCATCGTGGGTGAAGATCCCGGCGGCCATCTTAGTAAGGTAAGGAAGAAGTCGCCGCAGCGCGGGGATTCGGGTAAGTACTAAACTTTTTTTTTTTTAACACATGCATTGGGTTTGTCTCGCGCCGAACAGGGGGCCTATTGAAAAAAAAAAAAACCCGTTTCGGCGCAGGACAACCCCTTTAATGCTGTGGATATTGGTAATTAACCTAATTGTTTGGAGAAGCACATTCCAGGGAACTGGTGCAGCTCAGGAGAAGTCTTGAAGAGAGGAATGTGAGGTTCAGAGTATGTAGAAACTTTTAAGTACTTTACACTAAGCGATTCTCACCCAAATTCAGGAGATAATCATGTACACATGGATGCTGACAGCACTGAGCGAGAAATCTCTCACTTGTCATCGTTGCTTGGTTTTTAACTAAAAATCAAGCATCTATCAGGACCCGCTCAATGTTAGATGGGGGGTATCAGTAAGGGGGATTCCGATCTGCGTACCCCATCATTTACATTACGGAAATGGATATCATTTGCTTAACACTGTAATGTTGGCAGACCCGAGCAGAAACCTATTCTCAAGGCTAAAAAGGATTGACCATGCTGGAGTTTTTTGCAAATCCTCTTGGACTTTTCTTCAGGAGACTGTAAGAAATGTCCTGCAACTAGAGATGAGCGAGCACCAAAATGCTCGGGTGCTCGTTACTCGAGTCGAACTTTTAGTGATGTTCGAGAGTTCGTTTCGTTTCATGAATTCATGAATGGGTGTGAGTGAGACCTGCCTCTGATTGGCTCAGCGCTGAGCCAATCAGGGGCATGTCTGACTCACACCCCCTTCACACCCACTGCAGGCCGGCCGTGCTGAACTCCGTCTGCCGGGACAAGGTGAGTATATATATTTTTTTTATTTTTACACATTTCTGGATGAATTGCAGGGAAGGGCTTATATATTTAAGCCCTTCCCGACAATTCATCCCGCGATCGCCGGCAGCCCATTGCTTTCAATGGAGCCGGCTGTATTGCCGGCTCCATTGAATTCAATGGTCAGTGCTCATTTAATCGAGACGAGTACCGCGTGGTGCTCGTCTCGAGTAACGAGCATCTCGAGCACCCTAATACTCGAACGAGCATCAAGCTCGGACGAGTATGCTCGCTCATCTCTACCTGCAACCACAACCCGATCTGAACATACAGCACATGTCGTTGGTCAATCAGTGGTTGTCCCATTGAATAGTTACCTTTCATAGTAGGATAGTTGGTTTATGACCATGGTGGACCTTGTAAACAACTGAGGAAACATATAAAAGTGATACATAACAACCTATATAGGCTGTTCTATATGAATTACATGCATAGTAGTGGAAACACACTTTATCAGTCCCCTGAGCTACAAATTGAGCAGCAGGCTTTCTCAGCTATAGTTTATTGTTAGTAACTGTTGGGTCAATTGGGTTGAGATTTAAGTCATATTATTTGAGTTTGTATTCTTTCAAGAAATTGCAGGCAACATATTTTATTTTAATTTAGCCACCTGTTCTAGATAAACTGTGAGCAAGCTCTTCCGCTCTGCTTGAAATAGTAGAGACAAGTACTGTAGTTAATGTTGAGCCAATTAAACAAGGGATTTTACTTAGTGAAGCACTCTTTATAGTCCGTAAGACAATAGCAATGAGACGGATGGACAGACGACCCCCAACTATAGTTCAATGATGCAAAATGGTTAATACCATTATGTCTTATGAAAAAATTATTTATATACACAGAAAAACAGAAAATGTCAAAAAAAATATGTAGGATATATGGTGTAATTCTCCAAATACAATTTTTACTCAAAATTAATTCCAATACTTACTAGACCATCTTGTAACTTCATAATACTGTCCAATAATATAATTTATTCTTAAATCTAATTAATATTCATTATTGTCAAGCCAATATTCAAACCTGTGATATACTACCTTTCCAATGATAAAACTCTTGAAACGTCCACTCTTTCTTTTCCCCGTCTTCCAAATATCTATTGATATCTATATCAGAATTCTATGCATTTTGGGATTGTAATCTCTGTAATAACATACTATATAATTTTGAACCTATTACCGGTACACCTATTATACTTATTGCTAATTCAATACATTGTAACTGCAATTGTTTAAAATAGTGGAAAATGTTATTCTTCAATAAAACCTGTTTAAAAAAAAACAAGGGATGAACACGAGTGTCCATAAGGTATAACACATTATTCAATGATAGATAGATAGAATTTGGTATGAATGACACAATATAGTAGTAGATGCAAGAATATACATTTTCTAGGATATTGGACAGTCATATAATGGGATAAGACCTACCAAGAAGATATATCGATAGATAGACATTACAGTTTGCTGCCATGGCCGCCAGCTTACCTCTCCAGGCGGTGCGCATTCTGCTGCCAGCTGCGACATCTGCAATGTCTCTGTCCATTGGCCATAGGCCGGGCACATACACATACCTGCACTCTTAAACGGCCAGCATGCACTATTGTAAACCTTTTTTTTTCAATGTGAGAGATCCCAGGCTATATCAGACACTCCCCCCTCTTCCTAATCAAGGTATCTCAGTTTTTGGTCAAACTTAAAGGTGGTATTTCATCTATTTTGATTTTCTCATTGCTTCATTTAGTGACCTTGATTTATTAAATTGCCCATTCTCCTTGCTGCTGCCCGCCCCAACTTCTGGCCTGCTGTATTATGCTGAACTAATTCAGTATTTGCTGATCTCTGGCTTGTTCCTCGCTGACAGTCTTCATCCAGATTTCAATTACTTGTCTTTTATCCGCACATTCAGGTACCTTATCTGGGTCTTTAGTAGCATCAGCTGCCACATTACTAAGACCACTTCCATTGTAATGGCCTGGGGACCCTGCAGCGAAGTGCACATCCCAACTTGTGGGATTAAAGGGTGAAGACCAGAGTTCCAAAGCAAAACCTGTGTGCAGCACAAGGGTCCTCATCCATTGATCATGACAATGGATAAGAGATTTGAAGGGCCTGCATCAGTCCTCTGAGCTCTGTGCCCCTTCATTTTAGAGCACTGAGAACCTTAGATTTTTGAGTTTGTCATCAGAATCCTCTATCCAATGCAATGAGACTACACATGCTTTACAGTCTCATTGCTGTTACTTTGAACCTTTCCTATCAAGGTCAACACTCCCATCAGAGATCAAGATTGCTATCTGGTGGGTGCAGACTCTAGCACAATCATGGGCCTCAAAGTTCTAGGAGACAACTACCCCATTTCGGGATAACTTTGAAGCCAATCGCTTCTCGCTGGTAATGTTAAGCAAGCCAAACCAGTAGAACCCTGCTTCAGATCAAACTTTGCTAAAAGTTCCGTTCGGCACAAACCAGAACTGAGCTTTTAGCAAAATTCTACCTGAAATGGAGTTCTACTGGTTCAGTTCGCTTAACACTAGTCCTAAACAATGGTAAATAACACTGTCTGCAAGCCATAAACGTTCTGGTGGTTTTATGTCTCTTAGACAGTGTTATACACGAGTTTTAAGGGTTTTGATGAACTTCCGGTTCGGTTCAAACTAATTCAGATGACCCAAACTTTTTGCAACAGTTCAGCAAACCGGTTAAACAGAGTTTTTCAAAACTTCGCTCATCATTAGGCCAGCTGCACACGAATGAGTCAGATTACGCATTTGGGAGCTCGCAACAGAAGCCGGCCCTAACCGCAGCTGGCGTCCACGTGCACCTGTCACTTTTATTCTTTATCTGTACTGCGGATGGCTGTGGTGAGCCGCCATCAGACATACGCAGTACAGATTTTAAAAAATCGTTGTTTTGCCCATGCCATGGCAATGCGATGATGTGGGTACCCACAACCTATTCGCTATGTCAATTGTGGATGGGACGCAGGTCGTACGGCTTCCAATGACTTCAATGGAAGCCATCCGTGCAGAATCTGCACTAAAAAAGAACGTGCCACAAATTCTCCTCCGGTCGTGAAAATCACAAATTGGTGCAGGAAGAAGCGCTTTTACACAGCATGTTATGAACGGTATTTGCTGTAGATCCACAGTGCGAACGTTGACTGTGGATTCTGCAATGCAAATCCATTTGTGTGCAACCAACCTTACTCACTATGTTCTATTCCTGATTGGATGAATCACAAATAACCTATTAGTCCTTATTGATGATATGTCCAGTGTGTACAATGGATACAAAAAAGATCATGGTGCAATTAAAAGTGAACGTTACATGTTCGGCATACGTGAAGGGTTGGCCTTCAAGACCATTTCCTCTCATGGTCCAAGTAACCCCAGTCCTAACTACTCCTTTTCATGATGTATATTGTGAAAAAGAATCTCGAATCACTGTATGGCATCCACGTTCATCTCCGACTTTGTCTCAAACCCAGCATAGTCCTCATATAGAGCCTTTTAGCCTTTTCTTAAAACAAGTATTTATGGGTTGCATCAGAGGCGTAACTTGAAGCTTCTGGGCCCCATGGCAAAATTTGTAACAGGGCCCCCAACTATAATGCTTTATTCATAGTACTGTGCTCCCTATATGGAGAAGAGAGGCCTTATGGGCCCCCAAGGCTCCTGGGCCCGGGTGCAACCGCATCCCCTGCATCCTCTATAGTTACGCCCATGGGTTGCATGCTTCATGAGATCAATTAGTTCCATTTAAACCCATTGATATACATAGGTTTTATCCCTATACATCTTGCTCTTCCTACATTATAGTTCGCAATAGCCATAAATATTAGGCGCCCTCTTTTTCATGTTTTTTGGCTGGCTCTAATAAAATATTGTACTTGGTGACAGCGTGAAATCATTTTGATCCCTGCTGATAAAATACAAAAAGGTTATTTCGTTACGGCAATAAAAAATGTCGATTCATTATTAAGATTTAAAACAATTAGCTTAAAATATTGTTTGAACGCAGTCACTTCCTGAGCTGGCACATTAATGAATAAATATAATTAGAGGCTGTTGGGAAAAAAAAGCCTAATTTTTGTTCTTGATATATGTCATCAATTGTGTATTTGAAATGGAATCATAAAACCCAAAGCTTTGTTTAATCACAAATGTCAAAAATTATTAGGTAATAACCACCACCGAGCAGAGCAGAATCAAAGACAAAAGGCTTGCATTTAAATCACATTTCGCTTCCACAGGATTTGGAGGTGTCGCGTTTTTCAGACATCGATAAAAAGGTCACCGGTAGAAGGGTTTAATTTTAATGTCATATTAATATGATTATTTTTAATTGTACGGCACCAACACACTCTACTGATGTTCCTGTGAAAGAATATGTATAAGTACAAAAAATTGCACAAAATTGACCCTACTTGTTACGACGATATTATGATGGACCTATTAAAATAACGACTGTAGTTTGACTCCCTAATAGAGTTACAGTATATTAGTGGTAAGATAATTGATCTATTGTGTCTAAAATATATAATGTATCAACTCTGAAAACAGCATTGGTTTAAAATAAAGCAAAAAAAACCTCCTACTGTTTCATGCATACAGCTCCTGTGCAGACCTCTATGTCTCCATGACTACAGACTACATACAAACCTTGTGTAGTCTGACCCTAAACTCATGGGTTTTTGCAATTTGACTTCTCTTCTACTAACTAGTCAAACTGCTCCCTGGACAAGTTTAAGTATAAATAAACTTTCTTAAAACTTTCAGTCCGTGGGGGTCTGGTTGTTGAGACTCCCCACTATTTGCTAAAACAGAAGTGCAGTGTTGTGCATTTTCAGCTGTCATAGCGAGAGGTGTACGGACCGGGTAGATTCCTAGGGAACTCGTACACCGCTATGAGTTGTGAAAGAAACAATCGAACAGTCACAGTACTCAGATGAGCACTTCTGCCCCTTTGTTTTAATGATCAATGGAGGTCTCAGCACACAGACTTCAACAAATCAAAACTTCTAGCTTATCTCTATCACATTTCAGAATTTTTTTAAATATTTAGTTATATTTTAAAGGGGTTTTAGGGTCAAAACTTAGTGATGAACTATTCGAACTTATAACTCAGGATCCCTGGTGATGATCTGATCATCTCGATTGTTGTCAGAGCAGAAGGGCTGGATATGCTTCATAGGGGATGGGAGAGGAAGTCCCATAGCTGCCTTCACTCTCAAGGAAATTAATAGGAGCTGAAGTGGCTATTACACTTGCACGTCTGTTCCTGGTGTCGGAGGTGGAAGTGTCGGAAGTGTAATAGCTAGCTTCAAGTCCCATTGATTTCAATGGGAGTGAAGCCAGCTAGGGCACTTCTGCATCTGATTCTTATCACGCATGTCCGATCCGCTGCATTGACAGTAGGCCAGGCAATCAGCTTATTTCCAGGTATCCTAAGCGGTAGGTTGCCAGGAATTAACTATTGATGACCTATCCTGAGGATACTTCCCACTCAAGACAGTTTGTGACTTTAATTGGAGTGAAGCTGGCACTGCCCCTGCTTCCTGCTTCCTCTGACCACTGATGCACGTCCTGCCCACTGCAGTGTGCCAGATGATACAGGGAATAGGTCATCAGCAGCAAAAACCCAGAATACCCCTTTAACTCTTTCCTAAAACCTGAAATATTTTGTTTATCCCATTAAAGAGGTTTTCAAGTACTAAAATATTAAAGCGTTATTGTCAGGATCTGATCGATAAGGGTCTGCAGCTCAGGATACCTGTGAGCAGCTTAGTTCTATTCACATGAAGAGAATTGAGCTGCTATACTATGCACTGCCACTTTGAAATTTGTGGCGCTGTGCCTGATATGCACGAAGATATCACTGCGCCTTTTCAAATAACTGATCAGTAGGGGTTCAGAGTGGATAAGTTAATATTTTGGTCCCTGAAACCCCTTTAATATAAGTTATGGCAAATCACTAGCATATGATTAACAATACTGATGTGGTGGGTCCAAGGAGGGTCACAGTATCTGCACTGTGCCAGCTTGAGAATTCTGGTACTTTTCAGGGAAAAGAAAACATTATCTGCTGTGCTTTACTAATGTTGCTGGCCACATGTTCTATCGATGGGTGAAGCTCCCAGAGGGCTCACCAGTCATTATGTTATAGCATATATTAATGAGTTTATACAAGAGGTTAGTTTAACTTGCTCAGGTAGAGCATCTCAAAGAACAGGTGCAGCACAAAAGAAGTCAGATCAGCAAAATTTAAAATGATTTTAGTTATTTTGCATTGGTGGCCTATTTTAGAATAGTAAACATTAGGTAGTGGGGTCCATCATGATCAGAAAATTGAAGGGGCAGTTGTGCACTCTGCGTACCCGACAAACATCCATAAATGTGAGGCTGTGTCAGGTACTACAGACCAGCCTATTCAACATGTCTTGAGAGGCAAAAAAAAGGTTTTTCCTAGTGTCTTCTTTGAAAAAGTATTTCCTGATCTCCAAGGACATTATCCAATCCAATCCTAATTTTAATCATATGCATGAACCCCTAATATTCACCCAAATAAAAGCTTTTTTAATATAACCTCAACTTTCTCCAAGACTTCTTCTGTGCTGCACCTGCTCTGTGGAATGCTCTACCATTCAGTTAATCAGACTAACCTCTTACATTAACTGTTTCATTAAAAGAGTTATTTGGGATTTTTATAGTGATGGCATCAATATCAGATTGGTGGATGTCCAACTCCTGACATTTAGATGTTTGAAGGTTTCTGCAACTTCTTTATTGCAAACCAGGCACAGCCCCATACATTGCAGAGCTGCAGTGCCTGGTATTGCAGTTCAATCTCATTCACTCAAATAGAACAAAGCTACAGAAAAGCCATGTGACCAATAAACATGAAATTAGAGACAAAAAAAGACCGCAATGCTCACCAAACTGCAACAGTCCTTTCAAACAACTGAAAGCTGGAGGTACCACTATGAGATGCAGGTAGATGCTGCGTGACGGTGCAGTGGTGACAGGTGATGGAAGAGCCTTTATTTCCGCATGCAACATAGTGCTTTCAAGCAGTTTCATCATGAGTAGGGGGCAGAGCTTAACATGGCAGCTGATGGAGCAGCTCAACCACTCTGACAGTTCTGTGGATGGAGCGAGGGGCACTTCCTCCACTACCTTACATGTCTTCCTTTTTGTTGCCATCCCAGTAGTCCTCAAGGGCTTGGTTACTGCTGCCCTCTAGTTTCGTCATAGCCAAAAATGTATGGTGTAGGTGAATGTTGTGTGATGGTGACAGATGGAGGCGAGGTCTAGCTCTTAGCATCCAAAGCACCTAACACAGTCCTCTCCCCTACCTGCATCACTGGTAGGGGGTGGGGCTTAAAGTGGAAGTCATCAGATTGGCTGGGCCACTCTGATTGTCTTGCGGGGAGGAACAAAAAGCACTCAAACCACCACTTTACAATGGGAGTTGGACCCACACCAATCTGATATTGATTTCCTAAGAGTTTAAAGCTGAACAACCCCTTTAATACACATCGGTATGATATGTCCCTGCGCCTGAGTCATAAGTATTGTTGGCTACTAGCAGATTTTTAGTTCCTGTTGATGAAAGAGTTAAGAGGCACACAAACAAAGCATGGTATTCCATCATCATTTGTAAAATAACACACTATTACCGGGTTGGGAAGACATGATATTTTCGAGACCTCAGATGGGTAATTTGGGGACTAGTAATTGTGTTTTCAGTTGATTGTTTTCAAAGTGTTGACTTAACACTGACAAAGACGTAAAGTGACTTCTGACGATAAACAACATTCTATAAAACGCTTTTAATGCAGAAGGTCAAACTAACACCCATTTACTCCATTTCTCAAGGAACTGTTTTTTTTTTATGCGGGTGACCTGGAATTCTTTAATGTTATTTTACTATCAAGTTTAATAACAATTACATATGCATGATAACCGCTGATTTACATGTATTATTTGACAGAGGACATTGTTTCATTTCCACTGCTCTACGCTGGATAAAGGAGATGGCATATTTTACTGTCACTGGGTAATCTCCTGGTTTTAGCATTGTGGTGAGCCTGCTGAAGCATAGCAAATAATGGGGTCGATTTACTGCAGTATAAGATAATAAGTGCGGCTAATGGAGCATTGACGTGCGACTATTTGAAGGAGCTGTTTATTATTTTATATGCATTATTTTATTTATACCATTTTATTTACATAAAAGCATATTTTGGACATTAGGCAATCATTACGCATTTGCAAGCAGATGATGAATTTAGGAACATGTAAACATGCAAGAGGACTTTTAAAAGATGCAGAATACACAGAAATGCCTTTGAATTTTCTAAAGAAGGACAAGACTGAGGGCTTGGGCAGTACCTGAGGGTAGTCAGTAGTGATGAGCGAGCATACTCGCTAAGGGCAATTGCTCGAGCGAGCATTGCCCTTAGCGAGTACCTGCCCGCTCGAGAGAAGAGGTTCGGCTGCCGGCAGCAGGCAGGGAGCGTCGGGGGAGAGCGGGGAGCAACGGAGGGGAGATCTCTCTCTCCCCCCCCCCCCCCCCGCTCCCCCTGCTCCTTGCCGCAACTCACCTGTCACCCGCGACGGCAGCCGAACCTTTTCTCTCGAGCAGGCAGGTACTCGCTAAGGACAATGCTCGCTCAAGCAATTGCCCTTAGCAAGTATGCTCGCTCATCTCTAGTAGTCACATACTCAGCTGGCTGCACTGTGTGTGGTTATAAACAAGGCCGGATTATAGGGAAGGAATAAGGGGCAATTGCCAAGGGGCTTCCATTGCTTTATTACTTTCAAGCCTTCCTAAACAGTGCCAATTGAGTTGTCATTAAAATGGCCATACATCTTCAATAGCAGCCAACTGAACAGTTATTTCTCCCAACTACCTCATGTTACGGCATGCTGACCATATCAGGGGTCAGAAACACTATCTTTTCTCCTTAGGGAGAGCACCAAGACTGTGAGTGAGGAGACTCAAATGGCCATGCACGCTCCTCTGGGTAATATGCAAATAAGGGAGATAGAAAAAAACCTTCACAGTGCCACCTATTGAAAGGTAGCATTCCTAAAGCCAAAGTTAGACTTTTCATATAAGCCTTGTAAAAATGACTGGGAATTAAAAGCAAATCCAGACTCCATATACATACAGCTGTTTCAGGGTTTTTGCCCTTCATCAGTGTACAGTAGGAGTCTGGCTTTGCTAGTGAGAGGCGCCGGGGGGCGGGGAGCGGCGGGGTTTTTGCGGGGGGTAGCAAGGGGGGAGATCTCTCTCTCTCACCTTCCCCCCACTCCCCCTCGTAAACCCCCTCTCACCCCCGGAGCCCTCCGAATGTTTTCGCCCGATTAGGCAGTTATTCGAAAAAAGTGATGCTCGATCGAGTAATTGCTCTAAACGAGCACGTTTGCTCATCTCTAGTCTGGTCCCATCATTACAGACCTGTGAAGTCGATCGTGACAGTTACCATATGATGTCATATACTGGTATAATGTATGTACTGTAGGGGAACCAAATGCTACAGGTAGCAATTGCTTTTTTAAGAGTGTTTCTACTCAAATATGCTTTATACAAATCACAGTCAACAATTCTTAGCACTCTATTTCTATAACTGCAGCAAGGTTAATGGAAGGGAGTTATTTTCTATAGGATCTCTCTATGACAATTAGAAATTATAAAGTAGTTGTGATACTTTAACCCCTTGAGTGGCACGCCCGGAAATTTTCCGGGACCAGCTCCACTGCTCATAGCGACATAGCCCGGTAGATTTCCGGGCTATGTATCACTATGGGAGCTGCAGAGCACAATGCCACAAGCTGTGACAGTGTGCTCTGCCTGCACAGACCCACAGAGAACAAAGCAAGGGCTTTGAAAAACCAGCAGAAGATATTGCCGACATGTCGGCAATGTCCTGCTTTGTTTACAAGTTGCCATAGAGACCATCGGCTTGTCAGAAGCAAGCCGATGGTCTCTGAGGCAGGGAGAGCTGGTTGTTAGCTGTCAGAGGACAGCTAGGTACTAGCTCTTACAGCAGAGATCAGAGAAAACCTCCGATCTCTGCTGTGTTAACCCTTTACATGCTGCGGTCTATGTGACTGCAGCATGTAAAGGGTTGTCACTGCAGCATGTAAAGGGCTGTCACCATCGGACCCACGGAATGTGATCAGGGGTCCTGATGGGTCCCTGTGGAAGTCCCCTAAAGGGACAAAAAAAAATAAAAAAAATTTTAAAAATTAAAAAAAAAAAAAAAGTAAAAAAATTATTAAAAAAATAAAAAAAACACTTGTCTCCCTTTACTTTGTAAAAAATCAAAAATACAAATCACACATGTGGTATCAGTGCGTCGTAATGACCCAGAGAAGGAAGTTAATACATTATTTAACCCCTTAATGACATGGCCCCTTTTTTTCTTTTTTCCCCATTTCTTTTTTTCCTCCCCCCTGTTTAAAAAATCACAACTTGTCCCGCAAAAAACAAGCCCTTATATGGCCATGTCGATGGAAAAATGAAAAAGTTATGGCTATTGAGACGCAACTGCAAAATTAGTTGAAATTCAATGATTAGACCATTTTAAAAAACCTGCCCTGGTGGGCACGACAGGGTGGTAGGAAACCCGCCACTCAAGGGGTTAAGCGGGCACCCACCTAACTAAAAGTCCTGGACAATACTTTTTAAGCCATCCCTTATGAGGCACCGCCTATAATACCATGTGACGTTAGAGACATTAGCCACCATGACACTAGCCTCTCACTCTAGCTCATTACAAAAAATTGGCATCACGAACAGGATCAAATTCTCTGTGCCTTGCGCAGAGACTGTGTTTGCCAGAACCCCTCAAGTGTTAATATCATCAGAGATGTGCTTGCAAAAGAATTGTAACTTTATGTTCTGTACATTGTGAGACATTATCAATGCTATTTACTAGCACAGAAGACTAAAATTGAACTGTTTTCTGAAACTGTTGTTTAAGAAGTTTGCACATTGCTGTGTGATGAATCTGAGCAGCGCTATTGAGATACCCAGTGAATGTTTACTGACCATGTGCAGCGCTAGTTGATGAAACTGACCAGTAATGTTGATGCTGAAGTTGTAAAGAACTGTTTGCTGTGTTAGAAAAATGTTACTGCATTCACAGCACTCAGAAATTGTTTTGAGAATTTTTGCTGTGCTATCACTGAAGTTAAAAAAGGGGAGTTGTCAGTAACTTGTTCTGTATACCCTTGCAAGAAAAAGTGTACAAACTAAGCGTGTGGACTGTGCTTTTTGGAAACAGAACTCCACAGGAAGTGCGAAGTTGTGAGACAAAGTTTGTGGAGCCAAAGCAGAAGCAGGATGCCCATCAGGCTACGCCACTAAGGAATGTGGAGGAGCTGCAGGGGTACTGGCCAAACCCTGCATCCACTGCTCCAGTGGGAGCCACCACTGGGCCTCCATCAGCACCCATGATGCCCGTGCATTTATGGATCATCATGCCGGAGGAATGGGCTGAAACGGTGGATGTTCCTGAATACCTCCAGTCCTGTGTGTATGTCCACAATACCCAACAGCCGACATTGCTACCACTGACTCTTCTGTTGTCGTGAAGCCTGCCTGTCTGGACAGCCTCTGCAATTAAGCCTGCTGCCCCAGTTAGAACAGCTCCATCATCACTCTGACTCACTGCCCCTCTTCAACGTTTACATTGCTTTTTTAAGGTCTATACCCTATAGCTAGGAATTGTAGACATAGGTATCACACCCCGCAGCAGGGAATTGTGATTGTTATGGGTGCCTACTGGCATAGTCGTGTATTTGTGTACTTTTCGACATATGTACCTGAGGGAATTAGTTGATAGCTACCTGACCTCTCTTTAATTTAGTTAAACATAGAGCACTGCTTTCATTAACAAAAGGGGAGAATTGTAGTGACTGAGCGTTGTCACTACTAAATGTTAATCTCGCTCTGAGAAAATACAATAGGATAAATATATGTTTTTAGTGTTTTTAAATGTTCTGATAGTTTAATATACTTTAATCTCCTCTTCATATGGACTGTATATTGGAGTTAGTGACTGGAGGATTAGAGAGTTTAATATAGAGGGATAGAACAGTCTCAGTTACTCAGCATTATTTAATGTATTTGTCCCGCCTCTCAGCCCCTCGGCTCTATGCCGCTAGGAGGCCCCTAAAAGTTTATAAAAACCTATGTTTAGTTTCAGAAGCTTCAGAAAGGAGAGCATGTGTGGTATAGCAACAGGTGCAGACCGCTGGTTAAGGGAAAGTCATCTACAGCTTTATTCCTGAGTCTGAGGAAGGAGCAAGGTACCAGGTACAATGTTGTAGGACTCATCCCAGGGCCTCGGTGAGAAACTTGGATAAGCAGTATGGGATTTTGTTGTAGGCAACGGTATCTCCAGTCACCACCTCTGAACTTGGATGTTGGAAACTGTAAGGAATATCCTCGTTTGCCACCTGAAGCTACAATGAACATACATTTTACTGTTAACCCCTTCCTGATTCCTACAGCTCCATTTTAAAGGGGACCTGTAGCACACTACAGTACAACATCATTCTCAGGAGCAGAGATCAGCCCTTACATCAAGTCAATAAAATACGTCAATAAAATGCCGTGATTTTGACTGCTGTGTTTTACTGCAATTTTTATCGGCACGTTGGAATGCAGGTTACTGCGTTCGACAGCGCTTTTGAATGCACCCCACCATTCTGATGAGTGATGAGGTCCATTAAAATGCACGAAAATGCTTCAAAATAGAGCAGACAGCGCTCAAAAACCATGGCATTATAAGACGCCATGTTTGAGTGCAGGTCTGCGAAGTCCCATTTAAATTCATTGGACTCCATGAAAGAGGCATGAGCAGCAGATAGGTTCAATATTCACATCCTCAAGTCCAGAGGATGCTCATGTATTCAGATCCACATAAAAGGCGCCTTTTATGTGGATCTGAAAAAAAGGAGCATCCTCTGGACTTGAGGATATAAATATTGAACCTATCTGCTGCTCATGCCTCTTTCATGGACTTTTCTGATTTACTAATCCGTGGTCGGGATCCTACATTGAATGTGCCGTTTTTATATGCTTCCCACAGTATACTATATCATATACTATTTAAAAATTAATGGGGGTGTTGTACCGCAACGTCGCAGTAAAAAGCACTTTTGTGAGAGTGGCCTTAGAGACATTAGCCACTGTTGACACTAACCTCTTGCCTTGGGGTATTACCTTTTGCCTACTTGAGTCTCACTTTTTCCAATTCGACAGTAATGGCGCTTGAACTGGTCACCTCCTGGTATAGCCCATCTGTGCTAAGGAACAACAGGTTGTATGTTTGGACATGTTAGTTGGAACTCAAACATTTCTTTTGGCTGCAAATTGTTTGACTGTGCAGCTCTTGTTTATCAGAACAGTTCCTGATATCCTCCTCTGACCCTTTTTTGAGAGACGAGTTGTTTCTGTTTACATGATCATTTTTGATGAACGGTTTTTCTTGATCACACCCATTTCTGTATACTTTGCACACCACTTCACAAGAAAACCCCACGAGGTTGGGGGTGACATCCTGGCCCCGGCTAGTCTAGCACCGATGAGCCCGCCTTGTTAGAAGTCCTTCAGATCACTGGATTTTCCCATCTTATGTGGATTCACACTGAAACTGATAATGGGAAAACTTGTCACGTGATTTTATGCTGCACTCTGGAGTCACAAGCCTAATTTACATACAGGGAAGCACCAATCATGAAAGGGCAAATTTCTTTAATAAAGTGGCCATTTAGTGTATATTACTCCCAGCTATCATACATACATATCCTTTGTGATACCATATAACATACTACAATGTTACAGCTCTATGGTATCATATGATGATATCAGACTTTTCATGCCCTTTCCTCTAGATAATGAAACACAACTTTTCCAAATTCCCTCCTTCTGGCCTCCGGTGAGTTCCATCTATTGTTCTTTTGTTCCCCAAAGTTCTAAAGAAATCTAATTGTTTTCTTTTTGTGCTGATATTTTTCTGCAAAGTTGCATTTCACGACTTGTACTGGCAGAGTCCTCGTAGTATAAAATAAACAGAAACAAATATATTTATCTTTCGCGGACAATGGACTGTCAGGGTGATTTGCCAACAAGCCATAGAAAGTGTTGGTCGTTTTGACCCCAACATCCTCTACGGTTGGGAGTGCCCAATCCTGTTGAATAACATTGTCCTTAGATCAATGGAAAACAGACTCATGAACAATGTCTGCGGAGGAAGCTTTGAAGGTGGGTGAACCAGGGCAAGTGTATACACAGAGCAGTCCGCCACTGATAAATGTGGACTGATATATGGAGTGTAGCTCTGTGATTAGGAATGTTCTATGTGTATATGCATCATCACATAGAAGTCAGCAGAGCTTCATGGGAAAATGCTTTAACACTAGACCAAAGGTATTGCAGACATCTACAGATAAACATGTAGCGGCTTCAGTCTACTAGACAATGGGTGTCGGGCAAACACTCTTCTATTCTCAAAGGGGGTGAGGGGTGGGGGTTCACTTTATTGATGTATGAAAACTATTGAACTGAGGATGAAAAGTTTATCTGCTTTCATCCAATGTTTAATCCGTTGTTTCGATGGACTTTCCGACAGTGTAGATATTCCATTGAGCACGTCTCCTTGTAGTTTTTATCCAGTTGTAATACTTTTTCTTAAATCAAACAAATGCCATTGACCTCCATAACGTGAATGGTCATTGAACTGTATTTGTGTCTGTCTGAATTGTGTGGATGTAACCGGTCGCGGGGGATGATGCGACACAGGTCCGGGATGGCGCGGCAATAACAGATGGAAGCAGAGGTGGCACGTTTTTACAAAAAATGAGCTAACATTACTTAACATTAAGCATATGAACATGCATTGCTCTATAGGAGAGTTCATGTTTTTAAGGTTACATAAAAAAAACAGTAGCATAAACTCTTAAAGCGACAGTACTCCTGATTTCACTGGGCATCTCTCGCCATCCAAATACATCCTCCTGGCAGCAAGGCACATGACGTAAATTCTACCAGCATTTGTCTCTTATCTGCTGCATAGTCGCTACATACATCCTTTTTAATTTGCGCTGGTCTCCTGGACGGTGATGCGGCAGGGCTTAAATATGTGGCATCATACAGCGACACAATAGTAGTACCCCCTTACATAGAGAGCAAGAGCTAAATACAATTATTTATATCTATCTGTGCATTCAGGGGTTGTTCTAGGTTTACATGAACTCTTGGATGACAGTGTCACAATGGATCCCCTAGTCTTTTAATAGACCCCACTATGCCCCCTTTAGTCATTTATATGTCCCACTATATCCCTTACTTATTCATAAGCCTCGCTGTATACATTAGTCATTTATAGGCCTCATTGCTCTCTTTAGTAATTTGCAGGCCCATTTGTGCCACATAGTCATTTATAGGCCCCACTGAACCCCCATGGGTCATTTATAGGACCCACTGTGCCCCTGATGGGGATGACTGTGTGGCTCGGAAAGAAAACATCCGTGTGAATGCAGAGTTTCCCTTCCAGCTTGACCAGAGTAGACCTAACAATGGCTGATCAGACTGCAGACTGGTCCGACGTGACAAAACCAGAAGTTGTGACTCCTGAGAAAGTGCCTGATTTCAGGATCAGGCCAGCAACAAGGTTAGTGCTACTGGATCAAGAGAACATATTTTTTTGACCCTTACAGCCACAGAACTAAAGACTGTTGCAAGTAACACCTATACCTTCTACTTCTATACCTTCTAAGTTCCAAGTATCCCATATTTTACAGAATATGTAAGAAGTTAAAGTTGACATTATTATTTTACGATTATGTCTTTTAAAGGGTTGATTATTGTACAGCAGGTGAGTCTGACACTGTGGGAACAGGAAGTGGCCCAGGGACTTCTTGAGTGGTGCGGTTGAGCTACACATTGGACACCTGAAACATGTTGTAAAGGGCTATCATGAGATAAGCTGCTGAGGAAAAAGAGTAACCAAGGCGAAAGAGACAGAGGATTAAAAGAGGTCCAGTTCTGCATCATAATTGAATGGCTCAACACTGGCCAATTTCGGTAGACCCCCCCAGTGACCTAAGCAATCCAGTTTGTTACAGAATACCGGTAATGGAGCGTGCTGCTGATTGTTAATAAATGTTCTACAGCAAATTATATGGAGCCGCAAGGAGTGCCTACGTTTCTTACCTGGCTCAGCAACGCCCACGTAACAGAGAATTCTTTCATAGTCATACAAATCGAGGATCTGTGTAAAAGTAGCTAGTGTGATCTGAGAGTATTGTATCCCAGTCCCAGAGTCACAGGAGTCTGGATAGTGGTCAATGAAGAGTTTACCGAAACCAGCTGGTGGTGAGACTTGTATAAAGAGTCTAACATTGACCTGCAGGAATGCTGTCTTCCAATAGGTGACGCTGTAGAGGCATCATTCCATCGTCCTTAATTGCATATTTCCCAGAGGGTCATGATTGGTCTTATAAGTCTTCTCACTCACCTTCTTGGTGCTCTCCTTAAGGAAAAAAACGATACTCTTCCCAACCCGCATTCCTATGTGAAACAATGAACAAACAGTGTTTAAACACAATGAGAAGCCAACAAGCCGGCGATGATTTATATGCCGGTTGAAACTGAAGGACAAACGAGAAGTCACATGATTCCCATTAGTCGTTAGATCGCATTTAAACAGAGCAATTATCATTCACTTTAGTTTGTTTGAACGATTTATGGAACGATAGTCGTTCCATCTAAACGCACTTTTAATTAATTCTAAAAAGTGGGGTAGTCACCAGCCTTGAAGGTCAAGCACCCCCTTCATCAGGGAACGGATGCACCATGCACATCCTCAAGATCAGCCACAATCTATTTTAGTAGATTACTCAAGAAAGAGTGAACAAATATTGTTTTTCTACGATTTTCTAGAACTGCTTTTGGCATTTCTCCTGCTGCGCAGTTGTGTCTTCTTCCCAAATATGCTCCCCAGAGCACAGCCACATGCGACTCGGCGGATTAATTGTCATGGGTTTTCGTTAAAAGAGCGGCCCTGGAGATTTATTTCAGCCTGACTATGATGCATTAGACTTATTTATTATGGAAAGTGGTGCTAATTCATAATCTCTACCTTTTGTTAAAAGCAAGGACATTTCATATATTCTTGTACAAACTTACATATATGTACAAAACTGAGTTTTATCCCACACAACCGCCCCTCCCCCTAGCTGCCACGTCCCCCCAAAAAAAAGTACACGATCTACCTTAAGCTAATTTTTGTTTAAGTCATTTCCCTGCTGAAATTTAAACTTTCATTTGAAATGATTACTTTAGGGCAAATTCAGTGTATTATTACTGTCATTAGGAAGGACGAGGACGGAGATTCAAGGGCTGCACAATTATGTTTGATCTCCATTTATGGAATTTGGTTAAAAGACGAAAAGAAAAAAAAAGACACAAAAGACAAAAGCTCTGGGAGAAAGACCCGAGGCTGGGACTTGTTTTGTCAGCATTTTCTAAGCAGTTTTAACAGAAACTGTCTTCTGGTGATATGTCAGTCATTGTTTACAGAAATCTAACATAGTCACAAAGGAGATCATTAGTATTAATGCGTTTGGGGGGAATTTTTCCTTAATTCTTAATTATGGTGTTTGCTTGTATCTATTGATCTATTTTGAGTTCAGACAGCTGAAAGAAATGCACCCTTTCGTGGAGGGATCGGACAATATGTTATATGGAGCAGGGTCCTTTTAACACGCAATGGTGCAAAAATTTTATGAGTGCCCCGTGGCCTTTAGAAAAGCAGCAAGTTTTTTTTTTCATTGTCATTTTTATGTCAGTACAAGCCAATAAGTCCCTAAGGGTCCTTTGACACGGGCCTATTCTCACATCAATCGGCACTTGTTTACATTTCTTTTACAGTACATGGGCCAAGATTCCCTGGCATGAGGACGAACGATTAGTACTATGATTGTTCATGCCCACAGAGTCGGATGTCCATCTGTCTGTTCACACAGGAACAGGTTTAAAAATGAAAAGTGCTCCTGCGCTGCCTCGAACAAACGACCGGTTCGGACAATAATAATATTGTCTAAAAAGATTTATTCAGGTATAGGTACAACGCGTTTCGTCGTCAAACACGACTTTATCAAGTACATAATGCAGTAACATGAAAAACATCTTTATATAGCTACTTACAGGTGTGGTGTGGTGGTGATCTCATTGTAGTTCAGTTGATAGCCGCTCACATGACCTCCACGTCATCTGTGCGGTGTTGGAATGTAGGAGAGGTGAAAATGAAACTACTTCCGGGATTCCGGGAGATCATGTGACACACAAAACAGGTCACTGAATCTCCCCTCTGTAGCGGATACATTGACACCACTTATTCCATTAACCAATATCCCAAACACAGGGAGTATCCGAACACAGAAAATGAACAACGCACCGGTTGTGCGGTCAAGAATAAATCAATTCTACTACCCGATACAGGGATCAACCAAAACGACGACCCTACCAAAAAGACCAGAAGGAGAAACAGGAGGGGCAAAAGGGGCGGCAGAAATAGGAACAAAAGTAAGAACCATCCTACAGCAGAAGAAACGGTAACCTACGAGGAAGCAAGGGGTCATGGCATATTTAACATCTCCAAATACACACTGAGAAGAAAGGAAATGGAAATTCTAGCCAGAGGTCTATCTTTCAGTCCCATGACCTCATCCAACCTATTAGCTGTCATTCAATGAATTGCTGAATGCTGCCTGTGGTTGGCTGAGCGTTCAACCAATCAGACACAGCCATTTCAGCAGACAGGGATTTTAAATCTGCGCCTTCTGAAAGGACTTCATTACAGTGATGGGACCCAAGCGGCTAGATGCACCTGAGCTCCGGCAGCAGCAGAGAGGTAAGTATAGATTTTTTATTACAACTAGAGATGATTTTTAGGGAAGGGCTTATATTTAAAGCCCTTCCCCGAAAAATCACTGCGGGGGGGTGTCAGCTTATACTCAAGTCAATAAGTCTTCACAGTTTCTTGTGGTAAAATTAGGTGCCTCGGCTTATATTCGGGTCGGCCTATACTCGAGTATATATGGTAAATGCTGGGTAGTTCTCATCATTGAAACCCCTACTGATCTGCTCATGTGCAACTGCTGCGCATTTAAATATGACCTCACTGGGTACAGTGAGTCTGCAGTAATGAGAAGAGGACCTCTGTTCTTAGAATCAGTGGAGATCTTAGCGGTGAGACCCCACCGATCAAACTTTTATCACCTACCCTATGGAGGTTCTGGTGCATCTTGTCTCCACTGGAAGAATAGCTGGGAACATGGGTTGGGTGAGTTCAGTTATAGGGGAGGGGCAGGTGACTGCCACAACTGAGGATTGATTGAGGTACACTAACAGGGCAGCTCCCATTAGCACTCCTAGGGCTGCTGTAACTATCTTCCCCTGGCAGACTTCCATCTCAGCTTCCTGGGCTGCTGTCAGTGTTCTCCCGGTAGACTGCCATCTCTGCTCCAGCCTCCTGTTATGCATGCCACTGTTCTCCCATCTCGGCTCCCGGCTCCGCCGCTGACACTGTCCTGGGCATGCTCCTTCATCTCCTCTGCGGCCTCCTGTCATGCATGCCACTGTTCTTCCTTCTCAGCTCCTGCCTCCACTGTGGACACTGTCCCAGGCATGATTCACTGCCTGATTTTCCACTACAGTCCTCAGACGAGGCGCTGGCCCCCCAGCTCCTGGAAGCTGCTCCGCCAGTGCCGATGTGGAAGGTCCTGGTTCTGACCTGCAATCACTTCCAAGTGCTCTTCAGGGAAGCCGAGTCAGCGCTGAGGCACCATCGGCTGCAGGAAGGCCAGCTGCTGGGGACATCTCCTCCAGCCACAGGACCGCAGGGAAGCTGCAGCCCCTCATCAGCCAATCCAGAGACCTTTGGGGGGCGTTAACAAGATCTTACCTGTCACTGCAGGTCTCCACCCATTTTTCTGGTGGAGACAAGATGCACCAGTACCCCCTACAGATAGGTGATGAAAGTCTATTCTAGTATAACCTCTTTAAGGAATAGCTAATAAATAGCAGCTGTAAGTTTGCCTTTCATATAAGACTACATTATCTCCTCTTGATGTTCTTATATCTGCTCCTTAACATATTGCCTTGAAATATGAGATAGCAAAAGGTTGGCAAAACAGCGGTTTACTTACAACATTTCCAAGCGCTATCTGTGAGCTTTGTTCTAAACATATCCATGTTGTTTATACCAAGGTCTACTTTGTACATTAATCAAGAACACATAGCTTGCGTCCTTACATCCCTTTTTTTTCATAAACCTTCAAACTACAGTTAAATGTCAACATTAAGCTCTTGTTGTATAAGGATTTTCTGAGATATTATTTTGGCTAGAAAGGGTATTGGCTTAAAAAAAATCTCGCTTCTTTAAAAAGAACTTGTTGTTTTTTTTAATTGGGGATATCATCAAAAGGGATGAAAAACAGAGTTACTTGAGTAAACATCTTACGACAAATTGCTTTCTGTTTTCTGGAATGTTCTATCACGTTGACATTTAGATCATATGGAATTTAAAGCAAATACGAAAAAAAATTACAAAAAAAACCCCACTTGATCGTTTTTATTTTGCATGCCGTTAATGAGTTGTATTATGCATGCTGCCTGCTCAACTACAAAAGGCAATTCTTTTCCCAGAAGAAGTGTTCAGACGATGTAAGCCAAACAATGATGCCAGAGATCTCTTTTTTCTTTGATACTTGTCTTCTCAGAGATTTTTAATAAATTCATAGTATAGTTAGTGTAGGAATATTCCAAGACAAAAAAACAAGAAATATTTGGGGTCATTCAATTTACATGCACATATTCTAAGCCAAAAACAGGGGATGAGGACAGCATAGTATGGAGAGGGAGTTGCTCGGGGATATATAGTTTTCTATGATCTGATGGAGTAAAAAGCTGTTTAACTACTGACAAAGCTTATAAAGAAAGCATATGAGCCCTGCTTCTCCTGCCCAGATAAAGAAAGCCTGTGAGTCCCACTTCCCTGCTCACATAAAGAAAGCCTATGAGTCCAACTTCCCTGCCCACATAGAGAAAGCCTGTGAGTCCTACTTCCCTGCCCAGATAGAGAAAGCCTGAGTCCTGCTTCCCCTGCCCTCATATAGAGAGTCTGTGAGTCCCGCTTCCTCTGTCCACATTGAGAAAGCCTATGAGTCCTACTTCCATGCACAGATAAAGCCCATGAGTCCTACTTCCCTGCCCACATAGAGAAAGCCTATGAGTCCTATGTAGTGGCTCAGTACATCTTCATGGTCCCCTCCATAAATGTCATACATGTTCGTCTCATGTGAATGCACTTTTCAAACCTGTCTTGTTATTTCCAGTATGTGTGTTGCACAGCTGCGGCGCTTGAGAGGTTAACTTTAATAAAATCCAAGTCTGCATGTAAATGTATCAAGTTTGTTATGTCATGTGGTATGAGAGAAGGTATAAATTAAGTGTTTGAGAGCGGGAAAGGGTCTTAGGAGTGGTCTTCCATCTTGTCTGCTACAGGAGTTTCACCTAACACAGAGCCACATGGAAGCACCTTCAGCTTCCTTGTGGTGAAGATGGAAGAGAAGGAGAGATTTCCCATGATGTCTGAATTCTGGATGTGAGTGGAGTGTGTCCCCAGTAGTGAGAGAGCAATCGTAAGTAACTACTTCTTCTGACAAGCCCAGTGCAGAGGTACTACCTCTCTGTCTAATTTTCCTTTTAACTGTCACCCCCCACATCTCTGAGTCGGGGTGGAGGTACTGCAAGAGAATAATCTTTACTACATTTGAAAGTCATTTGCCTGCACTGTAATGTCTTAAAGTTAACTGCCTTGTGTAATCTGTTCAGGTTTTCAAGTGAAAGTTTATTCCGGGCCCTAACCGTTCCTAGAGACCCGTGGTACTCTGAGACTGTCTCTGTCTGCATTTATTCCCCCGCTGAAGGTTATTCCGGTGTGTAGGAAAGGTAGCGTCATCAGTGACAAGTACCACACCCATTTTCCTGTGTTATTGGCATTTCCTATCATAGGGTATCTTCGGTGGCCTGTAGTATTACTCTGGCCTTGACGGCATGTATTCCTCCAGGAAAGGAGTTTGGTAAGTGCCACCGTGACAAGCCATCACTTAACCCTCCCAACTCCCCAGATATGTCAGGTGTCCGAGGTCTCCCTATGGGATGCTGCACCTACTTCCCTGCCCACATAGAGAAAGCCTGTAAGTTCTACTTCCCTGCCTACATAGAGAAAGCCTATGAGTTCTATTTCCCTGCCAAGATAGAGAAAGCCTGTGAGTCCTAGTTCCATTCCCAGATAGAGAAAAGCCTGAGTCCCTCTTCCCCTGCCCACATAGATAAGGCCTGTGAGTCCTACTTTCCTGCCTATATAGAGAAAGCCTGTGAGACCTAATTCCCCTGCCAACATAGAGAAAGCCTGTGAGCCCTGCTTCCTTGCCCAGATAGAGGAAGCCTGTGAGTTCTAATTCCCTACCCTCATAGAGAAATCCTGTGAGTCCTACTTCCCTGCCCACATAGAGAAAGCCTTTGAGTCCTACTTCCCCTGCCCACATAGAAAAAGCCTGTGAGCCCTGCTTCTTTGCCCAGATAGAGAAAGCCAATGAGTCCTATTTCCATGCCCAGATAGAGAAAGCCTGTGAGTCCTACTTCCCTGCCCAGATAGCGAAAGCCTGTGAGTCCTACTTCCATGCCCAGATAGAGAAAGCCTGTGTGTCCTACTTCCATGCCCAGATAGAGAAAGCCTGTGAGTCCTACGTCCCTGCCCGGATAGAGAAAGCCTATGAGTCCTACTTCCCTGTGCAGATAGAGAAAGCCTGTGAGTCCTACCTCCCTGCCCAGATAGAGAAAGCATGTGAGTACTACTTTCCTGCACACATAGAGAAAGCCTAAGTCCCCCTTCGCCTGCCCACATAGAGAGAGTCTGTGAGTCCTGCTTCCCCTGCCCACATAGAGAGAGTCTGGAAGTCTGGCTTCCCATGTCCACATAGAGAAAGCCTGTGAGTTCTGCTTCCCCTGCCCACATAGAGAAAGCCTGTGAGTTCTGCTCCCCCACCCACATAAAGCCTGTGAGTCCTGTTTTCCGCACCCACATAGAGAGAGTCTGTGAGTTCCGCTTCCCCTGTCCGCATAAAGGAAGCCTGTGAGTTCTGCTTTCCTGCCCAGATAGTGAAAGCCTGTGAGTTCTTCTTCCTTGGTCATGAAAAAGAAAGCCTGTAAGTCCTACTTTCCTGCCCAGATAGAGAAAGCCTGTGAGTTCCGCTTCCCTGCCCATGTAGAAAAATCCTGTGAGTCCTACTTCACTGCCAACACAGAGAATGCACGTCAGTTTTACCTTACCTGCCCACTCTACAGAAAGCCTGTGAGTCTGGCTTCCCCCACTGACATACAGAAAATCTGTGAGTCGTGCTGCCTCAGTTTATACAGAAGGATTGACAGCTCTACCTTATACTAATTGATACATGGACAGTAGAGATGAGCGAGCACCAAAATGCTCGGGTGCTCGTTACTCGAGTCGAACTTCCCGCGATGCTCGAGGGTTCGTTTCGAGTAACGAACCCCATTGAAGTCAATGGGCGACCCGAGCATTTTTGTATGGGACCTATGCTCCGCTAAGGTTTTCATTTGTGAAAATCTGGGAAATTCAAGAAAGTGATGGGAACGACACAGAAACGGATAGGGCAGGCGAGGGGCTACATGTTGGGCTGCATCTCAAGTTCCCAGGTCCCACTATTAAGCCACAATAGCGGCAAGAGTGCCCCCCCCCAACAAGTTTTACTTCTGAAAAACCCTCATTAGCAATGCATACCTTAGCTAAGCACCACACTACCTCCAACAAAGCACAATCACTGCCTGCATGACACTCCGCTGCCACTTCTCCTGGGTAACATGCTGCCCAACCGCCCATTTCAGTAATAGTAGCAGTCAAGACAGGCCCCAGTAACAATTTCAAAGCAGCAGCATAGGGGGAGCACAGCATTAGTTCCATTTCAGTAGTAGTAGCAGTCTAGACAGGCCCCAGTAACATATCACTAGCAGCGACTACTACCCCCAGCAGACACGCAGTAAACTGTAGACGGTCACAGGCTTAGCTGGGTAATAGTGAGCCACTACTACCCTCAGCAGACACGCAGTAAACTGAAGACGGTCACAGGCAGCCCAAATATAGTATTTTTTTCCAATTTTTGGGAAAAAGCCCACTGCCTATATAGCCTGTATATGGATTTCCCTGTTGGAGGATGACTGTAGTTATTGAAAGCACAGTGCAGCCAGAAAAAATGATGCGCAAGGCTGCAGTAACACCTAGCTGGGTAATAGTGAGCGACTACTATCCCCAGCAGACACGCAGTAAACTGAACACAGTCACAGGCAGCCCAAAGATTTTTTTTTCCAATTTTTTTGAAAAAGCCCACTGCCTATATAGCCAGTATATCTCTTTCCCTGTACCACTGTCCCTGCCTCACCAGTACTGCCCCTATACTATAAAATGACTGCAAACTGAGGACGCTATGGTCTGCACGCCCGATATACAAAAAAAAAAAAATGTGCAAAACTTCTAAAAGCAGCCTCAACAGTAAGGCACACGGTCAGATGTGGCCCTAAGAAGGACCGTTGGGGTTCTTGAAGACGAAGATAACAGCCTAACACTCTCCCTATAGCAGCTACAGCAGGACGGCACTTTCCCTAATGTCTCTCAGCGTGCATCTGTGGCGAGCCGCGGCCGGCCCCAGTTTATATACTCGGGTGTCACCTGATCTCCCCAGCCACTCACTGCAGGGGGGTGGGATAGGGCTGGAACTTCACAGGAAGAAGTTGTAATGCCTTCCCTGTGTTTCTATTGGCCAGAAAATGGCACAAACTTTTCTGGGAAGAAAATGGAAGTGACTCGAACACCGCGTGGTGCTCGTCTCGAGTAACGAGCATCTCGAGTACCCTAATACTCGAACGAGCATCAAGCTCGGACGAGTACGCTCACTCATCTCTAATGGACAGCCATCAACTATCGTGTGTGGGCAAGGGAATGCAGAATGCACAGGCTTACTCTATGCGGTTGGGTAAAGCAGTGCATGCAAGATTGGGGAAAACAGGACTCACAGGCTTGCACTATGAGGGCGGAGGAGGCAGGACTTACAGGCTTTCTCTATTTGAGCTGGGGAGGTAAGACTTACAGGCTTTCTTTATGTGGGCAAGGGAAGCAAAACAGGTTTTGTCTATGGTTCCTGGCAACAGTTACATAAAAATAATCAGAGCTTGGACCCCCACCAATTAGGCAATTATGCCTTATCCTATAGATAAGGAAAAGGGTTTTAAATTTGGAATACTTCCATTCACAGTTGTTTGTACTACAAATGTTACACTAAATATCCCTAAGTTAATTGGTAAAAATAAAATAAAAAAATCAGTTTAGCTAAATTGTTGTTCTTGCATTTTATATGACTTTCCCATCATGCCTTAGAGTTGAGAACAAATTTCATGTTCTGGGAGGAGCTTTTTTGTAGGGGTCACTGGTCAGGCACCGCTGTGGGAATTCCGCGCTGCGGGGTCCGACCTGCCCCTGGTCAGGAGGCCCTACAGTGCTCAATGTCTCTCCCTGCTGAGTGATGCCTGTAAAGAGAGATGAATTAACATGTCTAACTGAGGATCCTTCACCCAACTTGTCATCACCTCCTACACTGCAAAAGGCCGGGTAATAGAATGCATTTGGCAAATATCCCTCTAGTCAGGAGCTGTTTTGAATGATAGTAAAGGGCTTTTAACTACCGTATATACCGGCGTATAAGACGACTTTTGAACCCCGAAAAATCTGCTCTGCAGTCGGGGGTCGTCTTATGCGCCGGTAATACAAAAAAAAAAAAAGTGTAAAAAAAAAAAATTTTATTACTCACCTCCCACGGCGTTCTGTCACGCTCCGGCAGGATGTCGCTCGCTCCGGCAGGCTGTCGCTCGCTCCTCGTCCCCGCCGCAGCATAGCTTTCTGAATGCGGGGCTTGAAATCCCCGCTTCCAGAAAGCTAATACACACGCCGGCAGCCATGACAGCATTGAATGGCTGTGATTGGCTAAAGCACACGTGGCTTCAGCCAATCACACTATTCAATGACATCATTGAATGGCTGTGATTGGCTGAAGGCGCACGTGTTAGCAATCACACCCATTCAATGATGTCATTGAATAGTGTGATTGGCTGAAGCCACGTGTGCTTTAGCCAATCACAGCCATTCAATGATGTCATGGCTGCCGGCGTGTGTATTAGCTTTCTGGAAGCGGGGATTTCAAGCCCCACATTCAGAAAGCTATGCTGCGGCGGGGACGAGGAGCGAGCGACAGCCTGCCGGAGCGAGCGACATCCTGCCGGAGCGCGACAGAACGCCGTGGGAGGTGAGTAATAAAATTTTTTTTTTTTTCTCCACCGAATACCGGCGTATAAGGTGACAGTTGGGGGGTCGTCTTATACGCCCCGTCGCCTTATACGCCGGTATATACGGTATTCTATCAAAAGCTATTAATGTTACATCTCAGTTGATGGTGTTTGAACATTGCATCTCCTTACTTTGCTGTAGAGAGTGCCTTTATACCCTGACATCGCTGTTACACAATATTTAGCTTTCAAACTGTCCAATTATTGACCTTCACATAAATATGATTCTTCGTTCCAGCGGTTCATCTACTCTGTATTGGGAATTCATTTCTACTCTATAGTTGTGTTGTCCAAACTAAACTATCCGTGAAACCAAATCAGTGTTATGTTATAATCATGCAATCCCCAATCAACGAAACTTACAGCTCTCGACTCCATTCTGGGTAACTCAACTTTTCAAAAACAACACAAAGTAGGAATTTGTTATATCTTTTGCATCTACAAGTAATTATAAAAGAAAGTGAATGTTAATCCTATTTACATTTAACGCGTAGCCTTGATCTCATCACAAGTATAGTAAAATACTTTATTTCCTTCTAATTAAACATCGTACACACATGTTTATTATACTGTTGTTAGAGATCTCATACATTTTTGTAGTTCTGGTTTTAGAATGGTGTGTACAGGATTCATAAATCCTACCTTCATGAAATGATGGCTCTGATTGGTTTATCGAGCGCTGTATTGATTGGCTGAGCAGTGGTCGAAGAACCAATCACAGCCATTGTGTTGTGGAGCCGGGATTTATGAATTGGCCGATCAATGCTGCAGCTCAGCCAATGCATAAATCACACCTCAACAATGCGATGCCTGTGATTGGTTCTTTGACCGCTGCTCAGCCAATCAATGCAGTGCTCAATGAGCCAATCACAGCCATCACATTAGTTCATCGAGCACTGCATTGATTGGCTGAGAAGCGCACGAGAGCCAATCAGAGCCATCGCTTTCTGGAGGTGGGATTTATGAATCCCGTAACCAAGAAGTAGTCTTCTGTTAGCAGCCGGGGACTGCAAGAAGCGCGTCGGAGTTCTGGAGAGCAGTGGGAGGGACCTGGACCGCGCCTGCTCAGTAAGTAAGACATCCCCTGACTTATTTTCAGAGAAACACGGTATATCAACTAATCAATGGTGTACTGTACTATAAAAACAACTCCTTGAGCTAGTATGGAGCTCATATAAGGCTATGAATGGGCAGAAGCCTAACTGAGGCTGATCCCACCACTCTTTCCTCATTGGTAGTGTTGAGTGAACCAAATCAGTAGCTACTAACCCAAACTGAATTTTTAGCAACACGCTACCCAAAAGAGGGTTCTATTGGTTCTGTTCACTCAACACTCGTCCTGAACACTGGTGTATAATACTGTCTAAGAGCCATACAAGCCCTACTATACACCAGGTTTTAGAGGGTTTAGTGAACTTCCAAAGTAATTTGGACTGAACCAAACATTTTGCAAAAGTTTGGCAAACTGGCCAGACTGAACATTCACTCATCACTGCACATGGCTGGTGTCAACCTACATAAGGCTCCTCTTCTCCTCTTTTGCTTAACAATCTTAGTATACAAATGAATTAACCCTAAGGTCTGATCTATTCCTACAAGATATGGGAAGGATTAGAACATGCACCAGAATCCCCTGACTCAAGATGAAAGGGTAGTGGAGTGAACAGGCTCAGGATGAGGTCCCATAGTGTAATGTGTTTTAGGGCCCACTTTCCTCTATGAACTCCTTCCTTCTTCCCTAGTGTTAATCTTTAGCCTGTCTTCTTTCCTAAAAACAGATAAATCTCTGCATCTCATCCTATAGCAGGGGTACACAACTTTCTCTGGTCTGAGGGCCACATTGCCATGCTAAACCACTTCCAAGGGCCACAAGGGTATTCCCACTTGCGACATTAATGTTATACCTTAAGTACTGTATACGCCAGAGGTGCACAGCATGCGGCCCACAATGCCATTCTGTGTGGACACAAAAATACCTACCCATGGCTGCTCGCATGTAGTTTCCATGTCAGGGTGAAGAGAAGTGGCATATAGAAGGGGAACAGGAACGGACAAGTACTAAGGGAACACTGTGCAGCCATGTCTGGATCCCCTATATATGAGGTCCGAGTACATGACAGGGTTTTGTCTTCATCTTTAAAAGTTGCAAAAAGTTTTTTTTTTGTAGGACCTATAGGCAAAAATAACTTTTTACAAGTTTTAAAGCTGAAGACAAAACTCTTTCATGTTCCCAGTTCTCCAGAATTAACAGCAATAAAAATACATACATGAATGCCAATGAGTTAACATTCAATCTATGGATAGTTCCATTTTTTTCCACTGGAGCCTTAACCAGCTATGTTCAGCTTTTAAATAAACACATGAAGGCTCGAAGACAGCAGTATAAACATTCCCAAGTTCCTCAGCTCTAATTTAGGTAAAGTTCCAAGGTTGTTTGTGCAGCAATGTTGTGGGTTTTTTCTGTTCCGGCTATGTTTACTTTTAAAAGAGGCATGGAAATCATTTCACAGAGAAAATCCCTGGATATCTTACTTAAAGCATCAGGCCATCCGAGCATGTGAAACAAAATAAATACCCCCTTAAAGCGTAGGCATTGTGGCTTAAGCTTATAGGCATTAGATATTTCCTTCATTCGCTATAAAGGGGCAGCTTTATAGGCAGATCTCGTATTGAGCTGTGCATATTTGTAGTTTTATAGTACTATTGCCCGCTTTGCTCCATATGTTCATAGGTCTCTACACTGTTTATGTCAATATTGATGTAAGGCAAAAGGGTTGTATGTTTACGCTAAATTAGATTTCTAACGTACGGAGCTACATGCAAAAATTCTGTATTTGCCTTTTAATTTCTTTGCAGCTCTCTGTGGCAGCTAGATGTGGAAAGATCAGCTGGGTAAGTAGTGACTCTAGATATGGTCAACAGGTTTTATTGGTGTGTTGCGTGATATATTTTGAGGAACATGAGCGAGGTCATACAAATACAAAGGTTTGGGAAGGTAAAAGATTACTTTTGGAGTGGCCTTTATAGACCTTTAGGCCTCATGTCCACTGACAAAATCGAATTGCGGATTTCCGCTGCAGAATCCGCATTCAATTTTGCCCATAGGGATCCATTAGCCATCCGCGGGCAATTAAATTGTTATTTGCACCCGCAGATGGCATTTTAATGGATTTGCGTTTTCTCCCGCACGTGAGAGAAAACACAGCATACTCCATTTTCTGCGAGTCTTCCGCAGGCTTCCATAGAAGCCTATGGAAGCCGTCCGGTCCCGCGGTACACTTGCAGCTGAATTTCTGCTCTTTGGCGCGGGAGCGCGGGAGAGCAGGAGTTCAAAAAGGAAAAAAAAAAGAGTGCACGGCGCATGCGTGCGGCAGGCTGCCAGCGTGCCGAGCGCTTCCGCCGGGCAGAGAGAAAGAAGATCCGTCCTTGACGGACAGGAACCCGCAGCGTCCGGACAGGTAAGAAAAATCTATCTTCAGGCCTCATGTCCCCGGGAAAGGAGGGTCCCGCTGCGGGATTCTGCATGGAGAATCCGCGTGGGCCGGAATTTCCTAGTGGACATGAGGCCTTACAGATACAGCAAAGTTTAAGAAGTTTGATAACTTTCTGCAACAACTTATGTTATGACATTTAAAAACTATTGTTACCTAATCTTAAAGGGATTTACTAGGCAATTGCTGTTGATGACCCACCTTCAGGATAGGTCAATGACTGATTGCTGGGGAACCGCCACTGTCAGTGCAGAGGGGCTGGATGTTGTCATTGGGATTGGAGCAGGAAATCTAATTGGCAGCTTCGCTTTGATTGAAATCAATGGAAGTGAAGGTGTCTATAACACATGTGGGTTCACTTTCACTGAAATCAATGGGAGCAAAGGTGCCTATTACACTTCTAGCTCTGTATCAGGGTCGAAGGCGGATGTGTTATAGGGGAGTTCACTCCCATTAATATCAATGGGAGGGAATCTACCTCTTAGACTTCCTGCTCTGACTCTGATGATGATGTCTGACCCCACTGAACTGACAGTGGACCAAGCGATCTGCTGATGACTGGGAATCCTGAGCAGCGAATCGTTGATGATCAACTATGAGGATAGGTCATTAATAGTAAAAGCCCAGAAAACCCCTTTAACAAAACAGAAGCAAACGGTAAACTAACTGTGGAATAGAAAGTTATCTTAAGTAAAAGCGACTTTTCGGTTTTCGGACAAAACAGGAGGGGACGGGGGGATGAGGAATATTACTTGCAGTTGTTCTTCTGTGCTGCCCATCTAATCTGCAGATTGAGTCAGCCATATTGAATGACTGAAAATTGCACCTGGAACTGACAGATCGGAGGGAAGGCTCCCCAATGTGGAGCTAGAACTGTAGCATGTGGCTTCACTCTCATTGATTTTAATGGAAGTAAAGCCATGTATTAGATTTCTTACTCCGATTTCCAATGACGACATCTGGCCCCACTACACTCACTGGGGATCCGAAGCGAAAGATCCCTAATGATTAACAATTGATGACTAATCCTGAGGAAATCTTTTTAACTATGGCCATAACATCTAAGCTTATGGGTCCATTCCTGTTGAGATTCTGCGGCCTTGGGTTCCTCAAGTGCAGAACCTCTGATATATAGCACTAATATCCATCTGCTGGTTAAGTAGGCAAGTGTGGGGTTATAGGCCCCTCTGTCCACCCTGAGTACATGAATATATAGTTGCTATCTACAGAAACTATGTCAATGGGTTTTCTTATAGAAGTGCAATTAATTAAAAAAAACAACATAAAAGATAAACAAAATGAAGTATACATAAAAGTCCACATGCAAAAACCTTTTTTATTGATACACTGGACGTAAACAACACTGTGGTCCATTCAGTCCCAGTTCCTGTTCAGATAATTGCAGAAACTATACTATATATGCTCTGCCACTTTGCATACCTTATTTCAGATACATGTTATACATTCGTACAGCCCCTTTAATACATGTGCCAAGAAAACTGGGCCTTTGCAAATTTAGTTTCTTATTTTTCCAATCTCAGTCAATTGACTTTAGTCTATTTTTTACCCAAACGTAATGATTTGTGTAATCCTTGTTTGTTTTTTCTCCAGCAGAAGTTTCTGAACTTGTCCCGATGCCGGTTCTGTACCCGTTATATAAACAGCACTTGTTTGAAAAAATATAACAAACTCTAACTGGATAAACAATTCTCACACAATCTGCAGCTAAAATAGTTTCTTTCAGCTTCTCACAGCAAATTGTGTTCCTCTCTGGGTGCTATTTTAAGTCTCCTTCTTAATCTACATTGACCAGTTCCACAAAAAAACTAAAGTCAAATGTCTGATCATTGGATTAACCTCATGAAAGCAGCTATTTAGGGTAAGCAAGCACCAACTGTTTAGAGGTATAAACCATCTCCAGGAAAACACATTTCACACTTTCGAAAAAAGATGGGATGCAAAAAAAGGACCAAGTCCTCCTTACCCATGTGGTTGGGTATGTAGTGGTTTTATCATAATACCATCACACAACTTTGCTTCGAGGCCACTCATTGCTATGTACACCCCTGGTTAGATCTCATACATGCTTGTTTATGGAAGATGACCAAAGAATATTTCTGAATTAGAAGAATTCTGTAAGGAACAGTGAAAAACGCTGAACCAAGGTCCCGTAAGGTGACCAGGGCTTCCCAGTCAATATACGTTGGTGGTGGTGCCAATAAGCCTTTTATGGCTGGGATCTGGCCAGACCCGATCAGTTGGAGGAGAAGTGAACCTGTGACAGAGCTGGGACTTGTAGACATCAGTTATAAGTAATATAATCTTGGTCGCCATATTGCTGCTTGTAAACCATTTAAAGCAAAGAACAATAACTCAACATAAGAACTAGGAGTCTGGTTTACGAAATAAAGATATAAAGTTTGTCCCGATAATCTTGTGTTGCACAGGGTGTTTGGGCAAAGAATGTCCTTTTGTGTTCCCCTTTGATGGGGATATCATACAAGTCCTGGTACCCACTTCCAAACTGATGGATGGATGGTGGTTACCACGGAAAATGTTCTTTTGTTGGTAAAGGTGCAGGAGGGATGTGCGCAAACTCAGTCGCTGACCAAGAATACAAACTCTGATATCTTAGAACTCCAACTGTCTGTGCTGATTGAAGAGCCTGGATGCCCATAGAGCTGCAGTCTTTCCAACTTAGCTGCTCCAGGGTATCTCTTGCTCCTGAGCATGCAGTGTAGCTGCCTCACTCTAACTTCTTGCTCCCGCGTAACGACTCAGTCACCACACTCCCCTCCCCACTTAAAGGCACAGGAAAACATTTAAAATATTATACATGAAAAAAACCTAAACGTAACTAAAACAGCACCCCTGCTACAATCCAGTTAGCACTGTTACACCACTATTGTCCACAAGCCTGGACTAGTAATCTACCCAACTAGTCATGTGGTCAGTAGGCCACTTGCAGTGTGTGCAGAGCTCCCAGGTTTGCGTTATAGTCCCAGTCTGGCCCTAATTTGTCATGAGCACCACACTTGGATCTGTTAGGAGACAACCCTGTCTGATCACTGAAACATGAAGAGGTATTTATTATTGATTGACAGATGCAAATTGAAAGTTATCATTCAGATCCAAAAAGAGCATCATATAGGAAGATCACTGTAACCGTGAGACTTGGCATATTGCATGTGTTGCATAAGTTGCTTGTTGTTTTGTCAAAGGCTTTAAAAGGATAGTCTAACTTAGTCAACCTCTATACATCTGTTAACCCCCCCCCCCCCAACAATAGTTTGGGGAGTGATAGCCAGCTTCAGGAGTAATGAACCATAAGCGTGTCCATACTCATCAGACAACACTCGGTCAAACCTGCTGATTCCTGCAGTGCGTCTTAGCTCTTTCTGATGGTAGAGGTTAGGAAAAAGAAGGATCCAGCATGTTGGATTTCAATGTATCTCATTCTTTGCTCCCATGAGCATTAAACCACTACACAGGATTCCAGGAAAAACTTTGTAACTGAAGGAATTGAAAACTCTCAACATATCTCACCCCATTCCCCCTGAACACTTAATTACCAATCCATATTCCCACACTAGCAACTACTGAATTAACACTGATACTAGGTTAGTGGTTGAAAGGCCATTACATCCATTTATTAACCATATATTTCCTGACCAAATATTCAATAACATTTAAATAACATCTTGAAATTCCATCAGGAGGAGTTCCTCAAGGCACCTCCTCCAAATATCACTCCACTGTAATTCTTAGTGTTCTTGACACCTTACCCTTGGCTATGCCCACCTTACCCAAGGAAACCCATATTAATCCAGTGTATTGGCTTATAATGTTTGGGGCCAAAATACAACACCAGTTGGCCCAACTCCAGCTGTATCATAATAGCTAGTATTTTAATACTACCCCTTTTATAATAAGAAGAACATGTACATTTGTCCAAGTTTACGTTTCCTACTCTACAAATAGGGAACCTGATGCAATTCACCAAGACATGCAAAAAAGAAATAATTCGATCTTCCTAAAATCAAACAATAGAATTATTATTTTAGGGATGGTGGAACTGCACATTCTAGTGCCCATTGCATACCGCTGTTTCACTTCCTTGCCCTGCTCCATAAGTTTAAGGGTTTGCACCACAATCAACTTTTTATCACCCATCCATGGGACAGCTTATCACCTATGCATAGGATATGTGATAAAAGTCTGATTGGTGGGGGCTTCATCACTAATCCCCCACTAATCCCAAGAATGAAGGAGGTGGGGGGGGGGGTCCTGTGCCCCCCTATCTTCACTATTTTCTCAAAATGTGATGTGTCTCAGCAGTGAAACCACCACCAATCAGACTTTTATCACCTATCCTACAGATAGGTGATTAAAATCTATTGTGGTACAACCCCTTTAACTCCTAAAATCCCTCCCTACATACATGCTACTCTGCTTGACCGATTCTTAAACTTTCTCTTATGCTTCCCCTAAAGCTGAACCACTTTATAGGGACTAGACCATCAAGCTCTATTTCCTGTTTAACCTCCATCATCAAGCCCCCCTGATCTGCTATGTCTGTGTCTTGCTACATGGTTCTTATAATCTTCTCTCTTGACCGAGCATGCATCTTTATGGTGGAGTCAGGAGGAATACAATAGACTGTTATGTTATGTGTATGGCCCCCTTCAGATGGCACCCAGTGAAATCAATGGACCATCTGTATGAGATATGTACCAACTGGGTCCTCCAGTGTGAGAACGACTCTTAACAGGTAACTTAAAAGAACAGGACCCAAGGCATATGTTGGACCCCACCCAGAAAAAAAGTACAAAAATAGTTATCTTATTACGTTGTTGCCAGTATGCCAGAGGAAACATACAGTAATTAAATATTAGCTGTGTTACTGAACAAAACGCACTATACAAACACCAATGTTACCGCTATACAAAGCTCTAATAATACTGCCATACCATTACCACTACTGTTGCATAATGAATGAATAATATTACCATACTGCTACGTAATAAAGCCACTATAGAAAGACTAATATTAGCACCTTATAGTAACCATATAGCAGTAGACACTAGCGGTTCTACGCAGGTGCTCTGCAGTCCATATAAGCATTATCAGTACCATTCTATCCAGGTGATGTCCATTCTGATTGGAGTCTTTTTATTTTTCTGTCTTGTCTATTGAGCACAGGGCACCATTATAACTTCCTCTAGGCATGACACAGATAGGTTTAGCTCCTCACTTCTCCAGCACCTCAACCACCTTTACCAACTTACACAAACTCTTCATTCCTGCTTCTACCCCCAATTCTATGCCTGTTACTGCCCTATCCGTCCCTATTGCTATACCTGTTGTATGATACGGTGCCCCCAAACACTGGAATTCGGAAATAATTCTGTTCTAACTAGAGATGAGCGAACGTACTCGTCCGAGCTTGATATTCGTGCGAATATTAGGGTGTTCGGGATGCTCGTTACTCTTAACGAGCACCATGCGGTGTTCGGGTTACTTTCACTTTCCTCTGTGAGACGTTAGCGCGCTTTTCTGGCCAATTGAAAGACAGGGAAGGCATTACAACTTCCCCCTGCAACGTTTAAGCCCTATACCACCCCCCTGCTGTGAGTGGCTGGGGAGATAAGGTGTCACCCGAGTATTGAAATCTGCCCTTCCCGCGGCTCGCTACAGATGTATTCTGACATTAGTTCAGGGAAAGTGGTATCGTGTTGGAGCTGCTATAGGGAGAGTGTTAGGTGTATTGTAGGCTTCAAGAACCCCAACGGTCCTTCTAAAGGCCATAAATCGTCTCTATATGTGCTCAGTGGGGCCGGCGGCAGCAGCGCCGACCCCATTGAGAACATATAGAAGACAAATCCTTCTTTTCTGCCACAGTTGTAACAGCTGTAGCAGAGAAGAACGATGTTTGCCCATTGAATTCAATGGAACCAGCAATACAGCAGGTTCCACTGAATGCAATGGGCTGCCGGCGATCGCAGGATGAATGGTCGGGAAGGGGTTAAATATATAACCCCTTCCCTGCAATTCATCCAGAAATGTGATACACTAAAAATATATACCGGCGTATAAGGCGACGGGGCGTATAAGACGACCCCCCAACTGTCACCTTATACGCCGGCAATACAGTGGAGCAAAGAATAAAAAGCATTACTCACTTCTTCAGACGATCTGCGCCGCTCCTGTAGACTGTCACTCCTTCCTGGTGTTCTGCGGTGCTCCTGCAGGCTGTCGCTCCCTCCTGGTTCCCGGCAGAGCATTGCTTTCTCTACGAAAGGCTTTAAATCCACGCCTCCAGAAACACACGTGCCTTCAGCCAATCACAGCCAATGACAGTGATGTCATTGAATTGCTGTGATTGGCTGTGTTTCTGGAGGCGGGGATTTCAAGCCTTTCATAGAGAAAGCTTTAGTCCGTGGACCATGAAGGAGTGACAGTCTGCAGGAGCGGCGCAGATCGTCTGAAGAAGTAAGTAATGCTTTTTATTCTTTGCTCCACTGTATTGCCGGCGTATAAGGTGACAGTTGGGGGGTCGTCTTATACGCCCCGTCGCCTTATACGCCGGTATATATTTTTAGTGTATCACATTTCTGGATGAATTGCAGGGAAGGGGTTATATATTTAACCCCTTCCCGACCATTCATCCTGCGATCGCCGGCAGCCCATTGCATTCAGTGGAACCTGCTGTATTGCTGGTTCCATTGAATTCAATGGGCTAACATAGTTCTTCTCTGCTACAGCTGTTACAGCTGTGCCAGAGGAGAACGATCTTTACGCTGACAGTGCGGGGGGGGGGGCCACTCTTGCCGCTATTGTGGCTTAATAGTGGGACCTGTGAACTTGAGATGCAGCCCAACATGTAGCCCCTCGCCTGCCCTATCCGTTGCTGTGTCGTTCCCATCACTTTCTTGAATTTCCCAGATTTTCACACATGAAAACCTTAGCAAGCATCGGCGAAATACAAAAATGCTCCGGTCGCCCATTGACTTCAATGGGGTTCGTTACTCGAAACGAACCCTCGAGCATTGCGAAAATTTCGTGCCGAGTAACGAGCACCCGAGCATTTTGGTGTTCGCTCATCTCTAGTTCTAACTATAATTATCCCCCCAAAATAGTGTCACAGACAGCACTCCTGAAAATAATAGTACCAGGTAGTGCCCCATATTGCGCCATAGATGTTATTAGCTCACCACACAGTAAAAGTGTCACCTTTTCTACCCCAACAGTAATAGTGCTTTTCTTAGTAACCCACACAATGTGTTGTTAAATGCTGAATACTACTGTCCCCTTTGTACTCTCACACAGTAATAGTGCTCCTTTTGTGCCCACATATAATAGTAATAGCCACAGTAGTGTTCCCTTAGAAGTAATAATCCCTCTGCGTGCCTTCTACAAATAGTGCCCTCCTTTGTTCCATGGAAATTAGTGCTGCCATATATAGTATTAATTCCCCCCTTAAGTCCCTCTATATATTGTATTAATGACCCATTTGCTACCTTTCTTATATAGTAAAAATATCCCCATGAATACCTCCTTATATACGATAGTAATAATGCCTGCTTATATAGTAGTAATGTCCCTTATATTATGATTATCCCTGTTATCCCCTTATATTCCAATAATAACCCCTTATATGGTAATAATGCTGCCTTCTAAGTAGTAATGCCCCCTTCTTTTGTAATAACGCCCCTTTATAAGTAGTAATGCCCCCTTATCTACTTATATTGTAATAATGTCCCCTTATCCCCTTATATCATAATAATGCCCTCTTGTATGACAATAATGTCCCCTCATCCTATTGTATTGTAAAAATGCCTCCTAATAATGCCCCTTTATCCCCTTATCTCATATGAATGCCCCCTCATATTATAACACCTCCTTATCTCATATTATTGCCCCCTCCTAACATAATAATGCCTTCTTATCTCATAATATGCTTTTTGACCTAGCGGAATGTAAGAGGCTGAAGAGTGTGTTCCGGGCAAAGGCCAAGAAAGACAGGGAGCGGTACTAGAATGCTTTGGCTGATGAACCTGAGGAGGGTCTAAAGTCAAACAATCTAAGAGCAGCATACAAAGCAGTCGCCAGAATCCGAGGGTCCTTAGGGGCTAGCCGGCATACGCCAATCCACAAATCCGATGGCAGCCCTTGTACCAACCATGATGAGACACTTCAACACTGGTGTGAACATTTCTCATCCGCCGTAAACCATCCACCGGCTAACCCGTGCCATCACCTCGATGACCTCGCATCCTTTGCTGTGGATGACCATTCTGTGCCTACCGATGCTTCTTCACGGGAAGAGGTTCATTCTGCTATTCAGAAAATTAGATACGGATGCGCCGCTGGCTCAGATGGCATTCCACCTGAACTGCTGATATCTGCAATTGAGCCGATAAGAACTTCTTTACATCAACTATTTCTGCGCATCTGGTCTTGTGGGAAAGTCCCCATCGAATGGAAGGAGGGCATCATCCTCGCCCTGTACAAGGGAAAGGGCCCAAAAACAACATGCACTAGCTACTGGACGATAACGCTCCTCTCGGTTCCCGGGAAGGTCTTCGCGCATGTTCTACTCTCAAGGGTACAACCACTCCTGACCTCCAAGTGGAGACCCAAGCAGTCAGGCCACTCCACCATGGATGCCATACTCGCTCTTAGGCTTCTCTTAGAGATATATAGAGAATTTAACAAACCGCTCCTCATTGCGTATGTCGATCTCAAGGCGGTGTTTGACTTGGTCGACAGAGAAGCCCTTTGGAAAGCCCTGCATGGCATTGGTGTCCCCACATCCCTTCTAAACCTACTTAAAGTCATGCATCAGGGCACATCTGCCGAAGTCCGTATGAACGGTTCAACATCTGCTAGTTTTGAGACCTCGTCTGGTGTTCGACAAGGTTGCGTCTTGGGTCCTGCACTCTTCTGCAGGGCCATGGACTAGATTCTTCAGCGTATTGTCCAACGTAATGGGGTCACTCTTCCAGAGTACCACTTTACAGACCTGGACTATGCCGACGATGTTGCACTTTTGGATGTCGCACTTTTGGATGTCGCATCAAATAATCTGAGACACTTATTGGAACAGTTCGATTTTGAGGCATCCTGTCTTCAGCTACACATCTCCTGGCAAAAAACCAAGCTGCAGAATCTAGGAGCCTGTGCAATCCCTCCGGACCTAGACGTAAGCGAACAGAGAGTCGACGCTGTCAGTGAGTTCGTGTACCTCGGCAGCGTTCAGCACACAGATGGGAGGACGCTTCCAGAGATCCTGCGGAGAATAGCACTGACATCCTCAGTGATGAGGTCCCTGGATAAACTCTGGTGGAGGCAGAATATAACACTCAGGACTAAGATTCGATTCTACCTGCATTATGCTAATATTAGTTTACGGCTCAGAAACTTGGACCTTGTTGTCGCATACCACTGAGCGTCTGGAGATGCCAAAGCCAGATTCTCCGTGTCCATTGGTTTGACTTCATCAGAAACAGCAAGATACAGCATGGGGCTTGAGTCAATCACAAAAACAATAACAAGGAGATGACTTGCACTTTTTAGTTATGACTGCATGCTTGTCAGAAGCTGTTCCAGCCCACTGTGCTCTAACCGCAGCAATTGCTAGGAAAATCGAGAGACAACCCCCTGCTGGATGGTGCACTACTCGTGGGTGCAACAGATACGCAACGGTACCTCATCTGACATCAACACCGAATGGAACAATGCTCTTGGTCGTGGTCATTCTAGATTGGTGCTGTGGACCCTCGTCGTCCAAGCGAGATAACTAACTAACTCATAATAATTCCCTTTTTACCATAATAATGCCCTCATTTCATAGTGATACCTTAATTATGCCCCCACTGAGTGCTCAAAGAAAGAAAAAAATTATACTCACTTAATCATCATCAGCACAGTGTTTTTTTATCTCCCTGTAACTAACCTGGTGCAGGAGGTGCGATGACGTTACTAGCAGTGCACCTTCTATGTTGGGCTGGCAGCAGTGCAGAGAGGAAAGAAGACGCTACGCTGATCAGGGACAGTTGAGAAAAGAGTTGTCTAAAGCAGACAAACCCTATACTCTTAGATGATGGACGTCAACACTGAAAACTGTTGTATGGATTTACACCAATTATTCTATGTTATTTCTATTTCTTTGTTATTAGAACATAAAACTCAAAATCCATTCTGCCCGACATAATACCAATGCAAGCAGTGAAAGTTAACCATAAGTGAGGATATTGTTGAAAGTTTAAATATCTCAAGGTTTTGTCACTACAAAGACCTTTATTTGAGTTTGCAACAAACACGTACAGTATTTCAAGGGCCTTTCTTCCTGGGTACAGCTGAATGCTGAATATGTTTAGCGAACAATATATATTATCATACTATTGAATTGTATAACAACATTGCTCTAAATAGTGCATGCACCTTTGTTGACAGAAACATTGTATCTTCAGTCATAGGACACAAAGAAAGAGACCCAGTGCTAATGTGTATTTTGAAGGTTTTAGCATACTATTACACTTTCTATTCAATCTCAAGGTTTATTTCCCATTGCACACATGATAATAGCAGAACATAATAAAGAAAAAGAATCAATTTCCCCTAACAATGCAACGCAAAATGGAAGCCCATTGGCTCAATGTAGGCTTTTCTGTGTTGGTTCATTATTTTTTTTCAGCGATCTAACATCTTTGGTTACTGATTCCATTAGAGTATGTCCACCTGTGCCAGATTTGCTGCATAATATTTCTGCAGTAAAGCCACAGGAAAATCCACAATGGCAAATCTACAGCAAATTTGCAGATCTTTTGAAGATTTTCCTGCATAAAACAGCTGAATGGCTATAAAAAACCCACTTGTCACGTCTCAGTCAGCACATGGTTAATTATGTGCTAGCACACCTAGTGTCTGTAGGTTCTATCCAGACTAGCCAGGGTTAACAGCTCCTGTGTTCTCTAGTCTAGGTTAATTAGTCCTGCTAGTGTCTGAGAGGTGTGGCTGGTGATTGACATTTCTGTCAGCCAATCAGCTTCTCCCTCCTCCCTATAAGATCCAGCTCTTGCTGCCTGGGAGTTGTAGAGTAGGTTCCAGTGATCCCTGAGCAGGCAGCCTGCTCAGAGCTGCTTGGTGTCTGGCTCTGGTACTTTGGTTTGTTACCTGTTTGTGTCTATTGTTTGTCTGTACTTGTTCTGTTTACTTCCATGCACTGTACGTCATGTGTTCAGGGTTCCCTGGTAGGGATTGGTAGTGGCCTAGGTACGAGTGTGGGTCCGCACCTGTTGGAAGAGATCGGCCTGCCGATTAGGCAGGGCTCCCTCCCGGGGTAGGGATTTGCAGTGAAAGGATTTCCCTTAGTTTAGTTTGCATTTTCGTTGCACGGTCAAGACATACAGGCCTTTACCCTCCTGCAGAGGTGCTCTCTGTCTGTTCTTCATCTAGCCATCTGTACCAGCGCTTTCCCGTGTCCGTCTTTGCTGCCCCCAGTACCCTGTTCGTGTTGGCAGTCCAGGATGAACGAGACACCAATATATTCACTTTCTGTGGTACTCCCTTGACAACACTTCTGTGTATCCCAACCCATGTCTCTGTATATTCAACCTACAGTGATAATGTGTTGCCACTTGTGGGTTTTGTTGCAGGTTTTCAGTCCCCCATTGACCTCAATAAAGAGAATCCATGACCAACGTATGACATAAATCAACATGCTGGTCAATTTTTAGTATGCAAAATATTTACAGTGTGTGGATAATTTTTGTTCAAATCCCATCTGAGTTGCAATTACTGGTTTCCACTTTTTTACAGAAATGAGCACATGCGGGTGCATTGAGCATGCATTTGCGCACCATCATTAGATCACTTTGGAGATCTTTGCTGCAAAAAATAGAGTATGTTCATTGATACCAAATGGTTCTGTTCCCTGTGTATTGCATGCACAAAATACCCAGGTGAAGGAGCACTTGGACGGCATTTTTGCAAAAATTGTTGCGCAACTCAGCATGTGAACACAACTTCATGAGTCATAAATAGACATGATTCTAGTAATACTCTTCCTATATAATTATAACCACATGTCGACTGGCTATAAGTGTAGAAAGGAACTTCTAGAAGAAATAGTGGTATAGAATAATGTGGCCCTAGAGGTGAAAGGATGATGGGCTTAACGTTTTAGATGTCTGGGGCTATGCTACGAGTCCGGTAGCCTTGGTTCTTGGGCAACAGTTCACACAAAGGGAAGTATGGACAGCTAATTGTCCATCTCTACAAGTGGAGAACACCATTTTATTTGCTTTTTTGTTCTTTCTTCTGTATGCAATAACAAAATAGGTTTAGCTAAAAAATAGGACATCGTGTCACAAATTTGGAGAAAAGAAAGAGAAAAGGTTGGTGCCAAACCAACCCTCCATTAAAGGGAATCTGTTGGCTCAAACATGCCATCCAAACTGCAGGCATCATGTTATAGAGCAGGAAGAGCTGAGCGACTTGATATAGTTTTATGCGGAAAGATTCAGTATAACTTGTATTTTATACATTTAAACCTCTGTCCATTCTGAGCTGAAGAGTCCAATGGGCGGAGCTATCAGTGATTGACAGATTCCCCTGTATGTACAGTCATACACTCATAGCTGTCAACACTACTTATGCCATTATCTTTTCCCAGCTATTCCACTGTTACCAGTTTTATGGATACTCATAGTCAACAATTTTTCGAATTATTTGGGACATCATATTACCATTTTGGGTTGTGGGAAGAGGAAAGGCCTGGTTGTCAAACTCACCTTGATAATGCTCGTGGTCAAGAAGATTACAAATCTTAAAAGAAAGTTGCCTCTTTAGAGGCTTGAAACGCTGGGTACTAATCTGGATATAACAATGGACCACTCTATAGTGAAAATTTGAAATTGGTCCCCATTTTAACACAACTATTTTTGACAGCAAGGGGGTTAAGCACATCAGGAGAGGCTTGTAATGTTCCATATGTCCACTGCGTTCCTTGTAGTTATTCCCTTTTTTCTTGATTCTTTGGTGGTCTGTATTCAATTTTTCACTGATCACTAATTGAAAGCGCTGTGGAATAAGTTGGCGCTATACAAATAAAGATTATTATTATTATTATTATTATTATTATAATTGTGCCTCACTAATGAGTGGAGGTGAGCCCCTTTAGCTGATGGCCCCAATAGTTTTTGAATTATTATTTCTTTTAATGCGCCATTACTTCCACAGTGTTGTATGGCTGCAACCCTGGTAGTTACATCTTCAATGGAAATCCTTGTGGTAATGAAAAATACAGCTATTGGTTGTTGAAGCACAACCGGATTTACAAGTTATTGTTGTATTTTTTCTTTATTGATGAAGGCTAAAGTTCATATTTGTTTTCAGAATGGATGACATGTGTCATATAAAATTGTAATGGGGTTAAACAGAAGTTCGTGACTTTGTAAGCAAAGTATTCTGTTATGGAGACCTTGAGCTCATCAGATAAGCCGTATGGCTCATCAGGTATCACCCTCCATTCAGGTCATCTATTTCCTGCTAGCAAGTTGAAGTGCAAAACCTTATAGGTCCACCTAAAACCTGTTCTAATCGCAGATCATTTTTCCAATGTTCCTCTGGTAATGCTTTCCCGAAACAGTATTTCTTAAATCAGGGTTTGACAACCCGGAGACAAAGCAAACACTATATTGTCTGCTTGGACATTTTTGGACTCTCCAGAATGTGACAAATGTATTTTCTAGAGATTAGATTCATTTAATATAGAGCACAAGGGTGAGGGCGCTAATCCTTTAAATGTATTGTTTTGAAACTATACTAGACCATATAAAAAGTGTAAGAGGGGATTTATGAAAACTAGAGCAAATAAAATTGCTTCTTGTATTTTCAAAAAGCCTTCTAAGATCTGGAACCTGATTGGTTGCTACATGCTCGACTCTTACTTTGCATCAATGTTGATGAATTTCTCTAATTATATCTCTTTTGGTAGAAGATTGGACCCCTGTGTCTATTTCTAAATGGATAACTATATACTTATTGCTATACATACCTATGTTTCAGTGGTGTTGGTGTACAGGAATGTTGATTTGGTCTTTTCGCATCCCAAAGTGATATTGCTCTTTTTTTTTAGCTCTGACATTGCCCCAAAACTCTTTTTCTGTGATATGTAGAAGTAGGAGGCCTGAATAAGTGATACAGTCTGCCACTGGAAGTATCCCTATAAGGTATACATCCAGTGGCAGATTGGACATAGGCTAGATTTTTGACCAAAAAGAGACATTAGCCCCTTGCCTTCTATCTAGTGGGTTAGGAACAATTTGGCTGCATATAAAGCTGTACCTGAGCTGGGTTTGCCATTTGGATGCATCACTTATGTTAAAAGACATTTTGACAGTAGATGTTTAGGGTTGTCAGGTGCACTGGATTTCAATGATATCTTTGTTCTCCAGACACAAATGCAATTGAAGATATTAGTGGTGCTGCAGGGTATAAAGTAGTGCTATTTAGCTCCCCGCCCCATCATCCGGTGTCTTCTCTGATGCCTGGCCAGAAGAGGACAAGCCTTCCTTGCATGGCAGTGGCATTGTGATGGCAGGTGAGTGTTCTTTACTAGGTCTGGTGCAGACATTTTTTTTGCAGTGTGAGGGCCATATTCTAGTTAGACAGCACAGTGCAGGGCCATATTTTAATCAAGGGGCAAAGCATAGAGAATATTTGTATTCAGGACATAGGGTGTGGTATATTTGCATTCAGAGGGCACAGCCTGGGACATATTTGCATCCAGGGGGTACTATATGTGACATTTTTTACACGTTCTGTGAATGGATGTAGAGTAAAAAAAAAAAAAAGCAGAAGACATCTAGATAGTAAACTCAGCAGGGATGAGCTGTGGCTGGGAGAAGTTATCATGGTGTTCTGGGTTATATGTAAATAAAAAAAGAGAACTTCTGAAATACGTGATAGCATTACATGTAAATCGCTGCCTACGAATGTCTTTTCTGCCTTTCCCAATGTCTGATCACTATTATACTCATTCATATGATCTGTAGAGTGATGATGGAGTTACCACCCAAAACACCAGCTGTCAGTATAACTTTACCATTGTTAGTCATCCTGGGAAGTGTGGTACAAATGTACATGTCAGGGATTTACTTTATTTTGCAGTTCACTTCTATAATGAGGTTAGTGCTGGGGCTGTATTTGTCATGAGCATGGTAATGGTTCTCTAAGTATTGAGCTTGGCTCTGGCTTGGTATTTACGTATTAAAATTGGTTATAGTGTGCATTAATCTTAGAAGCTTGGTTCTGATGCTGTATTATTGTTACCAGCTTGGTTCTGGTATTGTATTTATACAATGAGCTTGGTTTTGGGACTGTATTTATCTAATTCCTTTGGTTCTGAGTCTGTATTTATGTTATGACAACAAGGGAGGGGCAATATAAAGCAATTTACCGTCTCTTTACACACTTCTCATTGGAACTGCAAGCATGGGACTTGGACTCAAAAGATCTGCTCCTTTCTGTCCAAGTGCCTATACAGACCTAGAGCTGACCGCAGGTTTAAGGATACCCGCCAAGCTAAAATTTGCCAGCTAGCTCCTGTCAGAACTGGCGGCTCTCAGGGTCTCTGTGCCCACACCACTAGTCCTATCACCCGAGCTGATTGGGTGTAGCGCAGGGGAGCTCCGGTTTTGGTGACCTCCCCTGGCCGCCGATTCCGGCTGCACGCATCCCTTTTGCCATGACTCCCAGGCACTTTTGCTCTGCTCTGTCTCTGCAGGTGCTGGGAGGGGCTGTTCTCCCTGCATCTAATTTGGTCCTGCTGCTGTCAGACTCCCCACCCCAATCAGCTGCTGGGGCGGGAGTTCTGACAGCATTTAAACTCCTCAGTTCCTCCTGATCCCTGCTAGTGTATGTTTGTCTCCAGCCTACACCTGGCTACACCTGCGTTATTCTGATCTGATTTCCTGTTGTGACTTTCTGCGTTTGGACCTGACTTTGACCTCACCTGATCCCTGGTACCGCGTATTCTCCTGTTGCTGACTCGGACTTCCTGACTTGCCTCTGTGTCTGTTTGTCTCTTGTATTTGTTTGTAAGTCTGACCCCTTGCCCCGCTTCCCTGGTGAGTATAGCGAACGTTGCCTAGTTGTCGCCCTGGGGCCTAGCCCAGGGGGATAAGTAGGTAGAGACAAGGGTTGCGGCTAGCTTTTAGGGACTTCCAGTACCCGGATCCCAGTTCCTTGACAGCTCCTGTGTGTAGCCGAAATTTGTGTCATTAAAGGTGATTTGTTTATGGCTGCTGAAGCCTGTGAGTGGATGAGCAGTCATGTGCACAATGTACGGCATGTGACCGCCTGCCGATTATTCTGGGATCCATGCAGCAGCTACCTGGTCTGCAATGTTGGATAGGATAGGTAAGTATTCCATTTTTATTTATTTTAAGCCCTTTTAACTTTTTAAAGTCCCAGAAAACCCCGTTAGAAATAAAACTCATTTCACAAAACAAAAATATAAAAGTTTTGGCTTTTGGAATTCAAAGATGAAAAAAAGTAGAAAAATTGCTTAGTCTTTAAGGCTCAAACTATGCTGCATCCCAAAAGGATTAAAATGGTCATCCACATATTCTTTGTAGATGGAGGGTAGTCCCTAATAATAATTTTCTTTGGTGGGCTCAAGGACCCCAACCACCACTGATAGGAGCATAATGAGCCACAGGACAACAATGAGTGAGTAATTGCTATATACAAAGAAGCTGTTCACTGACCAGTTGAGCTCTGCTACATCTATATAACATTTTTTCAATAAATAGCAGAGCTTTGTTGTATGCTCCTCAGTGGAGGCGAGAAAGACATTTTCATTACTTGTCTTTCTCTGCCCTGGCTCAAAAAATAAAGCTGATGTATGCAGGCTCCAGCCCCATCACCCTCTTAATCAGGAATTATAAAATCTGCGGACGTGTCTAATTTGACATAGTTAACGTTTATGGAAATGCGAAAAGTTCAGGAAAAAAAATGTGGTCATCGGCAGCCATCAGCACATGACATTTTTATTTAAAAAAGTATTTTCCAAAGTGTTTTTTTAGTACTCTAAAAAATGAATTGTACATTTAATTATCTCACCATGTCAGCACAATTATACCTATTGATTTTACTCCCATCAGCTCATTGGCATCGTGTCTATTGATATTACGCAGATAGAAGGGTATAAATCACATTAAAACTCGGAAAGATGGAAAAATAGAACTTTAGATTCAATTACGGCATTTAACAGTTTTGTCAATGTGTAGAAAATGGGGCTGAGAAATCAAAGTATGATTATTATGCCAACTGGTAATACAAATGCCATATTATCTTGTATAAATGGCTGCTTGTTCTATGCGATGCCCAGCAGCATTAATCTACTCACATTGGTCCTTGTCCATATTGAGAGCCGCAATCTAATTTCTTTGTCAAAAATATTCTGACCCTCCTGGAGTCTTAGCTAGATTTTCCTTCAACTGGGGTAAATTTTCAGTTTGCTACCCTAGCCCTATATCTAAATAGCCTCATCAATGCAGAGTAGCTTATTGGGGCCCAACCAAGACGTTGGGAAATTGCTCCAACAGCCCCTTGCTAGTTGTGGCTCTACGCATCAAGGTCTAATTTGGTCATATAAATAGCTACTTGTTCTATGCGATGTCCAACAACATTAATCTTGTCAGGATCAACAGATTTGGACCTGCAGTGCCAGACACGGGTTTGACTTTGGGCCACGTCTGGAGGTGACCCCTGAGAAACCCTAGTCTTCCCCATTTCACTCCACCAGTTGGGATATGGATTTTGCCGTTGGGTTCCTAGGTCATTACGCAGGAAGTACTCCCAGTAGACCAAAGTACAGTACCTGAGCATATGAACAGTGGCATAGGCAGAGCAATCCGGGTCAGGGTAGGGAGCATAATTTCAGAAAAAGGAAAGGTCCAGAGATCAGGGCACACAGAACAGGTTCAACATGGTATAAGCAGGTCAGGAATCAGGGTAGGCAGCATAAAGGAGAATGGTCAATACAGCAAGCAGAGGTCAGGAGTGGAGAATGCAGAACAGTCAAGAATAGCCAGTATCAGAAACCAGGAAGTCAGCACAAATGAATAGCACCTTCAGCTGGACAAAGAGACCAGAATTGCACCTTCCTTAGGGAAAAAGTGCCCAATGCAGCTATAGGTGCTACATGATTGACAGGGGAAAGAATAGGAAAGTGTGTGTGCATGCATACCCTTTGGGCAGCTGAGAGAAACAGGTACAGGACAGGATGCCTGCTGAGAAGCTGGAGAATGCATGCCATGGCCAGCACTAGGAGAAGCTGAGGTAAGACAGCTGCCGTGGCTGTAAATCCTAACAAATCTACTCACATTGGTCACTGTTCCTTCTGGGACTCACATTCTACTTCCGCTATGAAAAATATTCAAACCTTCTTAGAGTTGTAGCTAGACTGTCCTTCAACCATGGCAACAGAGTTAAGCTACTCTATTAGCTACCAGGCAATCAGTAGAAATCCTTAGTCACTCGTTGCTTCTCATTATCTCTCAGACCCCCTTCAAATGAATAGATGACCATCTAAGTATTTAGTCCACTAGAGATGGAGTTGCTCTTTGCACTGACTCTCCACCGTTGCTCTGTACCCTCAAGATGTCCAGGTTTCCTACTAAAGAGTATAGACAAAAGTAGTTCTGATGGGATAAACCGTTTAATAATCCCCAACATTTGCAAATTCATAAAAAGGTACAACTCTCACGTGTTTGACTTCACATAACACAGGGAAAGATTTTTGACAAGCTTTGTTTTTACTTGCACCAAAGTTCCCAAGTGTAAGAATAGTTTCACACGAGTGCTTTAAGGATGCATTTATGCACCCGTAATACAGATGAGTGTCCTGTCCTGACTGCAGTCTATCAACCCAAACTCAGAGTATCTGTTTGTGATATAGTGAAAATTGTGGGGGGCAGAAGAGCTCAACAAATTGCCCTCAAGCTGCCAAGATTAGAGGGCCAATTTAGGTAATCAGAATGAGTGTACTGAGCAGGAAAAGTTGCCTGCTGAAGGCACTGAGTCGATGCTGCTACAAAGCTCCCTGCACCAGAGGCATAACTATAGGGGATGCGGTTGTTCCTGGGCCTAGGACCCTTAGGGAGCCCATAAGGCCTCTCTTCTCCATATAGTAAGCCTAGTAGTATGAATAAAGCATTATAGTTGGGGGCCCTGTTACAGCTTTTGCATTGGGGCCCAGAAGCTACAAGTTACGCCTGTGCCCTGCACAAAACATATCCAAGAGAAAGGGAGAACAAACCGCTTCAAGAGCTCCTGCACCATCTACCTGGCAAACCCAGAACCACATGACAAGCCATGAATTTGTTATTGCTACCGCGTATTCTCCTGTTGCCGACCCGGACTTCCTCACTTGCCTTTGTGTCTGTTTGTCTCTGTATTTGTTTGTAAGTCTGACCCCTTGGCCCGCTTCCCTAATGAGTATAGGGACCGTTGCCCAGTTGTCGCCCTGGGGCCTAGCCCAGAGGGGCAAGTAGGTAGGGACAGGGGTTGCGGGTAGCTTTTAGGGACTTCCAGTACCCGGACCCCAGTACCCTGACAGCTCCTGTGTGTAGCCAAAATTTGTGTCATTAAAGGTGATTTGTTTATGGCTGCTGAAGCCTGTGAGTGGATGAGCAGTCACATGCACAATGTACAGCATATGACTGCCTGCCACTTATTCCGGGATCCATGCAGTAGCTACCTGGTCTGCAGTGCTGGACAGGATAGGTGAGTATTCCATTTTTATTCATTTTAAGCCCTTTTAACTTTTTTAAAGTCCCTAGAAACCCTGTTAAAAATAAAACTCATTTCACAAAACAAAAATATTAATGATTTGGCATTTGGAATTCAAAGATGAAAAAAAGTGGAAAAATTGCTTCGTCTTTAAGGCTCAAACTAGGTTGCATCCCAAAACAATTACAATGGTCATCCACATAATCTTGTAGATGGAGGGTTGTCCCTGAATCATTTTCTTTGGTGGGCTCAAGGACCCATGAATTTGTTATTGGTTGAGAGTTACATTTGGAGAAGCTTACCGAGTCTTGTTCCTTTGGGTCTGGTTAATAAAGCAAGAAAAACACAACAATGTTACCCAAATCTATGTCCATGCCTCCATACAGCCTCACCTGCCAGAACTCCGGCTCCTGGGAATACTTTCACTGTTTTCCCAATAGGACATTCTTACCCAAGATAAGCTCTGTGGACATGACACAGGAATTCCCACCTGGCCCATCCAACTACCTGATAAAAATCTTAGGGACAATTGTCCATTTTACGGGTGCATTTATACATTTGCGTGAAACTGACTTAAACCGTAGATGCTTGTGTAAGAATGTGCCTGCCACAGGTCTTCTTTTAGGAATTTGCCACACATCACAGATTGCCTGTACAAAGTACCTTCTTACATAAGGCGTTGGCTGGGAGAAGAACTGTAATTGGATAGTAGAACAACATGAAGTGTTGACTAGCCCAACAATTCTAAAAAAAATTGCAAAAACTGTACCAAGAATTTCAATACTTTACTGACAAAAAGGTTCATTTGGAAATTTAGTCCCACAGAGTGCCTTTAGGTCCACAATGGAGGTCCTTACAAAGTCTGTGCATGTGGCAGTGCTGCGTGCCTTGATTTTTACAATGTATGATACCAATTATCTTATCTAAAATTTGCAATATTTGACAAAGATCCTTATAAACTAAAAAAAAGGATATGAGATTATAAGATTGCAATGCTAGGAATTATAATGCAGCTAAAAAGAAATAGAATCACTTCTACTGCCAATGAAAAGGTTAATAATTTTTTAAATTATTTTTATCTCTTAATATTTTTCCGATTATTTTGCAAATTCTACCCTCTGGCAGGAATTACATTGGATGACAAAACTTCAACGGCACCACACACAGTCAAAATGAAAAGCATATGCTGCGAAAATACTTGCAGTAAAGATGGTCTCGGTGTTGACCTAAATATTGGATTTATTAGTATGGAATATGTCTGTTTTGTTCTATTAGTCGTGGTTACCCAGCGATTACCGGCTGCTCACCAGCAGGACTTATGATTTAAAGTGGAACAGCAAGAAAATGTCCTCAAAAATGTTGTTTTATGATTATTTGTTACAGAAGCTAGAAATTAAATTTACAGATGACACGTGCAGGACGGAATTTGTGAAGGACGGAATTTGGAAATTCACAGATCAGCTCCACTACATATGTTCACCATCTATCTCTATTTGCTATAACAGAAAGTGTATGCAGCTCTGGAGTTAAAGGTGTTTAAACTTTCAGTTTTCAGATTACTTTTCAGAATAAGTTGCCATGCGTCATGATAGATAACACTACATTTGGACATTATATTGCTGGTATTCTTCATTTATCACAGATTTTCCACTCTGCAGGCTGTATATCTCTGATTTTCAGTTCTTTCTGAGCTGGTGGGTGAAGACTGCTGCTGTGATGTCTCCATACACTGCACATGGAGAAACAATAAATAAATAAATAAATCTTGGTATTTGTATAGCGCCAACTTATGCAAAGGCCTTGCATATAGGGTTAATATGGGGCCATGTGATATGATGTTATGTAAAGTAATATGCAAAAGGCCACTGTATATAATGCTTAGGGGATGCTGATGTGTAATGGTGCAGTGAAACACATGACATAGAGTAAAGTTGGGTCAAGAAGGGTATCGTTTCTCATTAGGGAGAGTACCTAGAAGGTGTTAGGAGACTTATAAGGCCATCCATGCTTCTCTGTGAAATATGCAAATGTAAGATGGAGCAATATCTCTGCAAGTTAATGTCAGAATTTTTAACAAGCCTTGTAACAATCAATTGTGAGCCAAAGCCTAAATCTTCTCCAGGTACCTTACAATAGGTGGCACTGTAGAGGTATTTTTCCATCTTCCCATTTGCATAGAGTAAAGCTATAACAAGGATTTAAGTAATGTGGTTTGGGTAATGTAATGCTCCAGTATTGTGATTTGATGACCTCTAAATGTAAGTGACATCTACGGCATGTTTAAGCTTTCTGTGTAGAGGATACTGCTCCTACGGGCAGTAAGGGCCTATGGCCATAGATGGTTCATTTAGCTGTTGTGCCACAGGAAATAGAAGTTGGAAGAGATGCTGATAATTATGTGAAAGTCATGTGCCTTACTGCTGCTAATGGCGACTGAGATGTATATGTCGGCAAGGGACGCCAAGTGATGAAAATGTGTATTTGGTGTCACAGTAGACAGTAAGAATACTGCCGCTTTAAGAGTTCTATTACTTTAAGGGAGTTTACGCTAAAGTTATTCTGCAACATTAAATTATCTGGACCCTCCTATGCAGCATAAATATCCGTTTATTGTGCAAGTGTTCGGTAAAAGTTATGTTAACAAGAAAGGGATGCCTCTGCCTCCGTCAGTCATCACCATGCCATCCTCAACCTGTGTCACACTACCACCAGTTACACATGTACCACCACTTTTCTATTCACTGTGGGACACTTTGGACCCCTTGAACCCCAGTGGTCAGCCACCTCTTACCCCTTATCACCTATGACCACCTAGTTAAAACGGATTGTCTTACTTTTGTAGGGTAACTTCTTTAATTCAATTTACCTATTTATGTGCCCAAAGTACTGGGTGCCAAGAGGATGACAAGATGCAACATAGCTAACCAGGGGATTCAGACTAGGAAACTTTTCTGTTCCAGTTTTTAGTTTGAAGTATTAAGGAGCAGTTTTTCAAACATTTCTTTCATTATGGATTTTGGTATAAATATGTTATTCTGTTCTTTCTGTACAACTTTCCATTTTCTATGTGTTTGTGCAATGCATTCTTCCTTTGTAAACAGGATCTTACCTTGCATTTCCAGGTATTGCAACACACTTGTTTTCAGTTTGGCTTCCCAAACCTATGAGAACAGTTTGGCTTCCCAAACCTATGAGAACAGGCTGGTTCTTCTGTAGAAATCCACAATTGTTCAATGGAAATTCCAGATATCCCTATGAAATTAGCAATGAACCAGTGTTTCATTTGTTTATACGAGCATGTTATCTTCATTGCTCCACTGGTTTCCTTGTCTATAATATTGGTGGCCTATTCTAAGTAAGGGTGATGAGCAAGCTTTGGTAAAGTTCACTGAACCTTTGCAAAATCGTTCAGTTCAGTCAAAATTAGTTTGAAGTTCACCAAAAGTATCTTGTAGAAATAGACCAGACCTTGGAGCTAATTCATTTGTATACTAAGGTTGCAATGCCTGAGTACAGAAAGAGCCTTATGTAGGTTTACACTGCCCATAAGTAGTAATGAGCGAACTTTTGAAAAGTTCAGTTTGTCCACTTTACCAAACTTTTGTGAAAAGTTGCATATGGTTCAGTCCAAAGGAGTTATAATAGAAGTTCACCAAAGCCCCTAAAACTCACGCCACCAGAGAACGGGAGACGACAGCACACGCCAAACCTCAATATAGAGAGGGAGGAAATAACTGGGCAAACAAAATGCCCGCTTCTTTGCCAGTCCTGGATCCACTTGAACCGGAAGGAGCAGAAATCAATATAATAGAAAAGAAGCAGCATCCACGGATCTTTATCTCAACACTTTAATTATCCAGCATAAAACAACGTTTCAACCTTATAAAGGTCTTTGTCAAGTTCCCTAAAACTGGTGTATAACACTGTATAAGAGTGTTATATGTGGCTTTAATGGCTCTTAGACAATGTTATACACCAGTGCTGAGGACTAGCAAATCGAACCAGTATAACCCTGTTTCAGGTAGAACTTTGCTAAATGCTCAGTTTGGGTTCATGTTAAACCAAACTTTAACAAAGTTTGACCCACAAAGGGATCCACTAGTTCGGTCCACTCAACACTACTAAGGATTATATTCCAGAAAACTCCTGAAGGAAAACAACTTAAATGCAAACTCCAATGAAGATTCTGCAATGAAATACAGTAAAACCTCTACTAACATTGGTAATCCGTCTGAAAGCAATCAGCTTTACCTGAAACCGTTGCTACTCAAGGTAATTATTTTCATAGGAATCAATGTAAATCCAATTAATTTGTTCTAGACATTCCAAAAAACACACCAAACCACATTTAATGGAGAATAAATATGGTCTTTAAATACCAAAAACAATAACAATAATAAATGAATATAAAAAACTACTGTAAAGAATAAATGAACATTTAACATCTTATTGAACATGTTACTGTGTGTTATCTGTGGTGTTACATAGGACTGCAGGTCACATCTACTACATCATATGTCCTCAGTGTTATCACTGTGTTCTCTGTGCTGTTACATTGGAGTGCAATTGTACAGTACTGTACTAGTGTATTACCTGTTGCTAATGACGGAGAAGGTTGGGTTGCATTAGCAGCACGAGGAGGAGACACCGAGCAGAAGATCGTGTGAGTTCAGCAGCAAGGTCACGTGGGCCAGCACACGCTGGTGTTATTACAGGCAACCAATGTTACTAGAGACAAAATTTTGATTAAAACAACGGCCTTACTTGAAATCTGCCTTAGTAGATATCAATGCTAGTAGAGGTTTTACTGTATATGAAATCCGTGTTTTCAGTGGCCCATTCATTGCATTGGGAATCCACACTGTAGTTCATATGGAACAAGATAGCACAGCACTTGGGTGCTAGTCAGAGGTCTTGCAATTTAGCTATATTTGGCTTGAATACATACACAGTATAAAGTGCTTTGCAAACATATTAATATTCTACATGGCCAACTCAAAAGTCCAATCAAAATCCTATTGAGAATACTACAGTCCACGTCATCCAACAAACCTGTCAGAAAGAACAGGTAACAATCACTCCTAAACCGTGTGCGAGGTTGGTAGAAACGTATCAGTGGTTGTAACAAGTATTACCGGTAGTCTGAAAGGGTTGAATATTTATGCAAGAAACATTTCCAAGCTTTTCTTAATTTTAAGAGCAATTTGTGTAAATATAATTGTAAACCAAGCAAATGCATTGGCTTTTTAATGGGTTGAATACTTTTGCCAACACTATGGACACAATACGGATCAATAAAGAGGTATGAGGCTCAGAGATTCAATATCATGATAAATATTACTGTGCAGCTGGCTTCTAATATTGCAAAATTAAGACATTTCAGAAATTAGTGTAAGGATGTCCATAGTTATTCCTCAAGGAAAACATACAGTCCAGAATTCTAGAATGCATGGTAGCGTTAATTAATTAATTGCATGCTAATTGGGGAAAGCCTTTCAAATCTCTGCCAGGTCAGTGGCTCTGGAGAACAAAGTTAGCCAAAAAACAGATATTCACATTTAATGGAATCTTATTAAAGAACAGAAATAAGCTGAGACTCTCGGGAAAACATGAGCTGACCCTCCTCAAGACGACTGATAATATGTGTGTAATAGAAGGTTAATTATATGATGTAATGAGTCAAGCATGAAATCATTGAGTTACTTTAAAGGGTATTTATAACTTTGCAACCATTTCTTGTATTGCTCCAATGTATCTTAAAGGGAATGTGTCATCAGCAAATGTTCCATTGTACAAATCAAGTCTTTATGTTAAAAATGGTTTTAGTGACTTTTGATGATTTCTTTTTAATTTTTGAGGTCACAAATTACATAAAAATATCCTAAAATCCTGACCACTGCCTAATAATAGCCTGATAATAGTTTCATGTCTGTAGGTTCTGATTTTCAGGTGGTATTCCCCATTTTTCTGTTGCACTGCTGTTTTCCATCCACTTCCATGCAGGGGGCGTACAGCAAGCTTAGCATTCTACCAGTAGTTCACTGTCCTGCACTTCCTTGGCCTGACTTCCCAACCTGTATTGCACAGTCAGTGATCCAATCAGCAGGGAAGAGAGCAATAGCTGAATGCCCGCACCTCTGCTCTGCCAGGAAAATTCAGGCATTCTGGCCAAATGGCAAGTAAACCCAATAAAATGTGTGTATATACCCCCAGACACTCAGGGCAGACTGAGATTGTAGATATAATTATTACAGTGTCTGTAGATCTGTCAGCCTATAAGTGCACAGCAGCGCCCTTTTGAAGATAGCTCCTCCATCCATTGCTAAGGAAACGTCCCTGTGCCTTGTTACTACAGAAGCTCTGTACCTAACAACAGACAGTGGATTGCAGAGGAGCTGGAAGGGTGATCCCTAATGGCAGCCACTTCAAATGTGTTTTATAGTGATAAAGCAACAGCATTTTTAATACAAGTATAATACAGAAATGAAGAATTAAAACAAGCTAGTTGGTGAGCAGCAGTTGTCTGAAAAGTTAGTGCCCCTTTAAATGAAGCAACTGAAACGTGATTAAAAGCATCTTAACATTTTGTGTATACAATTTCAATGCAGACTGATGTGTCTCCGTGATTACAGACTAAAAACACACCCCATGTAGTCTCACCCTGCCGTCTCCATTTGTTAATCTACAGCCATTAGAAGGGGGAATACTGTAGTATAAAAAAATCCATGAAAATGTGCAAAATTTCCAATGTTTCTTGTGGTCTCAGGAGATGTAATAATAATACACTATAATTAGTCGTTTTTTCCTTTGGCCCCTATAACAATTAGTTATGCATTCATCTTGCTATACTCTAAACAAAAATTTGACTAGTTTATATTTTTGGGTTTGTGGTAAATACATTGAAGACCTATGGGAACACTCTGGGAAATGTGTATTTTTTTCCTTTTGGTCTTCTGTTTCCTAAGCAATGATCACAAAGTAAAAACAGATTTATAACAATTTACGACCAATAAAAAGATCCGTCCTTGCCAGAGAAAACAATCTAAAACTTGTTTATGTATACTAACAAATACGAAAGTAATTCCTATTTAAGTTGATATATCCCAAAAAGTGAAATTCAGTCTGGTCATGATGTCCCATAAATCCGGTGGTTACTCAAAGCACTTAAATAATAAAACCAAAAAAACCACAATTATGTATTATGAGACTATTAACAATACATGTTTTTTTCTTTTTCCTATTTCAGTTCCTGTTTATTTTTAGTTCAATGCAAAATGTTTTTCTTTTTCATGTTTTTTTGTTATTTTTATTTTAACACAAAATGGTATTTCTACAAAATGTTTTTCCTTCAACTTCTTCTTTAGATTTTTGTGGTTTTTTTTGTCTTTTTATTTTTTTTTTTATTTCGTCATCTTTTTAATTGCTGTTGAATATTTTTCCTGTTTCTGTTTTTCTTATTTTTTATTTTATTTCACGCTTTTTTTACGACTTTTTTTTTAATTGATTTTTTTTTAAATTGACTTAGTAATTTCTTTTCTTTATTATTATTTTTCTTTCTTTTTTTTTTTTGCTTTTGCAAGCATCCACAGTTCTTTGAGAGTAAAAATTTATTTTGGACGCGAGATAGTTTCCGACAGGGTCCTATTAACTGGCGCATACGTAACTGCAATCAAGATCTGTCATTTATTGTGTGTGTCTTCCAATGTATACAGGCCACGGTGCTCAATATTAAATTAAACAGACTCTTTTGCTTGCTGCTGTTTATAAATTGTGTATTTTTAATTAAAAGTCGTTTCTAAGTAAACATACCATAAATGTAATGTTCTGTTGCTATACAACATATGCATACAAATAAGATGATGTTTGCCGTATGTGAATCCTGTCAGCTTAGTGGACTTAAATGCATATCTGGTCAATGTAAACACATAGTAAAACTTTTAAATTAAAAGCAGTGTTTTTACAGTGTTTATTGAGTGTATTGTATATGCAAAACCCAAGCGCTCATCAAATTTCTCTCCCTATGTGAATATAAACCACATAAAGTCCATTATCTAGTATCAAGCACCCCACACAATCCATTTTATATGGACCTGGACTATTTACGAATTATGATAATTGCTTTGACATGGAAATATAAGTTTATTTTGCATTCAGCTACCGATTCACCAATCAAGATGTATAATATTTAATGTTGCTGTTTTTGATAACTGAACCGCAGGCTAAGCTGTCAAAATATTAGATTTCAACACATGGTACGCAATGTAAAATAGAAACGTGGCATTATTTGACTACAAGGAAGGAAGATTTTTTTTTCTTTTTATTTGATATCAGTCATTATGAAATCATAGTCCCAAATCTTGGCATTACTCATTGTTATCTGCCGAACGCTAAGAAATGAAGGTATGCAATATTTTGTTATAACAGTTTATATGCCTTCTAGAAGAGACCTACAAATGACTTTTTCCCAGGTCTTCCAACAACCTAGTCATCGTAGGGTACTGTATTACTTTTGAGGTAATGTTGCATGAAGAGGCATAGTGACGCGGGATTCAGGATATGATATAGTAGATGGGGTAGTCAAGACATACAATATTTATTTAGGAACACAACAATAAAAATATACAACAGAACAATAGTGGTTAAGCAATAGAACTGTTACTTTCAGTTTACAATGTGCTATCATATCAACTTATATGTAATAATGCCTCCTAAACAAACCTAACACTACACAGCTGGTAAAAGAGGCTCTCAAAAATACAGTGTACAGAACCCATTCGTAATGTCTGTATTATCTAATGCTTGGGCACTTTCCCCTGGGTGGCTGTCAGTCCATAAATCGGAAGCTCTAGCAACAAAAGTTTCTTAAACAGTACACTTTCCTTAGTCAATATGCCTGTTGTAGAAACAGAACTAGTACTGTTTGTGTCCCTACTGCTGTGCACACCTAGCATCTGTGATGAGGCTAGCCTCACTTACAAATTATCGTGTGGGGGCTGCAGCTTCTACTGATCCCAAGGATCCTACAAGATTGACTGGGGATTAGGAGCACTCTTCTCTGCTCTTTCCGCATGTCTCAGTTAGTGCTGATCAAGTCTGTTCTTCTCTGTTCCCAACAGCACCTCCTCCGGCTCTCTCAGTCTTAGTCCTGTGCTACCTCAGATTCACTTTCTGTCTCTCTAGCCTTCTCCATACCATCTCTGCATTTTCCTTCTCTAGAGCCCATGGAACACCTTCAGCTCAACTCTCAGCCCCTGTGATCTCTCACTACACAGCAAGCAATATCCTTTTTTATGTGAGACCTTCAACAAGTGTCTATTGAGCATGCTCAGTTCCACTGCACAAAAATGTGGCGATTTTGATGTAATTTTTGCTGCATTATACTGTCCATCTCCATGGGAACTCCTTAACCCTTTTGGGTGAGTCCATTACAGTAAGCCAACTGTTCTCCCTCATGAACCATTGCAAGCATTGCCCTGCACGTGTTTTCAGATGGATGAGACACTATGTCATGAGAAACATTGAAAACAATCACATGTCATTGCTTAGGCCTAGTCAGGGTATGCTTGTGTTATGTTGCAGGTGGGATATTAATGTGGCGCGGCACTGAACAGTCGAAGACAAAATTGGTTGCTGTCTACACAAACTTTACTACTGTACAAATAATCACTTTTATACAAAAACACTATTTATTTGAATGTTGCAAACACAATGTCTCAAATAACACAAGCCTGATGCTAACAAGGATAACATTCTCTTTCTGGCGCAGTCTCTCAATTTCCAAAACAACAGGGTACTAATACCGGCTGTAGCTAACTTATGAGTTTCCTTAGGCCTCTATTTCAGCTTGGTTTGCAGTTTAACTTCTAGTGTTTTGTGGTTCACTATGCTCCTCATGTGTATGTCCTCAGACTGAAACACTAAGGCCTCATGTCCACGGGCAAAAGAAGAATTAAAATCCGCAGCGGATTTTAACTCCTCTCCTGCCCGCGGATCCGCATCCCATAGGGATGCATTGACCACCCGCAGGTAGATAAATACCCGCGGATGGTCAATAAAAGTGATTTTTTTTAAAAATGGAGCATGAAAAAATCTGGACCATGCTCCATTTTCGTGCGGGTCTCCCGCGGGGATGGCTCCCGTAGGCTTCTATTGAAGCCTATGGAAGCCGTCCGGATCCGCGGGAGACCAAAATCGGAATTTACTCACCTGCTCCGGATCTTCCCTTTGCCGCGGCTTCATCTTCTCTCCGTCGCGGCCGGATCTTTTTTCTTCTGGCCAGCACATGCGTGGGGCACGCAACCGACGTGCCCTGCACATCCGCCGGGCCGAAGAAAGAAGATCCGGCCGCGACGGAGAGAAGATGAAGCCTCGGCGAAGGGAAGATCCGGAGCAGGTGAGAGGTGAGTTAATTCTTATTTTTATGCCTCATGTCCGCGGGGCAGGAGGGACCCGCTACGGATTCTCCATGGAGAATCCGTAGCGGGCCTGATTTTTCCCGTGGACATGAGGCCTAAGGCCTCATGTCCACTAGCGAAATTGAATTGCGGATTCCGCGGGTGAAATTTTGCCCATAGAAATATCATTAGCCATCTGCAGTCAATTAAATTGAATTTTGCACCCGCAAATGGCATTTTAATCGATTTGTGTTTTTAACGCGCAGAAACAAAAACGCAGCATGCTCCATTTTAGTGCGGATTCCGCGTGGATCGGCCACATTGCTATCAATAGGTGCGGATATCCGCATGCAAGAAAAAGTACCATTTAAAGCAAATCCACGCGGAATCTGCTGCAGAAATCTGCGGGGATTGTATTTTTCTAGTAGACATGAGGCTTTAAGGGCATATCCCACTATACCTCCTGACTCTGCAGTTTGCACTCTCTCTAATGCCACTATTTACTGAGCCTCTCTGCACCTGCACCATTCCATCATGATCTCACCTTCACTGTGGAAGGTCTTCATATTTGAACCCTGAGCTCTCCTGGCTTTCACTTAGGCTCTGTTCTTATCTTTAGGCCTTTCTGGCCCACTTTGACCCTGGTATTCTCTTAGCTGTTCCCCTGTTGTAGCAGCGTTATCTTGCACTCACTGCAGCAGAGGCAGTCTGAAAACCATGTCCTATGAGAAACACTTAAAGGATTTGGGAATACTTAGCTTGCAAAAAAGAAGACTGAGAGGAGACTTAAAGGGGTTGTCCCGCGCCGAAACGTTTTTGGTTTTTTTTCAATAGCCCCCCCCCGTTCGGCGCGAGACAAACCCGATGCAGGGGTTTAAAAAAAAAACGGATAGTACTTACCCGAATCCTCGAGCTCCGGTGACTTCTTACTTACCTTGCGAAGATGGCCGCCGGGATCTTCACCCACGGTGGACCGCAGGTCTTCTCCCATGGTGCACCGTGGGCTCTGTGCGTTCCATTGCCGATTCCAGCCTCCTGATTGGCTGGAATCGGCACACGTGACGGGGCGCAGCTACGAGGAGCAGCTCTCCAGCACGAGCGGCCCCATTCAGAAGGGAGAAGACCGGACTGCGCAAGCGCGTCTAATCGGGAGATTAGACGCTGAAATTAGACGGCACCATGGAGACGAGGACGCTAGCAACGGAACAGGTAAGTGAATAACTTCTGTATGGCTCATAATTAATGCATGATGTATATTACAAAGTGCATTAATATGGCCATACAGAAGTGTATAACCCCACTTGCTTTCGCGGGACAACCCCTTTAAAAGCTGTCTACAAATATCTGAAGGGCTGTCACAGTGCAGAGGGATCAGCTCTATTCTCATTTGCACAAGAAAAGACTAGAAGCAATTAGATGAAACTGGAAGGTAGGAGACACATTAGAAATTAGACAGTGAGGGTAACCAATGAGTGGAACAGGTTGCCCCAGGAGGTAGGGAGTTCTCCTTCAATGGAAGTGTTCAAACAGAGGCTGGGCAGACATCTATCTGGGATGATTTAGTGATCCTACCTTGAGCGAGGGGTTGGACCCGATGACCCTGGAGGTCCTTTCCAACTATGATTCTATAAGTGCCTTCCATATGGCATGTACCACTCTAACTGTCCTGGGAAAAAAGGATCAGACTATTGGATTTTAATAAGCCCTTCGGAGTCTGGTAGCGGCTTACTCCTCTTTCATATTCAAAATACTTCTGCAATACAATAGTTGAGAGATTCTACTGAGAGGAAAAATCCTTGTGTTATGCATCACCCATCAGGCCCTGCACTAGCTAGAACACAGAGATATGGGATTCGAGTCAAGTGGCTGCTGCTTGTAACTCTGAATGGACACAGGACCACATGAGAAAGTCTTAGGCATGGCAAAACTATTTGATTGCCTTCAGGTTGATAGAACTGAGACAAAACCTTACAGATCAGCCTGTTTGGGGCTTTTAGGACAAACAATGGTTTTCTATTTTCGCTTTTCAAAAGGCATAACTTTTTTTAACTGCCAGGTGATCTTTGGATACAGGGTCAGGGGCAGTGGGGCCTACTTTCGACAGAAACACAGCTTGTAGGAACCTCCGATTAAACTCCCAGCAGCAGGGGTGTTGTGGCAGAAACCAGAACTTGAAGACCTTTTTCTTGCTCAGAACTTTATTGACAACAGAAAAATAGAACATAGCAGCAATTTCTGATAATAACGGTAGCCAATAATGATTCCCAGAAACAGAGCTCATGATCTCACAGAGACAGTCCACAAAAACCTTTGTGCAAGCCAAAGGGTCAATTATTGGTTTATATCGCAGGTCAAGCACTTTGGCTTCACTTTACTCACCGGCCGTACAACAAAAACGTAAAACATGGTGAAATGATTGGGGGCTTAGTAATCACTGTTATAACTGTACCTGAGGGGCAGGGAAACTATGAGGAAGTGGCAAAGACAACTTGAGCTGTTGTGAGGTCTCATATATACATCAAAAATAAAAAAGTCCAGCCATTATTTGAATTTCTCTATATCCTCAACAGCAGGGATGCACAACTTTTTTTGGTCCCAGGGCCACATTGCACAGTGAACCAATCCAAAGGGCCACAATAAATCTAAAAGGGATATTACCATCCGAGATATTTATGGCACATCAAACGTATATGTCATTAATGTTTGATGGGTGCCAGTTCAACTTTAAGGACTCTCATTTATTGGAAGAATGGGGTCCCGTTCTCCTCTGAAAGAAAAACACCTTGCATGCGGTTCTCTCCATTGTACAGTAGTTTATGAGGGCTCAGTCACACGAGCGCATCGGCGCCCGTGTTACTGCAGGTTGCAGACGGCTGTACCTAAAGATGGACGTCTCTCTGCAGCGCCGGAAGAAAGAACATGTGACTGGCTTAATTGACGGTCATGTGTTCTTTCTTCAGCGCTGCAGAGAGACGTCCGTCTTGAGGTACGGCCGTCTTCTTCCTGCAGGAAGGGCTCAGTCACACGGGCGCATCGGCACCTGTGTACGGGTGCAGATGCGCCCGTGTGACTGAGCCCTTAGGGTGTATTTACACAGGCGATTTTCATGTACAATTTCAGTGCATTGCGAGATGCACAGAAATTGCACGTGAAATGCACATAATAATCAGTCATCAGAAAATAGGCGAAAAACTGAACAACCTGTTGAAAAAAATATCACTGAAACCCAACGCGATCTGCCCCAACAACGTTGGATGGCGTACCACCTCAGAAGAGTTCCAAAGACATTCACCCAGCAACATAGGTCTGTACTAGTAATACCCCGCCAGCAGGAGAGGATTCCTGTTTCTTTTGGGTACCCCTTATATACCCTGAGGAACCATTGCAACTTCTACATTTGGACGTGACCTTTGACCACCTGCATATAAGAGTATAATATAAGGGAAAAAAAGTTGAGGAAATCCGTAGTAGTAAGACTTTCTTCTTCCCTAGTTTTAATTTTTTTCCTGCTGCAACCTGAACATCTGTTATCTGGGACACCAACATAAAAAAAAAAACCCTGTGCGTTCTTCTGGTCAGACAAGATAGGTTGATAATGATTGGGACTGAATAAAATTGATGAAGGCTGTCAGGAAAATAGTTTAGCATTAAACAGTGGATAGTTCTCTTATTTGGGAGGCAGCGATGTGATGCGAACAACGGAGATTACAAGCAACTCTTGAAAACCTGCACAAGATAGGAGCGAGTTAGGGGTTTAAATATTGTTCTCTGCAGCGAATACATTGACTCCGCATCATTTCAGCCTTTTCTAGCATGACTAGTCTAATAAACTTTTAAGTGCTTTCTGTGTTGAAAAGGCTGGAATCCAGAGATATATTAGTGTTATATTCTCTACTTTTGAAGGTTTTTCTGCCTTTGCCAACTGCCATGATTATACAAATGTATTACAAAATGCAAAGTGTAACTACATGGGGGAGGGGAGGACTGGATTTAAATATCTTTTTGGAGATTGAGACTTAGAACCATTAAAAAACATTATATCACCCTCTGACAATATTTAAATGTGTCTTTTTTACTTAGTGTATGAATAATTTTTACCTGTATGGAGAAGAAAACCCTTTGTGTCCTTTTTATGTTTCTCTATCAAACTTGGAGGCTGTAGAAGACCAATTTTTGTACCTATAAAGTCACCAGTTAAAGGGGTATTCCTATCTTAGAAGGTATGGAATATCCTATATTTTGATTGTTGGGTGTCTGACCTCTGGGCCAATCTACAGACTGAAAAGGCCATTGGCTTTTTGAAGCATAGTGGTACTTCCATGCACCCACTTTGCAGGAAACTACAACACAGTTCATTCAAGTGAATGCACAATGATTGAATGAGAGTACTCTGCAAACTGCAAAGAAGCCACAACAGATACCTAGGGCTGAAGGTCCTTTATTCTGAGGATCGGTAGAGATTCTGCTAGCCACCACTATCATCACTCACCACGATTATGCCTTCACTTCTAGTGGTGCGGAAACAGGGGCGTAGCTAAAGACTCATGGGTCTGGGTGCAAAAGTTTATCTTGGGGGCCCCCCAACTTTTCTTAACCCCTTAATGCAGAGGCGTAAGTTTAAGCTTTTGGCCCTCAATGCAAAAGCTGTAACAGGGCCCCAAACTATAATACTTTATTCATAGTACCAGGCTCCCTATATGGCGAAGAGAGGCCTTTTGGGCTCCCTAAGGCTCCTGGGCCCGGGTGCAACAGCATCCCCTATAGTTACGCCACTGGGCAGAAACGCCTTTAAAGAGGTTGTCTGCCTTAGACAACCTCTGTTTATATGCTCTACATGAATGAATGCAATAGAAGAACGTATCCTACTCAGGACCCCCTCTATTAGCCAGATTGGAGAGTAGCTATATAGAATGCCTCTCATTCTGAAGGACTGAGCACACCTGTATATTACAGGGACAGCCTTAATTACGTGTGACCCATTTAGTTCCATAAGATGCCAGCCACCAGCTTGTAAAGGGGCACCAGGCGAATGTAGGCTGGGGGTGATTGCCCCCCTTAGGTTTGCCTGGCCAGATAATCTTTCCTTATGCGGCAGCATCTTCAGGAGATATATAAATTATTCTCCTCCTGATGCACTTGTGTTAACTTATTGGTGCCCCCACATCACAATTGCTTAGTTCTGCTACTGTACTTGTGTTTTGAACTTGGTTCTGTATTTATGTGATCAGCTTGGTTCTGTTATTGTATCTATGTACTGAGATTGGTTCATGCTGTATTTATCAGTTTAGTTTTGGTGCTGTATTTATGCAATGAGCTTGGTTCTGGTACAGTATCGATTTACTGAGCTGTTCTGATGTGGGTATGTAGCTATCTTGCTGCTTTCTGCACAAGCAGACTACAGGTAGACTGCCTATCAATTCGATATACAGTATATTGTGTTTTATTTATGATGCATAGAATGCCATCAAACCTAAGGCTGGTACTGCTGTAATAGGCATAGTAAAATGTTTTATCTCCCCTCTGGTGGTGCTCTAGAGGAATTGAACACTTGCTGACATATTTGCTAACCGATTACAGCTGATCTATGATATGCTCTTAGCAGCAGAACTAAGGCCTTAGTCAGACGGGTGTTTTTTCGCGCGATTTGTGCATGCGCATGCGTCCGGCGATTTTATAAAACCATTGCTTTACAATGGTATCGGACACATGAGCACTTTTTATGCGCTCATCCGATAAATTATAGAACAGAAATCGCAGATCGCACCTATCTGCGATCTGCGATTCCTGTTCTCTTCTCTATATGTGCTCAATGGGGCCGGCGGCAGCAGCGCCGACCCCATTGAGAGCATATACTAGACAAATCATTCTTCTCTGCCACAGCTGTAACAGCTGTGGCAGAGAAGAACGATGTTTGCCCATTGAATTCAATGGCGCCGGCAATACAGCCGGCACCATTGAAAGCAATGGGCTCCCAGCGATCGCGGTATGAATTGTCGGGAAGGGCTTAAATATATAAGCCCTTCCCTGCAATTCATTCAGAAATGTGTAAAAATAAAAAAAATATATATACTCACCTTGTCCCGGCAGATGGAGTTCAGCGCTGCCGGCCAGCAGTGGGTGTGAGTGGGTGTGAGTGAGAGCTGCCCCTGATTGGCTCAGCGCTGAGCCAATCAGAGGCAGCTCTCACTCACACCCATTCATGAATTCATGAATGGGTGTGAGTGAGTGCTGCCTCTGATTGGCTCAGCGCAGGGACCAATCAGGGGCAGCTCTCACTCACACCCATTCATGAATTCATGAATGGGTGTGAGTGAGTGCTGCTTCTGATTGGCTCAGCGCTGAGCCAATCAGGGGCAGCTCTCACTCACACCCACTCACACCCACTGCCGGCCGGCCTGAACTCCGTCTGCCGGGACAAGGTGAGTATATATATATATTTTTTTTTTTACATATTCCTGGATGAATTGCAGGGAAGGGCTTATATATTTAAGCCCTTCCCGACAATTCATCGTGAGATCACCCGCAGCGCATTGCTTTCAATGGAGCCGGCTGTATTGCCGGCTCCATTGAATTCAATGCGCTGGACAGCTCCGGCCCGTTTCTATTGAAATGCGGCTAGGAGCGTTTTTTTCGGGCGATTTTTCGGCCCCGGTCATGCGATCCGCAAATCGCGGCAAAAAACGCCAGTGTGACTAAGGCCTAAAGAAGTACTTTTCACAGCCAAAAACCTCTTCAAAATGAGCCCCTTCCATACATGGCTGGTTCCTAATATGTTACACAGCTGATACCTACCCATAGTGGCCTGCAGGGGCTGTTCAACCCCTTAGATGTTGCAGTTAATGCAGTCTGCGGCATCTAAGTTGTTAGGCAGAAGCTCCCTCTGTTTCCTGACTTCCCCCTGCTCAATGCGATCACAAGATACTGAATGGTTGCATGAGAGTTGTAGACCTAACAAAAGCCTCCAAGCCTACATCTACGATCTATGTATGTACTAAAAAAGTTTTATTTAAAAAAAAACCAATAAAAATGTTCTATGCATCCCAAAATGTATCAATAAAAAATATAGCTCACCCTCTCAAAAACAAGCTCTCACATACTAGGAAAAAAAGCTCTTACATCAATAGAAAAAAAAGTCATGGGGCTCCAAATTTGCAACATAAAAAAATTCAACGCATTATATCTAGAGATGAGCGAGGGGGGAAGGGGGGGGAGGGGGGTGCTCGCTCATGTCTAATTAGATCGTATAATTAAAATGTACAACTCCACACATATAAAACAAGCTCTTATACAATTATGTTGACTTTAAAATTAAAGTTATAGTTCTTGGAAGATGGCAATGAAAAAATGACACCAAAAAAAGAAAAATTGTCTGTCATGGGTTAAACTGTTACTTTAACCAATTTAGTTATTTTTTTGTAGATTATTATACACATCATTAAAATGTTCTTGAGAATTTGCAGGAAAGTTGCAGGAAAATAAGCTAAATTATATGCCACTTTTATATCACTTCTTTGCTTATAGGCTTTGTCAGCTTTGGGCTATCCCTTATTGTTTGAAGAGTCCTCCATTGCGACCTCATGTAATCAGCCTATGAGAACACAGAAGCAAGTGTTTAATTTCCCTGCAGTGCCTCCACAGGTGAAATAAGGAATTGCAAAATTAAATGTCTCAAATCAATGGGCTGTCCTTGTTATGCACAGACATAGCAGGTCTTCCAAAGTGACAGGTGTTCTTTTTAGCTGCTCTCACTAATTAATGAGGGACCGATAGGAAAGCATTCCATTTCAAACTCAGGTTCAAAACTGAGATTTGTAAACCCGACATCCCATTTAAGAGTAATTATTATCCACTCACACAAATGTCAAACTATTACAATTTGCTTAGTTTGTTATTTACTATGTGTTCTTTCATTAGCAATAACATTGGCCAAAATCATGAAAACCGTATGACCTTCTGAAGAATCGCATGAAAAGACCTGGAGACATTTACTGCATGAGAAAGACTGGAGGTCAGTTGAGGATTTATGCCAATAATTCTATACAGATATCAGGACTATTAATAATGTCTCAGTCACTTTGAGAGAAAGTGTTTCTCCTCTCCTAGCATGAACGGTCTTATGGACTCTTATTCATTGAGATTTACAGTCTGAATGCTGGAGATGACTCAGTTGTGTTTAATGATTTAGTGAAATAGTCTACAAAGGGTTTACAAATGCTCTGTTGGGTGACTATTTTTGTTTTACCTCTACTTTAGGGGCCGCCTAGTCTTCAAAACCCATTTTCATACACACTATTAGGGATGTCTGAGTTAATAGTCTGTTTAGGATACTTATCTGTTGCCCAAAATGTAGATCGGTTACAACGAGTATTTCTCACTTTGGAGGATCGGTCCTGTCCTGCAGTATACAAGTGTCCCATTGAGTTCAGTGGACACTGTATAATGCTTAATTTCCACTGTGGTGGCACTGCAAGGTAACTGAACACTTACTGCCAGGTTTTCCCACACCTTACAGCTGATTGCTGGACATCCCAGTATAGGGACACTTTATGATCAGTTTATCCAATAAGTTGTGTTTGTCCAAATGTGAAGAACATCTTTAATGTATTTTCTATTTGCAGCATCTTCCCCCACACTAAATCCAATTATTTCAGGAAGCCAATTGACCTAACAGAATGTTTTTTCACAGTCTCGGACTGAGGGGAAGCAACTCTAATTGTCTCTACAGTCCACTCCAAATAGTGTTATCAGGACCTTGGGGGCCTGTTGTCTCAATGACACTTTATTGCATTAGAGCAAAGGTCCCCAACCCTTTGTACTTTGTGAACAATGTTTACAGGGGTTGTCTGGTTACAATATACATTTTTAAAAATAGGTCCAATGCTGTTAGAAAATTAAAAGCAAATATACGAGGGAATGCTGATAAGTACTGAGCCATAGCGAGAAAAAATTGAGCCAGGCAGCCGAAACTGCCACACTGTTCTACATATTCTCCCAGGATGTCAATGCACTTGCAACATCTCTCCTGCAGCTTTTTAAGTCCCTGCAAATAGAATTCATTCGTCTGCTGGTCAAACGACTGATTTACAGCATTGGTTCCCTCCAAAACACTCCCAAACTTTCGTCCATTTAGGTGTTTTTTGAGATTGGGGAACAGATGATAGTTAGACAAAGCCAGGTTGGGTGAATATGGTGGATGGGGCATCAGTTGAAAGCCTAAGGAGGCAATTTTTGCAATACGGGCACCTGCTGTGTGTGACGGGGCATTGTCATGCAACAGGATGACACCTTTGAAGAGCTTTCCTGAATGTTTTTCCTTAATATTTCGCCTTAGCTTTGTCAATAACGAATAGTAATATGTTGCATTGATGGTTGAACCCTTTGGGAGGTAGTCCATCAGCAGAATTCCCTTCTTATACCAAAAACAGGTAGCCATTTGCTTCTGCGCTGACCTTTGCACACAGGCGCTGTGTCACATCTTTGGCCTGGGGAAACCACTGTGCCTCCATTCCTTAAACTGTTTATTTGGGGGGGCATGACTTACTGATGAGCGGGTAGAACGTGTCCCTGCACTGCTCCCAATACCAGCGCTGTGTCACTGACCCCTGGCAATGACAGGACCCGAACAGCAACACTGATGGGCAAAAGGAGGACACAAGAGGGTCTGAAGAAGACACCAGGGGATCAAGGAGGGAGCCATACCACTTTTCTTTGGCACACAGGAGACCCCAGGGTGCGTGAGGATCCGGCTAAGATGGCGCCACCGACGGGGGAGATGGGCGCTCACGTGTCCAGTCAGCCACAAGTAGCAGAGCAAGCTGAGGAGTCGGTGGCCAGAGAAGACATCCCTGGGGCATATGCCATCGGCTTTCAGGTAGAAAGCCTCCAGGTTCTCAGGCCAGCCATGCGCCTGCAGCAGGGCTGATGCGAGCAGGAGGCCCATGGGAGGCCCTGCATTACTTCAACAGCGCACCGCCACCCTGGTCACAGCAAGGCTCCAGCCTTTGCTTAGTCCAGGAGGACACTGTGTGGGGTGCCATCCCACAACTCCCAACCTCTACCACAAAGGCTCCCCAAGAAAGAGGCACAGGAGAGAGGAGGACTGTGAGCACTGACTTCCCCCCCAGAGCCACTCACCATCAGGAGGCCATAAAGGAGGGGGGATATCCCCCAAGCAGTCCGCCAACAACATCCCCAGACTTGGGTGGCCTGGGCCCGTGAGAACTAGCATTCCTCTCCTTGGGCCCTACGTGCCCCAAGATGACTGGGACTGGAGAGAACACCTTCGGCCCTACCCTCTAAGAGCAAAATGAATGATCTGTTTCAAAAGATGGAAGCATCTCATAAAAAGGACATTGTCGCCTTACAGCACGATATCTTCCATATTGGCCAGAGAGTGGGGGAGATAGAAGAGTACCAAGATCAAATCTTCAATACCATAGATTCTCAGTCGCAGGAGCTGCATCAGCAGTCCCAACATATTTCAGATTTATACCTTTTGATAGATGATCTAAAGAACTGTCATCGCAGAAACAAGCTAAGGATCAGGGGTCTCTCTGAGGAAATTGGTCCCTCCCAGCTGGAGCCATGGGCCCACGAGTTCTTCAATGATCTGCTATAGAAACCACTTGATTCTGCAATTGAGATCGGTAGAATTCACAGTTCCCTAGGCCCAAAATCCCCAGATCCTAACAGACCTAGAGATATAGTGTGCAGAATCCATTTCTACTCGATTGAAGAACAGATCCTCCAATGTGCCAGAGGGGCAGGGGATCTGTGCTTTCGTGGCACTCTGATACTGATCTTGTTAGATCTCTACTACTGTACCCTTAAGCTGCGCAAAGTCCTAAAACCGCTGCTCGCACTTCTTCAGGAAAAGGTAATCAACTACTGCTGGGGATTTCCATTCCAGCTTCATGCCAACAAGGAGGGCAAGTCGGCCTCATTTAGAGGTTTGGGAAAGCTGCCCAATTTTCTAAGCTTATTTGAGCTACTACCCATGTCTCTCCCTGAGTGGCTGAGTCCATGCTCTTTGCTGATTTCTCCACCCAGAAATGAATGGCAAGGAGTGGGACAGGGGCCACCCCATCGAGCATCACACCAGAAGATTCTGAGGACACCCGTGTCTCCAACCGAAGATCTTACATGACGAGAACTTTGCTTCCCACACATTTCTACTCTGTGACATAGACCTGAGTTTGTCCAAGAGGGGTCCCGGACTTGTTGGGGGTTGATAGTATTTAATCAAGAGGGCTGATTCAGGGCATTGGCATTGAGGGCAGATGTTTGCTTGTTTGAAAGTTTATTGGCTTCCACTGTTGCGCCAGGAAGCGAGGGCATAGTTGGCTGATACTGTCTATCATATGACGATAGCTACCACTTGTCTTTCATGTTATCTGTCTTTGTCTCATTTTCCTACTGTTTTTCCACCCCCCTTCTCCTTGCCCCTTCCCTTATCTCCCTCCAGGGGGTTAGCTGGGTGTTTGCCTAAAAACCCTTCCCCCCTACTGTTACTATGAGTGACTTGACTTGTTGTACCTTTAACGCCAAAGGTCTGAATGTTCCGCAGAGGAGGAGCCAGATACTCTACCACTTTCACAAGAAGAGAGTGATGGTGGCCATGTTCCAGGAAATCCACTTTAGAACAGACAGTGTCCCTTCCTGTCATTCCAGATACTGTCCCACCTGGTTTCATGGCCCCCCACCCATCAAAAAAAGCTGGAGGTGTGTCGATAGCGCTCCACAAAGAGTTTAGATTCTAAAACTGATCTAGATGGGTGCTATGTTTTCCTGAAAATCGATGCAGTAGGGTCTATCATAACATTGGCTAATGTCTATCTCTCTAACTAGGAACAGGTCCGATGTGCTTCAAGAATTTTGAGAACATTGGCAGAGTTTGCAGGAGGCACCAAGATCATCCTGGGTGAAGACTTCAACCTGGTCCTGGACCTGGAGCTGGATATGTCTTCAGGTAGGACCTCCGTCTCTCGATCAGCACTATGCACTCTCCAGAGAACACTAGATGCTATGCATCTGGTTGACCTGTGGAGGATTCTTTACCCGGGGGTCATGGACTACACATTCCATTCCTTGGCCCATAATTCATATAGTAGGATAGACCTGCTCTTGGTCTCTCAGCGCCTCTTGGACTGCTCCCTGAGATGCTCCTAGTGTGATTTTATTTGGTCTGACCATGCTCCGGCCTATGGTAAATTCTCGAACTGGGGCGATCGCCCTGGGGGCTTATCTCGGAGGCCTAACAACAATTTGCTAAAAGATGCCCTATGGATCCACATGGGGGCTCTCATACAATGGGAAGCGCTGAAATGCGTCATCAGGGGGGTCCTGATCGCTCACGGATCAAGACTCATAAAAGAAAATTTACACAAACATTATGCAAAGCTTACAGTCTAAAGAAGCAGCTAATAAATGGTCCCAACAGGAAGCACTCAAGGCAGAAATCTCAACACTAAGACAACAAATTTTAAGTATTCTCGATCAACAGTCCCTGGTTTCCAGAGACAGGTTACGCCGAGGATCCTTCGAGTACAGAGACAAGTGTGGAAAATGGCTAGTGAGAGCCATTCATCCCTGAGCGCCTTTAACTGACATCCCTTAAATTCTGTCAGGTTGGCGAGGTCTGGTCCACTCTACCTCAGACATCCTGGAGTAATTCAGTAGCTATTACACTGAGCTCTATAACTTCGAAGGGGATGCTCTGTCTAGTAATAAGAGCATGATGGCCGAGGCTGAGGCATACCTGGCCCTTAATGGTCCCAACAGTATGACAACTGAGGAATCTGAGGACTTTGAGGCGGAGGTCTCCTCTTTCGAACTCTTAGAATTAATAAAAAATTTAAAAGTGGGTAAGAGCCTGGGCCCTGATGGTTTCACAGCTAGATTCTATAAACTATTTCAGGAGAAGATCTCCCCCCTAGTGCTGAGCGCCTTTAATGCAGTGGGGCGTGGGTGCCCATTCCCCGCCCAGGCCCTTATGGCTCATATTGCTGTTATTCCAAAACCTAGCCAGGCCACATTGGCATGCGGTAACTATAGACCAATCTCTCTCCTTAACATAGACATCAAATTATTCAGAAAGCTGATAGCGATGCACCTACAAGTCACTATCCCACGACTGATTCATAGAGAATAGGTGAGCTTTGTTCCAGGTAGAGAGGCTAAGGACAACACGATCAAATCACCGTTTTTAGTAGCTAGAGCAAAAACATTCAAACAGCCCCGTGTCTCCTGGCGGTTGACTCTCAGAAGGTGTTCGACAGGGTCAGTTGGAACTTCCTGTCTGCCACCTTGGTCAAAATCAGTGTAGCCGTCAATGAATGCTAGAGTGGATCATGTCCCTGTATCATAATCCCTCTGCCAGAATCAGAGTCAATAGGGCCCTGTTGGACGCCTTTCAAATACGGAACGGGACCAGACAGGGTTGCCCCTGTCCCTGTTCCTATATGTCCTCACCATGGAGGCACTGGCAAACGTCATTCACCAAAACAGGTCCATCCCGAGATATTGCATAGGGGATACGGAACATAAAATGGCTCTCTTTGTGGACAACCTGCTTCTTTATCTATCCAATCCACGCATCGGATTGACGGTGGTACAACAAGAATTTCAATGCTTCAGTAAAATTAGTAATTATAAAGTAAATGCCCAAAAGTCAGAAATACCAGGCCAAGGCGTCACAACTGGAGATCTAGTTTCCCTTCCATTGGAGACAATCCGCAATAGAAATGCTTAGGAATACAACTACCCAGGGATGTCTCTCAGGTGTTTAAATTTAACTTTATACCATTTGTCTCTGACATAGAGATCTTAACAAATAGAAAACCCTACTCCTCTCCTGGAGCAGGAGTATTAATGTCCTCAAGATGGATTCTTTACCCAAGTTTCTCTACCTATGTCAGACGATCCCACTGAAACTACCAAGTTGCTACTTAAAGAGTCTGCGCTCCCTAATCACAGTGTTTGTGTGGAGAGGGAAAAGACCTCAAATACGTTTCTCCCTTCTCACGAGTGTTAAAGGAGAGGGGAAACTAGGTCTACCCGACTTTTCCCTCTACTATAAAGCCAGCATTGTCAATTGTATACCGGATCTCCTCAAGAGGGAGAGCTTGAAACTGTGGGTAGAGGCAGAACATACGTAAGTGCCAGGGTCCATACGGGGTGCGGATCTGGATTCCACCCAAGTACACAAGCTCAGTTCCTAACATCTCACCATTTCTTGGACAACTTCTTAGAGCCTGGGCTTAGTTTGTGCCATCCAACGGCCTGATATCGGTACCTGGTCCCCTTACTCCTCTGATCTCCAATCCGCAATTTGAGGCCTCCATGCAAGGTTCCCCTGTCTTGGGACTTCCGGCAACACCAATTCCCCACCTCCAGAATGTAATGACATCTCCGGACCTGAGGCCGCTGGCAGAGATCATGGGGGAGGGAGGGCCTCGTCACAGTTCGTGGTTGCAATACCTTCAATTAAGGGGCTTTGTGGGGTCCCTGACCCCCCGGGTGAATCTTTCCATTGCCCTCACTCCATTTGAGCAAATCTGTGTGTCAACAGCTTTCCAGAGACATATGATATCCAGGCTATACAAGTTGTTGCTGACTCGGGAGACAGAGACCCAGACGCCTGCATATGTGGTTGCTTAGGAGAGAGCTAGGTCGGACCCTCCCACGGGAGGATTGGGAGAGGGCCTGGGGCCTGTGTCACAAACTTTCATCTGTGTGCAAATTACAGAACCTAAACTTCAAAATTCTATCTCGGTGGTATAGGACCCCAGACCAATTACACAGAATCTTTCCTCTTACATCGCCCACGTGTTGAAGATGTAATAATGACAGGTGGGACATGTCCCACATTTGGTGGAGTTGTCCTGCAGTTGCTACCCTGTGGAGGGAAGTGACAAAGGTCCACAACACTATCAGCTTGACGCAGGTGAAATTAACCATAGAAATGGCCCAGCTCTTAATCTTCCCAGGTCCTATCAAAAAGACTAAAAGCAGTATATTAGTTTCTTCATCCTAGCAACCAGAAGAATCATTTCCAGATTGTGGCGGTCAGGCTCTCCTCCGTCAAAGGTGTTGTGGGTTGAGGAGGTTGATGAACTTATGCGCTTTGACAGAATGAGGGCAGATGAGAGTGATGCCCATGCAGAGTTCTATAGAGTTTGGCAGGTATGGATCTCCTTCCAATCCTTGGTGAGGTTCAAAACTTGGGTAGATACGGGTCAGATATAGAGAGTGAACCCTGTGATTCCGGCCACGGCTGCACGGGTCTCACTCTCCTAGGGGCCATACACCACAGACCCAGTCTTCCCCCTAACCTACCCCTCCAACCCTCCCCACCTGTTGTTTTCATGTCTAGTTGCCTTGTTTTTGGTGCCCATTGTGTCTTTACTTGTCTTACTATTTACAAGTTGCTTTGTTTTTTATTTGTTGCTGGATTCTGTAATGCCTTCCTTGAGCTTCCAGAGCTTAGGATTTTTCTATGTGTAACATATGCGAGCTCACACAGCATATTTGTAATGTTGAAAACGTGAATAAAAATCTTTTGAACCATAAACTGTTTCTTTGTCTCTGGATCATAACTGTAGATCCATGTCTCATCACCAGTTACCAGTTTGTCCAGGAAATCTGACTAATTTCTTGCAAAATGCTCCAAAACAGCCACCAATGTCTCCACAAGTCTTTTCTTCTGTTCGGTTGTCAAAATCCACTTGGCTGCAAGCTTTCTCATTCCCAAGTCATTGTGGATAATGGCACCAACTCTCTCATGTGATATCCCCAGATATGTAGCAATACTTTTGGCTGATATTTGGTGGTCCTCCATGATCATGTCATGGATGGCTTTCACATTTGGAGGCAAGGAGACAGAGCCAGGCCTTTCAGTGGGTTTCTCACTTTTAACAATGAAATGGGTAGTTTTAACATTTACAGCCCAACGTTTAACTGTTGCATATGAAAGGCCACTTTCACCCAAACTTTGGGACATTTTGTACTTATCGTCTTCACACCTGGTGATTCAGCACTGCAGTCCTACAGTCCTCAGGGTCTTTGTTGCGAAATAGACACCAATCACAGGCCACATTCTCCTGGCATCAGCGTTCACATCCTGGGTGCCATGATGCCAGAAGTTCAGAAAAGAGATGCTGTGGCCTATGATTCACTACAGCGGTCACGTCATGGTCATTTCACAACAACAATCAGGAGGATGGCAGGGCTGCAGTGCTGGATCAATAGGTTGGAGGATGAGTAAGTACCTGTGCTTTTATTTTTTTAAATAGTGTTGGAACTATTTTTAAAAATTGGTATTGCAGCCGGACAACCCCCTTAATTCAAAAATGGAGGAGGGAAATATTTAGGCTAGGGCTACACAGCTAACTTAGCTATGACACGCATCGTATAGCCCAAAGACTACTATATAGTCCTACTACATTGCATCATCACATAAATGAAGGATATTGGGTTGTGACTTGCAATTTGCTGTGATATCCAAACCTTATGGGTTTCCTGCGATAGCTGGGTTACGGCTGGAGCAACTTACGAGTCAACTTAGGAAGTGAGGCAACAGGACCAAAGAGCGATCTTCGGCCGTGTGATGTGTGTCTTTCCACAAGTCGCCTTAACCTACATTTGGAGAAGCAAGAAATTGTGAAATTGCAAACATTTACTTATCTATCTGAATTGGCACTGTTTAATGGTTAGGATATTTCTGCAATAATGCCAGTTGCCAGTGCATATGGCTATAACTCAGGACCTACAGGACGAGCCACACAGCAAGTGGGTGTAAGCTAAATATGGCTCCCGAGCCAATGATTGGGAACCACTGCATTAGAGCCTGGGCCCACACCCCTTGATCGTGGAATGAAACAAGAGAACTGGTAGTGAACCCATCAGACAAAATCAATGCAGATGTTGCCCCTGGTAGGATTCGAACTCAGGACCCCAGTGTAGCAGCGCTTACCACCAGCATACTAAATTGATGACAACTCTGCTAAAATTAAATCCACCCCTGATAGGACATAGGAAACACAACCTTGTCTTTTTTCCCTTGCGCTCTTTATCTGTTAAGTGCATATGGATTCTTTCTACATTCCCAGTTCAGCTCAACAAGGTAGACATTGTGTTTGTTACAGATGTGAACTTGCTGAGTTTTTTAGTGAAACCCGGCCCGCAAGAACTCCATAAACAATTGACAGTGTTTGGAAAAAGTAGGGAGTTCATTTCCTTTGATAAAATGCAGGGAATTTAAGCCGCGTGTGTTTATAATTACTGTCTGGTTCAGCTGCTGCAAAGGAATCTACTTGTTACCCATTTCTAAATAAACAAAATAGATCCCCCCCAACCTTAGTCGACAGCGGGCGGAATGAAGTTTATTTTCACTTTTTATTTGAATACAGACAAAGCACTTACTGTACGCTGATACCATATTCCCTTCCAGTTTAAACAAATTCTGCAAGTTTCTTAAACTTTCTGACATTTAAAACAGAATTTTTTTAAAAAATTTTAGATTTCAACAGCCATTCCTCAAAACTCTTTTGTTTAGCATACACTAAATTTTTTTGCACTTTTTTGGAAAAAATCTATTGTTCAGACCTCCAGACTTGGTATGTTACCAGAAATATGATTTGTTTGGCAGTCTTTTTAGACAAAGTTCGCTACTGCTAAGCTAATTGTAAACTACAATCAAATTAGCAATCCTTGCGGGAGTTGGCTCAAATACATAGATCATTTATAAGCATGTAGGACAAGAAGCTTTAAGACCGCAGAACTTTATACAAGTCAGTAAAGATGAGAGTAATCATTTTTGCAGTTTACAGCCTGACAAATATCAACATTTATCCAAGTGCTGCTAAGTGCATGAGATTGTGTGGTGGTACTAATAAGAGTCTCCCTTCTTCGAAGCAGCTAAAGATATCAGTCTGCAAATTTTTATGATAGAGGATCCATATTCAATCTCAGGGGCGTAACTTGAAACTTTTGGGCCCAATGCAGAATAGGTAAAAGGGCTCAATCTACTTTCTGCTAATTGCAATAATGGTGTCTTCTTATTTAGCACCCCCTCAGGCACCATGTGTAACTGCTATGCTGCACCTCTTAGAGCTATGCCACTGGTCTATCTGCTGCTTGATATTTTTTTCTTATTCATGTTACTAATAGTTTCTATGTAGTTATAGAGATGGGAGAAGGAAGTCTGCTGGGCAAAAGCCTTTGGAGTTATTGGGCATAGGCTGTGAATACATTGATGTTTTTAGATAGCACAATCTGAAAAGGTGAAATCTAATAATAATAATAATCTTTATTTGTATAGCGCCAACATATTCCGCAGCGCTTACATAGACAGGGGGAATACAGAAAGACAAAAGTACAAAAAATTACAGAACCACGGTTACAATCGTAATCAGTTGGTGGAAACAATAGGGGTGAGGGTCCTGTTCCAATGAGCTTACATACTACGAATAGTGGGGTGATACAGAAGGTAAAATGGCTGGAGATGTGCACGGTATGGCGGGGTGGAGAGTGGAGATTCTATACACATAGACAATGGTCAGATATTTGGCAGAATCGGTGTGACTGCAGGGGCAGTTTATGACAGCTAGCAGGGATTGCAGTCAGTAGGTCAGGGAGCATGTTATCAGGCAGGATATAGAGGAGTTTGTTTAGAGAATGCGGTATGCCTCCCTGAAGAGGTGCGTTTTTAGAGCATGCCTGAAGTTCTTCGAGTCCTGGATTGCCAGGGTATCCTTTGGTAGTGCGTTCCAGAGGGCTGCTCTGGAAAAGTCTTGGAGGCGGGAGTGAGAAGTTCGAATTAGAGGGGTGTGCAGTCTAGTTTCATTTGCCGAGCGGAAAGCCCGGGCTGGGTGATGGATTGAGATGAGGGAGGCAATATAGGGGGGCGCTGCACTGTGGAGGGCTTTGTGGATTAGGGTAGTAAGTTTAAATTGAATTTTGTATTTAACGGGCAGCCAGTGCAGTGACTGGCACAGGGAAGAGGCATCCGAGTAGCGGCTGGACAGGAATATGAGCCTGGCTGCCGCATTCAGGATGGATTGGGAAGGGTAGAGTCTGGTGCAGGGGAGGCCGATCAACAACGAGTTGCAATAATAGAGCCGTAAGTGGATGAGGGCAACAATAAGCGTTTTCAGCGTGTCTATGATGATAAAAGAGCGGATTTTTGCGATGTTCTTGAGGTGCAGCTGACAGGTTCGGGCCACAGATTGGATGTATGGGGTAAATGAGAGATCGGAGTCGAATATGACCCCAAGGCAGCGGGCATGCTGTTTGGGAGTTATGGTGGTGCCACACACAGAGATGGAGATGTCAGGATGAGGTCGGTTAGTGGAAGGAGGAAACACCAATAAGTGAGTTTTAGAGAGGTTTAGTTTTAGGTAGAGAGAGAACATAGTGTTTGAGACAGCAGACAGACAGTTGGTGATGTTTTGGAGGAAAGGTGCAGAGATGTCACGGGAAGAGGTGTATAGCTGGGTGTCATCAGCATAGATGTGGTATTGGAGGCCAAAGCTCCTGATGGTTTATCCAACTGGGGCTGTGTAAATAGAGAAAAGGAGGGGGCCGAGGACCGAGCCTTGGGGGACCCCAACAGCAAGGGGAAGGGAAGGAGAGGTAGAACCAGCAAAGGAGACACTGAAGGAGTGGTCAGATAGGTAGGAGGAGAACCAGGAGGTCGAGGTGGATCAGTAGGGAATAGTCGCCCCTCGATTTGGCTGTTAGTAGGTCGTTTGATACCCTTGTAAGGGCAGTTTCTGTCAAGTGTTGGGATCGGAAGCTTGACTGTAGGGGGTCGAGGAGAGAGTTCTCTGATAGATAGCTTACAAGGCGGGAGTAAACCAGCCGTTCTAGTAGTTTGGAGATAAAGGGGAGGTTTGAGATGGGTCGGTAATTGACAACGCCAGTTGCGTCAAGAGTCGGCTTCTTTAGCAGTGGGGATATGATGGCGTGTTTGAAAGAAAAGGGAAAGATGCCAGAGGTCAGACAGAGGTTGAATATAGTGGTGAGATGGGAGATGACCACTGGGGAGAGGGATCGGAGGAGGTGTGAGAGGAGAGGGTCGCTAGCACAGGTGGTGGGGTGAGCAGAGAAGAGCAGTTTGGATACTTCTTCCTCTGTCGCTGGTCTGAGTACAATATGTGAAAAAATTAGGGTAGCGCTGCCAGAGTGTACTAAGAGGTCATATAGTAGACATAAGTATGAAAATTATATCTCACTCACCCGGTGTCTAGTGAAGATCCTGTTTGTAAGGATCCTCACTAACACTCTTAATCCAGGTTCTCTTATATATATGCGCCTGTGCCTTTAATCCCCTGGTGTCCTGCTGGGCCAGTCAGCTGGGGAGCCGCGTTCGTCCTCTGTCTCTCAAGCAGAGAGCCGCTCCGTACAAGTGTATACAAATCACAAAAATAGGTCCGCGCTCCGGGAATATGGCACTTCAATACTTTAATCTTCACTTCACAACGCGTTTCATCCCTTTAAAGGGACTTTTTCAAGACACTTGAAAAAGTCCCTTTAAAGGGATGAAACACGTTGTGAAGTGAAGATTAAAGTATTGAAGTGCCATATTCCCGGAGCGCGGACCTATTTTTGTGATTTGTATACGCTGGTCTGAGTACAAACAGTGAGCAGGAGCTAGATGCAGTGCTGACAAGACTAGGGTCAGGGCTAGTCTGGGATTGGGAAGTTATTTCCTGACGGATGTCATCAATTTTCTTTTTGAAATAGGCAGCCAGCTCTACAGCACTGAGATCCGTCACAGGGGGCTGCGGTTTAGGGCTGAGAAGGGAGTGAAAAGTATCAAAGTGCTGCTTAGGGTTGTGCGATAATGAGGAGACGAGAGAGGTGAAGTAGACTTGTTTGGCATGATGGAGAGCAAGGTTGTAGGTTCTGAGCATATCTGGTAAATAAGCCTATGGCCTACAAGGTGAAGGTCCCTACACTCACTTGACAACTATACTTCCTAACTGTGAATTCAACAACTAAATTAGAAGAACTGACATGGGCAAAGAGGATGGGTGTTGAAGGTCCCCTAGCTCCTCAATGTGGTGGAGGCCCTGGGATAAGTGCCCTTGTGCGTCCCTATAATATAGCCACTACCACTACCTCTTTTTTCATCCTGAATTTACAATTCAAGTTTCTCAAAAACTATGTTGCTACCCTCAAATTAAAACTGTCTATATTCTTAAATCCTTACATTTATTTCTAAAAAATATTAAGTGACCACCAACATGGCTGCCATTACAACTTCCTCATGAGTTGTCAGCTAGCCTTTTTTGGCTTCTGAATGGCAATTATGTCTATAAACTGTAGTGCATCCATATGCAGATTAACCTGGACCACCCACAGATCATCAGGAGAGTGCATTGAGTACATTGAGAGTGCTACCTACTAAAATATACCAATTAGTACATATTCCAGTGCAGAACTTAACCATTCGTAAGGCAGGTATACTAATCAAGCTCTGTCTGCAATTTGATTTTTCTGTACCGTTATGAAACAAAACAAAAATTAAACAGTGTGCGGAATCAGTCACAATGATAGAAACCAGCATCACCTGACAGAACCCATTGACTTAAAGGATCACTCCCATCTTGGCTTTTCATATCTAAGATGCGAAACTGCTGCCATAGTTACCTGCCACCCGACCAGAACCTGCGGTAAGAGCCAAGTACTTAGCCTAGCGCTGTTTCCATTGCTCTCATTTAAGTGAATAGGAGCTACAGAAACAGCACTAGGCTCAAGCACATTTTCTGACAGGCGCTTGATACAGAGCATTGGGTTTTGCCATTTCATCTATGAAAAGCTGAGATGTAAATACCCCTTTAATATGTTTTGTCCGGTGTCCAGTTTTCATCATGGCTTCCATCCTTTTACCAAAGTAGCAAAGCACGCTCAGCTATTTTTTCTGGCATTTCTGATGGAACCCATAACAGGAAGCGTCCAATGGAACGCTGAGCAGAGTCTCAGTCTTGGTCCAAAACATGTAGCAATTTGTATATCTTAATAAGTAGCCATAAAGTATCAAATGAGTCTTCTTGTGATTTGTGTGCAGTCCATGCCAACCAATATACACTGCATTTCTTTTTATCATTCATTGTGGATAGCTTAGTGAGGGAGATCGGAGCAGGAAGCAGTACTGAACATCTTCAATAGAGCCCACACGGTGTTGTGTCTTGTACAACCATACAAAGGTTTTATTCTGTGTCACAGTTTGATAGCACTACACGTGAAGCACCTTTTGCTACTTCCCTCTTGCATGTAGTTATATAGTAGAGATACATCTTCTATCTGTATATAAAAGGCATGCCCTTCAGAGCTCTAGAAGACTAGGTGACACCACATGTCGTAGCTGCAATGTTGACCTTATTAGAGGTCATAAAAAATTTCCAGAAATCGGAGTTGCCCACTCTTCCACGCTGTGTTTCGAGTTTTATCCTCTTTGGTGGGTTGTATAGTATTACAAACCCCTTCTTTAGCCTTGTTGAATATTGGCTCACTCGCAATCCCACCAAAGATTCAAATATTAGGATGTAAATTACTAGCTTTATCCAACCTTACTATACTGAGACACTGGGAAAGTGTGAACATCCCTAACATAGGAGAAACTATGACTTCAAAAAATCAGACGCATATTTATGAGAAAATCCTAAAATGTAAGACCTTTATGCTTCTCAAGTTCTATCATACATGATCATCTAGTACCCATCGTATAGAAGCAGGACTATAAATCCATCCAAGGGATAAGTCCACGAGCTACAATGGCGAGATGGCAAACGCATGGAGTCTTGAATATAACACCTTTATACACCTGGTAATTAATTTTCTACTTATGTGCTCTCTTACTTTTCTTTTCTTTTCAGTTTTATATGTTGAATCCTACTTGTTGACTGCTGTACAATTGGTTCCGTATTGTATATGCTATGCTATGATTATATACCGTATATACTCGAGTATTAGCCGACCCGAATATAAGCCGAGACAATAAGTTTCACCACAAAAAACTGGGAAAACTGATTGACTCGAGTATAAGCCGAGCTGTACTCGAGTATATATTGGGTAAATAAAAACCCTCCATACTCACCTCCCAGTCTGTGCAACAAGCTGCTTGAATTCTCCCCGCTGTCATTCCCCGCCGTCCTCTCTGCTTGGCTCTGTCAGCGCTGTGTAAGTAAGCGCTGTGATTGGATTAAGCGCCAGCCAATCACAACCGGCACTCGATCCAATCACAGCGCTTACTTACAATGCTGACGGCAGGGGATTTGAAAGCTGAGCAGGGAGATGACAGTGGGGAGAATTCTAAAGCAGCTTGATTGGCTGTGAATGATTGAATGACGGCTGTGATTGGCTGGCGCTCGATCCAATCACAGCTCTTACTTACACAGCACTGACGGCGGAGGATGACAGAGCCGAGCAAAGAGGATGGCGGGGATGACAGAGGAGAGAATTCAAGCAGCTTGCTGCACCACCGCCGGAGACACAGATGCCGGCTGGGAGGTGAGCATAGGGGTTTTTTTTAACCTTTACCTGACTCGAGTATAAGCCGAGGGGCGCTTTTTCAGCACAAAAAAATGTTCTGAAAAACTAGGCTTATACTCGAGTATATACAGTAGTTTTGTACATAAAAGTTCATTATCACATTTGTTGTATTCTGTTTTAAAATGTAATAAAAACCATTGGGACAAAAAAAAATTGCAGAAACAACTCAAACAAAAAACAACAAATAACATGATAGCATATTTCACAATTAACAAAGTAGAATTTATATATTTCTTAAAGAAGTTTAGGGGTAAATGCCCCTTAGAGCCCTCACGTAAATAACTCTACAGTTAAGTGATTAGCAAGAAAAAGTTGTTATGCCTATATTCTGACATTGAGCCATAAGCTATATGTTTTTAAATGAATCAAAGTTTTTTTCCCCCTCAATAAGACATACTGTAAATCTGCCAAAATCTTCTCAGCGTCTGTTTCTAGTTAATTGGAGAAGGTATGTTTATTTGAACTTTCTCTGCACAACAAAGAGAAAAGAAATTTCATCTGAAATTAAATTTTATTGTTGGTGTTTGATAAGTAAAATGCCGTGCATAACCTGCTCATAGTTCATTCTATTGTATGAGTACAATTAAAAACCGCTGTTGTTGATGAGTTCTGCACATAGATGGTCCCACAGGCACTCAAGGAGTCATATAACAAGCAGTGCATTGAAGTATTGTCAAATAATCAGAAAATATTCAGAAATATCTCCACCAGAGAGGTGCAAAAAAGGTTCTGTGCCAAGGGTCAATGAGAAGGAGTGCTGGAAACTAAGCCAAGCCAATGCAAAGAGGTAAATGTGGTTATACTGGAGCACTGAGACACCATTAATTGACTGAATACAAGATCTTATATGCCTGTGGAGGGGTAGAAAAGCATCTGTTAAACAAGTAAAATAACATGGCTTTAAAGCAGGGGTGGATACAGAGTACAGTGATGTCTTCTCTGATTGGAGTCATCCTTTGTATTTCTTTCCCTACCTGAGCCCAGACTCCCACGAAGACTTTTTTCAGCCATGACAACTTTTTTCAGCCATGACTTGTCCCTGCATAGTCTCTGCATTCTCTCCTCATCCTAGTAATAATGCCCCCAACAAATAATGTGCCATCCATGGCCCCACTAAGTAATGATGTGCAGTCCATCATCCTATTGACTAACAGTGCCCCCTGTGTGGCCCAATAAGTAACAGTGCTCATCTCTGTGCTAGGTTAGTAATCGTGCCCTCTCTGTAGGCCGATTAGTAAAAAGGTCTCCTCTGTACCCCAATTAGTAATAGTAACCCCTCCGTGCCCCAACTAGTAAAAATGTCTCCTCTGTATCCCAATTAGTAATAGTAACCCCTCCGTGCCCCAACTAGTAATAGTGCCTTCTCTGTGGTCCAATTAATAAAAATGTCCCACTGTAACCCAGTTAATAATTGTGTCATCTCTGTGCCACAATTTATAATAGTGCCCCACTCTGTGACTCAATTAGTAAGAATACCACATCTGTGCCTCAATTACTAACAATTCCCCCTCTATGCCCCGAGCAGTAATAGTGCCTGCTTTGTGCCCCAATTGGAAATAGTGCCCCTTCTGTGCCCCAATTACTAAAAATGCCCTCTCTGTGCCTCAGTTAGAAATAGTACCCCCTCTGTGCTTCAATTAGTAAAAATGCCCCTTCCAGTGCTACAGTTAATAATAGTGCCACCTTTGTTCAACAATTAGTAATAGTATCCCCTCTATGGCCCAATTAGTAAAATTACCACATCTGCGCCCCAGTTAGTAACAATTTCCCTCTGTGCCGCAAGTAGTAATAGTGTCTATTTTGTACCCCAATTAGAAATATTACCCCATCTGTGCCCCATTTAGTAATAGTGCATCCTATGTGGCCGAGTTAGTAAAAATACCTCCTCTGTGTCCCAACTAGTAAGAGTGCCCCTTCTGTTCCCCTGCTAGTAAAATTGCCTTCTGTGTACTCCAGTTGATAACAGTTTCCCCTCTGTGCCACAATTATTAATCGTGCCCCTTCTGTGGCCCAATTAGCCCCTCTGTGCTCCAACTGGTAAAAATGTCTCCCATGCTTCTCTGCCTGAGCAGCAAATTTACAAGCATGTTCTTCACTCATACAGAAGTTCCAGATGCAGTAGTGTACACTCTATGCATAGCATATCCTGATTTCTTCTGTAATGTATCCTGATTTATCCTGTACTAAGAGTGTATTGCAAAAGATGGAGGAGGAATCAGGATATGTTATCCATAGAATATGCACTGTCTGGGTGTGTGTATGCAAAAAAAAAAAAAACTTTTAATAGCTGACTTGAGGTTCAGGAGCAGGTCCTGGTGAGTCAGAGGAGGGACAGCATAATTGCTCTCCTTGCCCCACAGTAGCCTAATTATTTTTTTAATGCTTGCCAGCAGAGTGGGTCCCGGTCTTCCCTGGGCCCATGTTCAGCTAACCAGGCTGTACAGGAGATATGTCTACCCCTAATTTAAAAGGAATGTTTGGTTTAACAAACTTCCTATTTGGGAGTCCTGATATTATAAGGCATGTCCCACATTTAGGACCCTTATCCATCAGCAAGAACAGTGAGCAGCTACAAAGGCCATCTTTCATTCTGGAGGACACAAAAAGTCCATGCATTATACAAGTAGACCAATGATTGTAGTGAGCATTATGTAATGTTTCATTTTCCCTGTGGTGGCGCTTCAAGGAAATTGCGTACTTACTGCCAGTTTAGAGCTAACCACTAGGGGCCCAAGTAGCAAGGTACATTATGATCAACTTTGTGTTGCGAACCACTTATAAAAAATAGCTACTGCATATACTTACTGAAGATGGGTCTAGCTGTTCTCAACCAGACCCCTAAGGAATGCTTGGTAAGCTCATCTGATTACCTGCTTCATTACTATTGGCTAATCCCACGGCTGTGTACCTACCAAAGGTGGGCCCTACTGTTCCAACCAGACTTGTAAGGAATACCCAGTAAGCTCATCCAATAACCTGCTTCAGTCGCATTGGCTTATCCAACAAAATAGCCACGTACCTACCGAAAGTGGGCCTTGCTGTTTCCAACCAGATCTCTAAAGATTTTCCAGTAAGCCCATCCAATAACCTGCTTCATTAACATCCAAGAAAGTGGCTGCAAGCCATTTGTCATTTTTTCCATTGAAAACTGAAATTCAGAAATTCATTTTTTTTTATAGAAGAACACATCCATTAAGAGATTCTAATCTCCTGTAACCTATAATAAACTACCATGTGACTGGTGAATGGGAACGCCAGACAAAATAATATTTTTGTTTAGACCGTTATTTGGAAATTAGACCTTTCATACACAGACCACATAGTATTTTCCCTTCTGCTCGGCTTTTCACTCTGCTTGCTTTTCCTGGTTTTTTTTTGCTACTTAAGCCTTAGACACAAATTGCTGAGGTGATAAAATTGGCGTCCCATAATGCTCCGCGCATCCCGCCCTCAATGAAGCAATTGTAGACTAAAACAAATACTGAGGGGAATGGGCAGGAATCTCACTGAATATTTGATTAAATGTATGCGGTAATTTTACTAAATTAATAAATCAGTTCAGCATTGGAAAAGTGTAAAAAGGCAAGGCATTTCCAGATGTGGATTTTAGTAAAGAAAACTTTTCTGTTCCAGGAGAGAAAACGTGTTGACGTTTCTTTGAAGTGTAATCTCATTTGTTTATTTGGCTTCTAATAGCTTCCAGAAGTTTGGCTGCATATTTTATACGTGATGTCGCTTGTGTATTATATACATATTGTGGAGAGCTTAGTGTACCATGAACTTGGGCTCTAAAGAGAAAAAAAAGTCCATTACGTGCAAGGTATTTTGGCTCAAATGTCACATTAGAAGATTTGAAAATGTATTTCAAGTTTATTTTCCTTTAGATGGACAGTAAAATATATAGATGCAGTTTGGTGCACAGGAGGAATGTAGTATATATCAATTCAGGATTCTGGTTAGTGTTGATATTTGCCAACTTTAGCTTAATGCTGACAGGTTTATCTGGGCAGTTTCAGAATTTAATATGCATCTACGTTGCTTTTAGATCCAACATCCTGCGCTGATTAATATCCTAATATATCTTTATGGCTTTCAGGGCTCAGGTTTTTCTGATCAAGACCTTCAAATATTAAAAAGTTAAAGAATACAAATCTGGATGCCTGCTGCCACCACTAGAGGGAGTTCAGGAGCTTACTGCATACTGATCACTATACAGTCCAATGTATAAACAGTATAACGTAAGCTCCTGAACTCTAGTGCTGCTTGCATACTGTTACAATTGTATTATTTTATTCTATGGTTATGTAGGGGATTTGGAAATCAACACCAGAAAAACAGAGCTCTGACTAGTATAAAGATATATTATGAAATGAATCAGCACAGAATCGCTATAATCTTTGAAAATTCCTGGAGAACGGGAGAAGTCCCGGAAGATTGGAAAAGGGCAAATGTTTTCCCTATCCTCAAGAAAGGGAAGAAGGTGGATCCAGGAAACTACAGGCCTGTGAGCCTGACTTCTATACCGGGAAAGATCTTTGAACAAATTATTAAACAGCATGTATGCCGGTACTTGGATAAAAATGGTGTAATTAACCAGAGCTAGCATGGGTTTGTAACAAACAAGTCATGCCAGATGAATCTAATTTCCTTCTATGACAGAATCCCCAACTGGGTTGATCAGAGAAATGCGGTGGATATAGTATATCTTGACTTTAGTAAAGCATTTGACAAAGTATCACATACTATACTTATTGAAAAAATGACCAAATATGGGATTGACAAGGCAACTGTTAGGTGGATTCACAACTGGCTCAGTGATCGTACTCAAAGAGTGGTCATAAATGGCTGCACATCCAAGTGGAAGAATGTATCAAGTGGGGTACCACAAGGCTCTGTCCTAGGCACAGTGTTGTTCAACATTTTTATAAATGATGTGGAGGAGGGAATTGATGGGAAACTGATCAAATTTGCCAAAGACACAAAGCTAGGAGGGATAGCTAACACTAGGGAGGAGAGGGAGAGAATTCAAAAAGATCTAGAAAAGCTTGAACAGTGGGTGGCGACTAACAGAATGGTATTTAACAAAGAGAAATGCAAAGTCCTACATGTGACAAGAAAAATGAAAAAATGCACATACAGAATGGGAGGAATTGGGCTAAGCAGCACATGTGAAAAAGACTTGGGTATACTAATAAATCTTTGTATTTGTATAGCGCCAACTTATTATGCAGTGCTTTCAGGTAATTATTACTTATTACCCCCCACCAAGCTGGGTTCTCATTTTACCGACCTCGGAAGGATGGAAGGCTGAGTCAACCTTGAGCCAGCTACCTGAATTCAGGGATCGAACTTGCAACCTTCAGGTCGTAGGCGAGAGCTTACACTCTGCGCCACACGAGGCTCACTAATAGATCATAGACTGAAGATGAGTCAACAATGTGATGCAGCAGCCAAGAAGGCAAACACAATTCTGGGATGTATTAAGAGAAGCATAGAGTCTAGATCACGTGAGGTAATTATCCCCCTCTACTCTTCCTTAGTCAGACCTCATCTGGAATACTGTGTCCATTTCTGGGCACCCCACTTTAAAAATGATATAGACAGACTAGAGCAAGTTCAGAGAAAAGTTAGCAAGATGGCAAGCGATCTGCAAATCATGTCCTATGAGGAACAGTTTAAGGATCTGGGAATGTTTAGCTTGCAAATAAGAAGGCTGATAGGAGACTAATAGCTGTCTACAAATATCTGAAGGGTTGTCACAATGCAGAGGGACCAGCCTTATTCTCATTTGGACAAGGAAAGACTAGAAGCAATAGGATGAAACTGTAAGGGAGGAGACACAAATTAGATATTAGAAAAAACTTTCCAACAGTGAGGGTGATCAATGAGTGGAACGGGTTACCACGGAGGGGTTGAGTTCTCCTTCAATGGAAGTGGCCAAACAAAGGCTGGACAAATATCTGTCTGGGATGATTTAGTGAATCCTGCATTAAGCAGGGGGTTGGACCTGATGACCCTGGGGGTCCCTTCCAACTCTACCATTCTATGATTCTATGAGAATGTTGGACCTAAGAATAGTAATTAAAGGCTAAATGGATATCCCCAGAATAAACATTTATCACTTATCTACAAGATAGGTGACAAATGTTTGATTAGTGAGGGTGTCACTGCTAGAAATTCCCACCAATCACAAAAATGATGAACTTGAATGAAACGATGGCCAAGCATGCACACTGCTGCTTTATTTAACTCTTTGAGACTTCAGAGATAGCTGAGCTCAGCTATCTCCACAGTCATATTTATTATTACTGTCGACAGCTTTACTGGGTTTTCCAAGTTGTGTATTTTAAATTGCTTTGGTCCCCATGTGCCCCAAACTATATAAAATGAGTACACTGACAGTGGTGCTGGACTGCCATTTTGACGATGTTCATTCCCCACTGCCACCGCTCTTTTTATTTTGGAAAACCCCTTTAAGACTAATTTCACATGGGCGAGCGCAATATCAGGCATGCGACAGGGATGTAACTATAGCGGATGTAGGGGATGCGGTTGCACCCGGGCCCAGGAGCCTTGGGGGGCCCATAAGGCCTCTCTTCTCCATATAGGAAGCACAGTACTATGAATAAAGCATTATAGTTGGGGGCCCCATTCCTGGTTTTGCATTGGGGCCCAGGAGCTTCAAGTTACACCTCTGGCATGCGATATTGCGAATGCAAGGCATTTTCGTCTCCTATCACTTTTGGGAAGTTGCGATCGGCAAGTGTTTTGCATTGTTCTCTATGGGAAACTTTGCATTGAATTTGTGTACAAATCGCACGTTGTGCAATGTGTTTTCCGACCCATTGAAAGCAATGGGCGAGGAGTTCCCATGGAACACCCAAAGATAGGAAATGCTGCAATTTTTTTCCTGCACCACGATCCAATACAAATCACTCATGAATGTGACACCATTCAAAAGAATGGGGTTCATATTTGTGTGAGACTTTCGTGGCCATGTGAAAGCAGCCCCACACTAAACCAGGCAGACAGAAAGTGCTATGAATTTATTACAGTGGCGCACGCTGTGTGATAGCATTGATGCATCTTGTTAGATGTTATTCTCTTCCTTACACCATGTCTTACTTTAGTCCGGTATTTTGCTGCAATTTGGAACATTTTAAACCACGTCCTCTTTTCTAGACACTTTTTAAAACTGTGTAATGAGGCACAAAAAGTATCTAAAACACAAAATAAATCTGGAACCAGGCATGTCCATCATGTTTTTGTATAAATTGAGCCAGCCTTCTAGTGCATGTAGCTTAATAAATCTCCCCATTGTCCCTGCACTTGAGTTGACCCCTTCTTCCTCTGGACCCCCTAGTTGTTATAGCTGCCACAGCTGTAGTGGTGCCCATGTCATTCCATGATGCAAAATATGTAATTCTGTCAATAACATTATATTACATAAAGTGGAAAAAAAAGTCTAACATTTTTGTGCATGCCTATTTTTCACAAAAATATTTGACCTCTTAGTTTTTTAAATTTTCTAAATTGATTTTTACACTTTAGCACGGTCTAAAAAGGGGGCAGAGCTTATTGCCAAATTTACTATAACCTACGCCAGAAGCTGGCCAACATTATATCAGAAACCTATACCATCTCATATCTGCTGTTTTAGGCAGGTGTGGAAAAAATGCTGCAAAATAAGAATTATTTTCAAAAGTAGAAGGCTTCTGATTGGCCCAAAATTTATTCTGCAGCAGGATAAGTCAATGCCAGGCTTACCGGATAGGCCAGGGAGGATGGGATTGGCCATGCCTGTTCAGTTTCACTCACCAATCTGGTTGAAGAGCTAGGTTTACGGTAGACATACTGGTGACTGGTGCTGCAGTGGTGCTTAAGCGGTTTGGCGCGCAAGTATATTTCTAGACCCACACCATGATGCTTCTCAAACTAACTTTACTTGAAACTTAGAAACCAGCAAATAAGCAGGGTTTCCCTATAGGGTTATCGCACAATCTAAAGTTATTCCCTATTCAGTGGATAGGGGATAACTTTATGATCCGTGGCGTTCTCACTGCTGAGACCCCCATCAATCATGAGACCAGGGGTCCCCTCTTTTGTTCACAATGGGGTAACTTCTCCCACCCAAAGTGACATCACACTGAATGGACTGTTGACCACGAATGGGAGACTGCAGCTCCATTCATTTCAATGGTGCTGACGGAAGTTGCTGAACACTCTAGCAGTCCCAGTGAAAGTGAATGAAGTGGCTTTTATGGCTCTTAGACAGTGTTATACACCAACGTTCAGGACTAGTGTTGAGTGACCCAAACCAGGAGACCCCTAATTCCTTGGACAGCACAAGGCCCCATTATTGCCTATGAGGCTATACACGTGTAAGTTTTTTCACATGGACCCATGCATTGACAAGAAATAGGACATGTCAATGCATGTCAATGAGCTGTGTCCATACATATGTCTATGCTGTCTAATACGAGCTACTTCAGAGTCCTTCAGGAGCAGCTCACAGTTACGCTCTGACTTGTGTGCCGCTAGACTAATCCATCCTCCTTTGAACCAATCTTCCCCCTGATCTTTGCTATCAACCCACCCATACCACATATGTCATGTAGTACCCCCAATAGTGATGAGCAAAAGTTTAAAAAGTTCAGTTCAACCAGTTTGCAAAAAGTTTGGTTTGGCCATGAATTAGCTTAAACCAAACTGGAAGTTCACCACAACCCTTAAAAATGGTATATAGCACTGTCTAAGAGTCATAAAAGCCTGGTATAACATTCTCAGAGTGTTAAATAGGGTTTTTAGGACTCTTAGATAGTGTCAGGGAAGGAACCCTGTTTCTTGTAGAACTTTGCTAAAAGCTCAATTTGGGTTTGTGCTGAACCACCTTTTTAGTAAAGGTCAACCAGAAACAGGGTTCTGCTGGTTTGGTTTACTCAACACTGACCCCCAATATTGCATTCATCTACTAAGTGGTCAAACATGCAGTCACCTATAAATATGCTGTACTAGACATTATATTCCATCCCTAGACACTGGTGGTAAACAATAGTGACTGGCTTAAACTAAAAGCCAATTAAACTAACACCATAAAATTAAATGCCAGTTATCGAACAAAGACCTTTTACACATTTGCTATAAAATTATTTTAAATTATGCTACTTGAAGAACTAACTCCAAGTACATATTGCAATTTGCTTGGTGCTTCATATGTTTTCTATTAAGGAAGTCTGTGGTTGCCTTCCTGAATCTGCTGAACTGGAAAAACACAGCTAATATGGTGTGATCTGGAGTAAGCTTTGATGGGGGGGGGGGGAGCTTTACAAATAAATCTCCAGATGTCATGTGTTTTACATTCGTATCTCAATGTCTTTTCTATAAATGTTTTTTGAATATTCCATTGAAGCAACACATATGAAAGTAGCATTGGAAACGGAGGGGAAAAAAATCGGGGCCATGTTTTGCTGAAGCTCCTCAAGAGAATATTAGTATTTTCTTCAGCGACTTGGCTGGAAATCTTATGGCCATGAGAATTACCTTTGATCTGGGACTCAGAAATAACACATTATACAATATAATTCATTAAGTACTTTTAAAATGTTGTATTATTCGGAAAGTTGAGAGAAGGTTTATAGCAGGAAAGGTCATTTAGGAACTAAAGGGTCGCCAAAGGTATAGTTTGTGCCTCTACTTGTACTCATTCCAAGATCAATTTCATTTAGAAAAAATATTAATATCAGTATATATCTTTATATGCGTTCACATTTAGACACAATTTCCTTAATTCTGTGCTGAGTAATTGCATAAAATATCTTTATAGCAGTCGGAGCTCAATTTTCTAATAGAAAGCTCCACATTCCCTTCATAAACTTAGAGTACATTGATAAAATTCTGGTTGACTGCAGTCACCCCTAGGGGGAGCTCAGGAGCTTACTGTATACTGTCTGTACACTGACCACTATATTAACTGTGAGCCCCATTGGCCATTGCTGGCAGTGCCCCCTCTCACTGTCCTTCTTCCCCCACTGTGGTTATTGGCATGCTCTGGGTCTCCTGTGCAGCAGATACTGCACTATTCTTCTGACTACTTCCTCTGACTGTAGGGAGAGTGTGCTTGGTCTGCCTATTAAAGGGCCAGCGCAAGCACCCAACTTTCTTGTGCCTAATAAACACTTTTCAAAAACATCTAAAATAGTCAACATGGACATGTGGAGTCCCAAATCGTGACAAATTTATTCATGGCCTAGCTACAATTTTGTTGCAAAAAGTGGTCTAAAATTAGCTAAACAAGAGTAGAAGAGAAAAGTGTCGAACAACATACACCAAATCTATCAGTGTGCATGATTCTGATAAATTTGGCGCATGTTCTGCCCGTCTGGTCTGGGTTTAAGCTTCTTATTTTTTAGACAGTATCCATAAATCTTTCCCATTTTGCTTACTACAGCGTCGTCATTGGGTGAGATTTATTAAGCAAAATGCACCAAAATTCTGCATCAAATTGCTAAAACAAACCTAAATTTTTTATGGGGCCAGATTTATTACAATTGGCTTTCTGTACACGGGTTCAATCTCAAACCCTCAGTCAGAAAATATGCCAAATGTATAAAGGGGTTCAGGCTTCTTAATACATTTAGCATATATTGGGCCATCTGTTTACCACAATTTAATATCTCAGTTTTAAAAAGTCAGTTTTAAATTACAGTAAATTTGGTGAACCATGCCCACATTTTTTAGAAGCGGTAAAGGTGGCAAAAAAGTTCCCAATTTTCACCCAACTTTTTTCACCAGAAAACAAGTGGAAGTTGCATAATACAACTTTCCTTATGTATTTTAGACACTTTGTACAGCTCAGTAGAAAGTTTTGATAAGTGTCTAGAAAAAAAGGTGTAGCTTAACAGAAAAAAATATTCGTTAAGGCCAGTTGTGGATGAGAAAAGCATAGCTGGTGGTCATACTTACTGATATAATGGTATACAAATACAAGGGCAGGTGAAGGCAGGTGAAAACAGAGCTGAGCAGGAAGAAGAGACAGGAAGTAGTTGAGAGAGGTTCTTGGTGCAGGATTGAGGTTGAAGTAGGAGTCTCTCCTAGTGTACTTGCAATGTCACAGATACAGTCCTATGGATGGTTTCCTCTGGGGAAAAAATACAGTCACTGAGAAGCTTGCAGAGTGTGCACCGAACAGTGAAGCTATGGACAGTGGAAGAGTCGCTCCTCTTTTATGCTCTAGTGTAGCAGTCAGTGTAATATTCCAGAACTTCAGGATGCCTGAAAGGCTGAAGTTCCTCCGTTCTCTCCCCTCCAACACTGAACTTGTGCCAGCAGGCCTAGAAGAGAGTCATCTTCAGTCATCCGGGTGTAGAGTTATTACAGGCATCTAATAATACTGCTAATAATCTTTATTTATATATCTGATGCTAACGGACCTAAAAACCATTTAGTGTGTTGATCCCCATCAACCAGGCTAGGACTCTGATTAACAACTGTTCATACAGACTCTTGAAGTTTATTGACAGACTGAGATACCCCGGAGTACCGGGTCACAAGTTACTGTTTTCCTGTCTTATAGTTAATAAAGCATTATTTGTTCAGCAATGGCGACTCCTGTGCCCTATGTCCATCAGGTTGACATTGACCTGGAAAACCGGGAAAGCTCCAAACCCGCTGCCTGCAGTCCTTTACAGATCTATAGATTTACATCAGCTCCACACAACGATTCGCAAAACACAAACCAAATACATAGTTGAAATGCACTTATCTTAAAGTGGACTAATTCTAAGTTTCACTCCCATAATGCTTCAGTAGTATATATCCTCCTGTGTTAGTTGTTAGTTGTGTTAGGGATGCACTTTGTATGAACTGCCAATAGGAGCAGGGAGAAAGTAATGACAACTTTTCTGAGCGCATTTCTGACACAGATAAGTAGATTTGTGGTTGTCAACCCGTTTCAACAGCTAACCTGACAACATAACCTAACAATATTTACTCAACCAGCACTGCCCCCCACTGGTATGATTGGGTAGGAGAATTTGTCTACATATGATTTTTTTTTTTTAATCTATGTTCATTTTAGTCTACACACTGTGAAAATCAATCGGGAAAACTCAATTAGAACAATTTCATATAAGTGATGTCATGCAGAGCTTCATTCCAGTCTGACATTTGGGATGTTCATCACATAAAAAAGAGTCAGTGGAAATAACCAGAGAAGAAAAAAAAATATTAAAGTAAGATCCATTCATGTATATTTCACTGCCTACTCGATGTACATCACATTCCAGGTTTTATGGCTCTTTCCAGACCAAGTCATTCAGTCGGAATTAAAAGTAGCCCCCTCCCCCCCCCTCCCTCTCCTCTCAATTTTTCCAGTGATTTACTGTAACCTGATTTAAGAAGTGAAATAAGACCTACTATGATACTGTATATAGTTCAAAATATACATGTAGTAGACTGAACCTTTCAGATATCGAAGAATTCAGTTTGCCATTTGACACAATTAATGATGATTTCACAATGTTTTACATAGGATTGCGGCAGATACGTCTTAAAGGGCAACAAAACTTTCAAAACTTTTTGACATGTCATAGTGATATGTCAAAAGTTTTTAATCGCTTTGGGTCTGGGTGCTGAGACTCCATCAATCACTAAAAGAAAGGGCAGAACTATTCATTTGAGTGCTGTGCCCAATTGGTTCTTTTCGATAAAACTCGATAAAATTCTATAGGAGGTACAGAACAACAGAGCGAGAGTAATCAACCCGGACTCCCAACCTTGCAGTGGTGGGGAGGTGCAGGGGACCAGTAATCAGTTGGGTCCCAGCAATTGGACCCCCATGATCTAATATTTATCATCTATCCCATCATTAAGAGATCCATGGCAGAAGTGAAACTTCAGGCTAAAAGTACTTTTAGATGGAATGATCGTTCCAAAAATCATTCAAACGAGCGAAAGTGAATGATAATCGTTCATTCTAAACGCAGCCAATGACCTACACCGAATGATAATCGTTCACTTTTTCATTTTCTGCAGCATAAAACCCATCATTGGCTCGTTCACTTATCGTTCGGTGTGCACAGTCCTTCTCAGTCACTTATACAGCGAATGTGAAAGACTGAATGAATCAAAACGATTCCCGTTTGAAGAAGCCAACGATGTATCTGGCTATCTAAGCAGCCTGCACAAGAGCCAAAGAGCGAACGATGACGCCTCTCGCTCGCACAAATGATAAATAGGCCCATCTAAAAGTACCCTTAGGGCTGTTTCACACAAGTGTATTTGCATCCGCAATACGCAGAGAATGGAACCCATTGATTTCAATGGGTTCATTCACATTTTTTTTTTTACATGCGTATTTCTTGCATGTGCAAAGAATACAACATGCTCTATATTTCTGAGCATCTGAGCACCAAAGGTGCGTGCAACTGAACATGTCCTGTGTGGGTAAAACGTGAAGTAAAATACACTGATACCCACAAAAAAAGGCTCATTCATAGCGCTAATCTGTAGCGCTAAGGCGTGCGCCAAAATGCATACGCCCGTGTGAAGAAGTCATTCACACTGGCGTATGAAGGTGAATGTGATTTAAGTCAGTAAAAATTTGACATGTTTCAGGGCAAAAAGAGGCAGCCGTTGCTTGCTGCTATTGAGTGTAGTTGCACATGAATGGTTTATTTATTCTCCAGCCATTCAAATGCCGAGCCATAGTGCAGGAGTCTAAAAAAGACAGTGGGAAGATAGGTCCTGCCTAGAGATGAGCGAGCACCAAAATGCTCGGGTGCTTGTTACTCGGGACAAAATTTTCGCGATGCTCGAGGGTTTGTTTCGAGTAACGAACCCCATTGAAGTCAACGGGCGACCCGAGCATTTTTGTATATCGCCGATGCTCGCTAAGGTTTCCATTTGTGAAAATCTGGGCAATTCAAGAAAGTGATGGGAACGACACAGCAACGGATAGGGCAGGCGAGGGGCTACATGTTGGGCTGCATCTCAAGTTCCCAGGTCCCACTATTAAGCCACAATAGCGGCAAGAGTGCCCCCCCCTCCCAACAATTTTCACTTCTGAAAAGCCCTCATTAGCAATGCATACCTTAGCTAAGCACCACACTACCTCCAACAAAGCACAATCACTGCCTGCATGACACTCCGCTGCCACTTCTCCTGGGTTACATGCTGCCCAACCCCCCCCCCCCCCCCCCGCACGACCCAGTGTCCACAGCGCACACCAAAGTGTCCCTGCGCAGCCTTCAGCTGCCCTCATGCCACACCACCCTCATGTCTATTTATAAGTGCGTCTGCCATGAGGAGGAAGCGCAGGCACACACTGCAGAGGGTTGGCATGGCTAGGCAGCGACCCTCTTTAAAAGGGGCGGGGCGATAGCCCACAATGCTGTACAGAAGCAATGAGAAATATAATCCTGTGCCACCGCCATCAGGAGCTGCACACGTGGGCATAGCAATGGAGTACCTATGTGCCACACACTATTCATTCTGTCAAGGTGTCTGCATGCCCCAGTCAGACCGCGTTTTTTTATAAATAGTAACAGGCAGGTACAACTCCGCAATGGGAATTCCGTGTGCACCCACAGCATGGGTGGCTCCCTGGAACCCACCCGCTGTACATAAATGTATCCCATTGCAGTGCACTGGACAGCAGAGCTAACGTCAGATTAAATGCAGGTGGGCTTCGGCCCAGACTGCATGCCCCAGTCAGACTGGGGTTCTTTAGAAGTGGACACATGCAGTTACAACTCCCCTGTGGACCCACAGCAGGAGTGGCTCCCTGGAACCCACCGACGGCACATAAATATATCCCATTGCAGTGCCCAGCACAGCTGAGGTTATGTCATGTTTAATGCAGGTGGGCTTCGGCCCACACTGCATGCCCCAGTCAGACTGGGGTTCTTTAGAAGGGGACACATGCAGTTACAACTCCGTGTGGACCGACAGCATGGGTGGCTCCCTGGAACCCACCGGCGGTACATAAATATATCCCATTGCATTGCCCATCACAGCTGATGTAACGTCAGCTTTAATGCAGGTGGGCAAAAAATTAATTAGATTACACTGTAGGCGAGGGCCCCAAAAAATTGGTGTACCAACAGTACTAATGTACGTCAGAAAAATTGCCCATGCCCAACCAAGAGGGCAGGTGAAACCCATTAATCGCTTTGGTTAATGTGGCTTAATTTGTAACTAGGCCTGGAGGCAGCCCAGTTAAAATAAAAATTGGTTCAAGTGCAAGTTTCATCGCTTTAATGAGCATTGAAACGTATAAAAATTGTTTACAAAAATTATATGACTGAGCCTTGTGGACCTAAGAAAATTTGCCGTTCGGCGTGATTACGTCAGGTTTCAGGAGGAGGAGCAGGAGGAGGAGGAGGAATATTATACACAGATTGAATAAAGCTAAAAGGTTTTTGATGGTGATAGAGAACAATGCTTCCATCCGCGGGTGCAGCCTACGTATTGTTTAGGTATCGCTGCTGTCCGCTGGTGGAGAAGAGAAGTCTGGGGAAATCCAGGCTTTGTTCATCTTGATGAGTGTAAGCCTGTCGGCACTGTCGGTTGACAGGCGGGTACGCTTATCCGTGATGATTCTCCCAGCTGCACTAAACACCCTCTCTGACAAGATGCTAGCCGCAGGACAAGCAAGCACCTCCAGGGCATACAGCGCGAGTTCAGGCCACGTGTCCAGCTTCGACACCCAGTAGTTGTAGGGGGCAGAGGCGTCACGGAGGACGGTCGTGCGATCGGCTACGTACTCCCTCACCATCCTTTTACAGTGCTCCCGCCGACTCAGCCTTGACTGGGGAGCGGTGACACAGTCTTGCTGGGGAGCCAGAAAGCTGTCAAAGGCCTTAGAGAGTGTTCCCCTGCCTGTGCTGTACATGCTGCCTGATCTCCGCGCCTCCCCTGCTACCTGGCCCTCGGAACTGCGCCTTCGGCCACTAGCGCTGTCGGATGGGAATTTTACCATCAGTTTGTCCGCCAGGGTCCTGTGGTATAGCATCACTCTCGAACCCCTTACCTCTTCGGGTATGAGAGTGGATAGGTTCTCCTTATACCGTGGGTCGAGCAGTGTGTACACCCAGTAATCCGTAGTGGCCAGAATGCGTGTAACGCGAGGGTCACGAGAAAGGCATCTTAACATGAAGTCAGCCATGTGTGCCAGGGTACCTGTACGCAACACATGCCTGTCCTCACTAGGAAGATCACTTTCAGGATCCTCCTCCTCCTCCTCCTCAGGCCACACACACTGAAAGGATGACAGGCAAGCAGCATGGGTACCCTCAGCAGTGGGCCAAGCTGTCTCTTCCCCCTCCTCCTCATCCTCCTCCCCCTCCTCCTCCTCCTTCTCAACGCGCTGAGATATAGATAGGAGGGTGCTCTGACTATCCAGCGACATACTGTCTTCCCCCGCCTCTGTTTCCGAGCGCAAAGCGCCTTCCTTTATGCTTTGCAGGGAACTTCTCAAGAGGCATAGCAGAGGAATGGTGACGCTAATGATTGCAGCATCGCCGCTCACCATCTGGGTAGACTCCTCAAAGTTTCCAAGGACCTGGCAGATGTCTGCCAACCAGGCCCACTCTTCTGTAAAGAATTGAGGAGGCTGACTCCCACTGCGCCGCCCATGTTGGAGTTGGTATTCCACTATAGCTCTACGCTGCTCATAGAGCCTGGCCAACATGTGGAGCTTAGAGTTCCACCGTGTGGGCACGTCGCACAGTAGTCGGTGCACTGGCAGATGAAACCGATGTTGCAGGGTGCGCAGGGTGGCAGCGTCCATGTGGGACTTGCGGAAACGTGCGCAGAGCCGGCGCACCTTTCCGAGCAGGTCTGACAAGCGTGGGTAGCTTTTCAGAAAGCGCTGAACCACCAAATTAAAGACGTGGGCCAGGCATGGCACGTGCGTGAGGCTGCCGAGCTGCAGAGCCGCTACCAGGTTACGCCGTTGTCACACACGACCATGCCCGGTTGGAGGCTCAGCGGCGCAATCCAGCGGTCGGTCTGCTCTGTCAGACCCTGCAGCAGTTCGTGGGCTGTGTGCCTCTTCTCTCCTAAGCTGAGTAGTTTCAGCACGGCCTGCTGACGCTTGCCCACCGCTGTGCTGCCGTGCCTAGCGACACCGACTGCTGGCGACGTGCTGCTGCTGACACATCTTGATTGCGAGACAGAGGTTGCGTAGCAGGAGGAGGAGGAGGAGGGTGGTTTAGTGGAGGAAGCATACACCGCCGCAGATACCACCACCGAGCTGGGGCCCGCAATTCTGGGGGTGGGTAGGACGTGAGCGGTCCCAGGCTCTGACTCTGTCCCAGCCTCCACTAAATTCACCCAATGTGCCGTCAGGGAGATATAGTGGCCCTGCCCGCCTGTGCTTGTCCACGTGTCCGTTGTTAAGTCGACCTTGGCAGTAACCGCGTTGGTGAGGGCGCGTACAATGTTGCGGGAGACGTGGTCGTGCAGGGCTGGGACGGCACATCGGGAAAAGTAGTGGCGACTGGGAACTGAGTAGCGCGGGGCCGCCGCCGCCATCATACCTTTGAAAGCCTCCGTTTCCACAACCCTATACGGCAGCATCTCCTGGCTGATAAATTTGGCTATGTGCACGTTTAACGCTTGAGCGTGCGGGTGCGTGGTGGCGTACTTGCACTTGCGCTCCAACACTTGCGCTAGCGACGGCTGGACGGTGTGCTGAGAGACATTGGTGGATGGGGCCGAGGTCAGCGGAGTTGAGGGTGTGGGTGCAGGCCAGGAGACGGTAGTGCCTGTGTCCTGAGAGGGGGGTTGGATCTCAGTGGCAGGTTGGGGCACAGGGGGAGAGGCAGCGGTGCAAACCGGAGGCGGTGAACGGCCTTAGTCCCACCTTGTGGGGTGCTTGGCCATCATATGTCTGCGCATGCTGGTGATGGTGAGGCTGGTGGTGGTGGCTCCCCGGCTGATCTTGGCGCGACAAAGGTTGCACACCACTGTTCGTCGGTCGTCTGCACTCTCAGTGAAAAACTGCCAGACCTTTGAGCACCTCGGCCTCTGCAGGGTGGCATGGCGCGAGGGGGCGCTTCGGGAAACAGTTGGTGGATTATTCGGTCTGGCCCTGGCCACCGCACTGCCTCTTCCAACCTGCCCTGCTGCTGCACTTGCCTCCCCCTCTGAAGACCTGTCCTCAGTAGGCGTAGCAAACCAGGTGGGGTCAGTCACCTCATCGTCCTGCTGCTCTTCCTCCGAATCCTCTGTGCGCTCCTCCCTCAGACTTACTCCAATTACTACTACCCGAGTGATAGACAACTGTGTCTCATCGTCATCGTCCTCCTCACTCACTGAAAGCTCTTGAGACAGTTGCCGGAAGTCCCCAGCCTCATCCCCCGGACCCCGGGAACTTTCCAAAGGTTGTGCATCGGTCACGACAAACTCCTCCAGTGGGAGAGGATTCGGAACCATTGCTGCCCATTCTGGGCAGGGGCCCGAGAACAGCTCCTGGGAGTCTGCCTGCTCCTCAGAATATGTCATTGTAATGGAGTGAGGAGGCTGGGAGGAAGGAGGAGCAGCAGCCAGAGGATTCAGAGTTGCAGCAGTGGACGGCGCAGAACTCTGGGTGGTCGATAGATTGCTGGATGCACTTTCTGTCATCCACGACAGGACCTGCTCACACTGCTCATTTTCTAATAAAGGTCTACCGCGTGGACCCATTAATTGTGAGATGAATGTGGGGACGCCAGAAACGTGCCTCTCTCCTAATCCCGCAGCAGTCGGCTGCGATACACCTGGATCAGGAGCTCGGCCTGTGCCCACACCCTGACTTGGGCCTCTGCGTCCTCGCCCGCGTCCATGTCCACGTCCTCTAGGCCTACCCCTACCCCTCAGCATGCTGTATTACCAGTAGTGCAGAAACAGAACGCTGTAATTAAATGTGCCGCTTATTGGCCTGTGGTTGGAGGCTGACTTCGCTTACGGAACGCACAGCAGAGGCAGGAAAGAATTTTGCGCAAGCCTGCTGTAACACTTAGCTTGGCTGCGTATGAATTAGGACAACTACCCCCAGCAGAGACGCAGTACAGTCAGGACGGTCACAGGCAGCCCAAATAGATTTTTTTCTCCAAATTTTTTTGGAAAAGCCCACTGCGTATATAGACTGGATATGTCTTTCACTGTCCCTGCCTCACCACCACTACTGGCCGTGGACTATGTAAAATTACTGCAGATTGTTTCACTCTGGACAGGATGACAGCGGTGATGTAAGAGGCAACGCAGAGGCAGGAAAGAATTTTGCACAAGCCTACTGTAACACTTAGCTGGCTGCGTATGAATTAGGACAACTACCCCCAGCAGAGACGCAGTACAGTCAGGACGGTCACAGGCAGCCCAAATAGATTTTTTTTCCCAAATTTTTTTGGAAAAGCCCACTGCGTATATAGACTGGATATGTCTTTCACTGTCCCTGCCTCACCACCACTACTGGCCGTGGACTATGTAAAATTACTGCAGACTGTTTCACTCTGGACAGGATGACAGCGGTGATGTAAGAGGCAACGCAGAGGCAGGAAAGAATTTTGCACAAGCCTACTGTAACACTTAGCTGGCTGCGTATGAATTGGGACAACTACGCCCAGCAGAGAAGCAGTACAGTCAGGACGGTCACAGGCAGCCCAAATAGATTTTTTTCCCCAAATTTTTTTGGAAAAGCCCACTGCGTATTTAGACTGGATATGTCTTACACTGTCCCTGCCTCACCACCACTACTGGCCGTGGACTATGTAAAATTACTGCAGGACGCAATGCTCTGGACGCAATGCTCTGCACGGCCGATATACAAAAAAAAAAAAAAAGTGCAACACTGCAAAAAGCAGCCTCAACAGTACTGCACACGGTCAGATGTGGCCCTAAGAAGGACCGTTGGGGTTCTTGAAGCCTAAAATCACTCCTAACGCTCTCCCTATAGCAGCTCCGGCATCAGCAGCACTTTCCTTGATCTCTGTCAGAATGCATCTGTGGCTAGCCGCAGGAGGGGCCGATTTATATACTCGGGTGACACCTGATCTCGCCAGCCACTCACTGCAGGCGGGTGGTATAGGGCTTGAACGTCGCAGGGGGAAGTTGTAATGCCTTCCCTGTCTTTCTATTGGCCAGAAAAGCGCGCTAACGTCTCAGAGATGAAAGTGAAAGTAACTCGAACATCGCGTGGTGCTCGCCTCGAGTAACGAGCATCTCGAACACGCTAATACTTGAACGAGTATGTGCTATGATGAGGGTGATTTGCGCCTGTGTCTGCAAATTGTACTGTTTTTTTTTTTTCCCACGCAGGGCCTGTTCATATGCGTGCAACACAACCTCGTCCTGATTTAAAAGGCTATTTAGCTTAATGAGGTCCAGATGTGTTCTTTCTTTCACGGAATTGAGCAGTGTATTGTGCATGCTCTTGGGAGTCCTTGGTGCGCAAATGCGCACAAAAATAGAGCACTCCTATTCTTTTGCATGTGCAAAAAAGAAATGAGAAAAAAATTGAAATCAATAAGCTCTAGTTCCTCCGTATTGCGCTTGCAAATTTTGCGAGCGTAAATACGTCCGTGTGAGGCTGCCCTAATGTGCGATTTTGGTGTCTGGGAATGCATCAATAGAGGTCATGCTGTGATTATTTTAACATGGACCATCAATCAAAAGACTAGAAGCAATGGGATAAAACTGAAAGGGAGGAGACAGATTAGAAATTAGAAAAAACTTTCTGACAGTGAGAGTGATCAATGAGTGGAACAGGTTACCACGGGAGGTGGCGAGTTCTCCTTCAATTCTTGTTGTCAAACAAAGGCAGAGCTAGTCCGCTAATCTTCCGCCCTGTCCTGCCCACTCCCTTTGCCAGCAGCCAGTAAGAGACGGAGAGGGGGAGGGAAGGAGAAGGGAGTTTAGCAGAGCCGCTGCTAAACTCCCTCCCACTTTCCTTTCTCGGCAGCTCTCACAGGCTCACATAGGAGTCTATTGGACCGTTGGCGTATTCTAGCAAAAGATAGGTCCAGACCTATCTTTTCTTGTCAGCGTAAAAGCGACCGGCCAAAATGCACACCGTGTGTGCTATCTTTTCTGGCCAGACGATTTTACGCACATTGGAACCCAATGCTTCAGATGGTCGTGATTTACGGCCGGTGTTTTATCGCGGCAAAAGAGCCGCGATAAAACGCTCATGTGAAGTAGCCCTTACACTCACCTCTCCTAGCTCTCGCTGATAGTCTATTGCCAATGAGGTATGTTGATTGTCACAAGTAAGGGTTTAACAGCAGGGATCGGTGCTCTCATTGATCACTGCTGTTACAGCAGGAGGAAGGCTATCAGTCACAGCCGCCTCTACCTGTGGAATGGTGCAGGCTCACTTCTGAGCCCACGCCATCCACAGGACGTAAGTTTAAGGGCAGTTTCACATCTGTGCCAGAAATTCCAGCTAGATGTTTCATTGCAGATCCAGCTGCAAATATCGGAAGAAAAAGCACTGCATGCAGCACTTTTTCATCTGTCCCAAAACCGAGTGGGGAAAATAGACAAATCCCATAAGGGCTCAGTCACACAGGGGCATCGGCACCCGTACACCGGCGCCGATGCGCCCATGTGACTGACAGTTAGAAGACGGCCGTACTTGAAGACGGACGTCTCTCTGCAGCGCTGATGAAAGAACACATGACCGGCAATGAAGCCGGTCATATGTCCTTTCCTCCGGCGCTACAGAGAGACGTCTGTCTTCAGGTACGTCCGTCTGCTACCTGCAGTAACACGGGCGCCGATGCGCCCGTGTGACTGAGCCGTTATAGTCAATAGGGCTCACCTGGCACTGTCCAGTTCCGTCCAGACACAGAACCATTCAGCCACGGGGATTACCCTTTCCTGCCCCACAAATGGAGCAGGAAAGTGGAATCCCCAGCGCAGGTGTAAAGCCACCCTAAGTCTTGTTTTGCAAGGTCCCCCCCAAACTTACATCCTTAGCATTAAGAGTTAAAGCCATGGATGTGTGAACATAGCCAGTACCGTAATGTTGAAACAATGCAGCGCCAAAGACTTAAACATATCAAATTCAGCTCTGCTACACGTGTACATGTATTATATTTCATTGTTTTGCGTGAAGAAAGGCCGGCAGAGGACAGGTTAAAATCGCACGAAGCAGATATGTGTTTGTACCGTTGTGGCCGACAATCAATTTTCGTCAGATTGATTTGAATACCCGGCTCCAAAGGGGCTATTTATCTACGCAGAAATGATTGTTCACACAGCTTGGCGGATTCCTAATCACATGTAAATTATACAAAATAGAAGCAGTTTATGCAGATACTGAGGACCTCCCCCAGAACAGCAATTATATAAAAGGCAACGTAAATAACATGCGGGGTAATGAACTTGTTATGATAACCAATTGACAATGAAACTCATAATGCATCTGTTAAGTGGGAAGATCAGGTAAAATCACTAGAAACAACATCTCCTCAATTTCCTTGTAAAATGGCAAATTACACACTAAAAATGGCAGCAGTCGATACGCATACACAAACTGCGCCTACGATTAACTATCTGGGATGGCGCAGCGCCTTTCTAAGTAATTAAAAATGACAAATAATTGACTCATTGTAAAGTACCAATTATTAGAAGACATAGCGAGAAGAATCAATAAGGTCCATATAATACAACTAGCACATTTAATTCTGCCTGCTGATAGTAATAGGTAGACACAATGCGGGAAATACTGCACTAAAAGCCATCTTTATGGGAATATGTGAAGCATAGGTGCTCGGATTAAAGGGGGATTCTTCGGTTTCGGGGATTTTCCTCATTGAGGTGTAATTGGCTATATGCATGCTTCCCAGGTGTCCTAGATTCTGTGGGATAGTCCCGAAATTGAAACACTTTCCCGCGCAGCTGGTGTCGCCTCACCCCCCCACCCCACCCACCCACCCGACATTTTAAAAAATCCCCAAAACATATTATACTCACTTTCTCAGCTGTCTCTGCTCTACTCACCGACCCTAACAAAGGCAATAACACTACTGGGACCACTATGGCGGTCACTATTACTGCTGGGGCTGCTAAGGGAGGCACTATTACTATTGGGACTCTGAAGGGGGACAGTATTACTATTGGGGCCGCTAACAGGGGCAGTAATACTACTGGGACCATTATGGGGTTCACTGTTACTACAGAGGGCCACTAATAGAGACAATATTATAATTGAGACCACTAACAGGGACACTATTATTGTAGTGGCCCAGACCTATAGGCCACTTCAGAATGTCTTTCATGTTTGTCGTGTGCCTTTGTATTGTCTGCAACTTCTGTGTGCATGAAGTATGTGTTGCACCTCTGCAGAAATGAAAGGGTTAATGTCTGCAAGTGAGCTGTCTCTGTCTGGAAATGTATCCGTTTGTGTTGTGAGTCTGTGGTCACCTGACCATGCTATATATTAGTATTGGTGAGTTAGTTGGAGGACACATTTGTTGGAGTGCAAGTTAGTCAGTGAGCAAGCAAGTCAGTGCAAGAGTCTGTCTGGAATTCTGCAGAGGGCATGAGTGAGTCTGCTCTAGCCTAGAAGAAAACTGTGTCTTGCCTTACTGAGGTCCAGAATGGAGGATGCCGAGAGGATAGCCTGATGGCTGTTTGAGGACTACTACCCTCAGAAGTTTGCAGCCTAAAGAGTGTGAAAGAGAGAAGGAGGAGATTGCAATGCAGCATTGAGAGACTTCTGAACAAGTGAGTGTTGACAGGTTTAGAGTCTGGTGAGAAGAGAAGTGTGTCGTTGTCCAGGAGTGGAGCTGCACAGATAACTAGGACTGTGGGCCTGATCTTCATCCTGTGTTCTGCCTCCCTGTCTCACTATCCACTTTGCCTGCACTTGTGCTGTATTCTGGCATCTGCAGTGTTGAACTGTTAGCATTGGTGTTGTCAAGTAAAGCAAAATTGCTGACCTTTCCCGGCTTTGTTTTCAACTATACTCTGTGCGTGTGGACTATCATTTCATAACCCAGCTTCACCACAGAGGAAGGAACGGTGGCATCACGAGTGACACAAGAACTGAGAGGTAATCTACCCCATTCTTGACAGCATCCCCCTCCAGGCCTTGGACGTGACTCTGGCTACCTTCCTGGTGGGAGACAGTAGTGCCACCGTGACAAGGCTTATCCCCGCTGTCTCCTGGGCTAGGGCTGCTCTTCGGTCGCTGCATTACTACTGGCACCACTATGGGGATCACTATTACTGCCTGGGCTGCTAACAGAGGCACTATTACTATTGGGGCTCTGAATGTAACAGTTACTATTGGGGCCACTATGGGGGTCAGTATTACCAGTGGGGCCACTAAGACAGTATGTACTTGGCCAATAGCAAGTTGCACTTAAGATCCTGTCCATTCGTGTGCTGTGAAATCTGCAAGACACCATACATTGCAAGACCTATTTCCATGTGAGGGGGTCAATGAAGGGTAGTATTGTACTATCAGTGCAGCAGAGCTGGACATCATCCTTGGTGTTGGAGGTGGAAGCATCATTGAAGGCGGGTCATGTCAACTAGAGGACAGGAGCCAGATGCTGTGCAGCAGAGAAGATGTGGCATGCAGCATGGGAGTAAGGACAGCAACTGACTGCAGCCCCCAGTGACAGATGAGTGGGGGTGGGTGGCTGCAGCGATGCATTATCGCACTGTAATAGGTTTACAGCCATATGCAAGCAGATCTGAGTGCCAAATATGGTTCTGAAGACACAAGTTGGAAAATAACGCTCTATGTGGAAAGACCAGAGTCGTTACTTAGTGAGAGAGGAGAATGTCTTCTAGGGAAACTAACTATTCCTATCAACCCGCTATACACTAAGCTGAGTTTGCATGTGTTATAAAGGGCAAGACAGACTTGAAGGGGCACTAACTTTTCAGTCAACTTTTGCTCATCTACTATCTTGTGTTAGCCTCATTATTTCTGTAATATACTGTAAATCACGTTTGAGGTGGCTGCCGCTAGGGGGCTCCCTTTCAAATGCCCTGTAATCCACTCTTTGTCATTATGTTCAGAGCTTCCTTTATATCAAGGACACAGGGACATTTCCATAGCAGCAGGGGCTATCTTCCCAGGCAGCCTCTTTGCACTTACAGGCTGCAGGCTGACAGATCAGACGCCACTGTGATAACAATCTTTGCCTCTCCTGCTGGTACAAAGTCTTTGCGTGTCTGTCTGTGTGTTTGTGCACACACTATAGTGTGTTTACTAACGATTTGGCCATAATGTCTCTGAATGCCTAAATCATACTGGGAAAGCAGAGTGGTGGTTATTTAGATACTGCCACTCTGCTGATTGGACCAAAGACAAAGCAATGCAGCATGCAAAGTAAGGGAAAGAAAGTCAGGACAGTGAACTACTGGGAGAATGCTACGCTTGCTGCATATCCCTTCCTTGAAAATGGATTGCAAACAGCAGAACAGCAGAACAATAGGGAAGACCACCTGAAAATCAGAACTTACAGACATGAAGTAGGGTGAAAACAGAAGCAAATGAGTGGGTAAGGAGAACCTGGCATATTTGAGAAAACTCAACTAAGCTTTAAGCCACTGCTGACCAACTGCAAAGGCAGCTTATCTCCCTCATATGAAACTACCTGATCCTTTGTTATGTTGCGGAAAAACTGGGACACTCGCATATTATATGGCCGGCCAATCCTTTTGAAATTGGCATGCTCAGCCGGCATTGATCTAGCAGGGATGGCCACCTTTAACTGCAAAGCAACAAACACTCTCTTTAGTTTATCAGCTACTGAGTAACTGTTACTATTCCAACAATTTCATCCCATTTACAAGCCTGAGCTTAGTCTGGTAACTATAAATAAAATGACTATACGACCTCCCTCACACAGGGCGTTTTATACAGCGTTTAGCGCCGCCTTTTCAGCCCAGCGCTAAACGCTGTACAACACTCCCATTCATTTCAATGGGGCTGCTCACACAGGGCTGAAAATGCAGCGCCTCCCAACGCTGCGCTTTGACAGCGATGCATGTTCTATTTTGGGGCGTTTTCAGCCCTGCGTCGCCCATTGAAATGAATGGGCAGCGGTTTTAGCACTGCTGAAAACGCGGCAACACTTGGTGCCGCGTTTTTGGCAGCGTTAACCACTCGCCGATTTTTGGGGTGAGGGCTTGCAATAGAAGCCCTACCCCGAAAATCAGTCCCAGCTAGGCTAGGTAGAAAAAAAGAAAGTAATACTCACCTAGCTGCTGCAGTCCGGGTCGCGGCCGCTGGTCTCTGCCGCTGATTTGGGCTTCCCCTGCATTCACAAGTCTATTGCCGTAGGCCAGGTTTGAGAACCCCGCCTCCGGCAATAGAGTGCTGTGATTGGTTGTGGCACACTCGATGATCAATCACAGCCCTTCATTGACTGTCTCAGCCAATCAGCGCCGGCAAGCTCTGATTGGCTGAGACAGTCAATGAAGGGCTGTGATTGGGCATCGAGCAAGCACTGACAGCCAATCACAGCACTCTATTGCCGGAGGCGAGGTTCTCAAACCTGGCCTCCGGCAATAGGCTTGGGAGTGCCGAGGAAGCCCGGATCAGCAGCAGAGATCAGCGGCCGCGACCCGGACTGCAGCGGCTAGGCGAGTATTGCTTTTTTTTCCTTTTCAGCATTCTTGGCTGCGTTTTCAGCTTGGCTGAAAACGCAGCCAAAACGCTGGCATAAAGTAAGCCACCGCTGCTGAAACGGGGCGGTATCTGCAGTAACGCAGCATTTAAAAACGCTGCGTTTCTGCAAATGCCCTGTGTGAGGGAGGCCTACCCGTCGCATGAAGCAAAATTAAACATTTAGCCATGCGGGGTCTACATAAATGAAGACTGCTGGAAGTCAAGTCCCCACAATATGTTTTAGATCCTTGCATACTTTGTGACTGATCTCGTAGTTCATCTCCATAAAATCTGGTCGTTGCAGAGAGTGACATCCAAGTGCCACCTTGATGACTCAATTTATTACCGGTAGTCAAGTCTTCTGAATTACGGAGTCTAAAAGCATTGTATCAGCAGCCACAAAGGCTAAACAGGCTAAGCCCACAAATATGTACAGCAATAAAACAAGTATTCAGGAGATAGAAGAGAAAATAATTCAGCTTTAACGGCCGTTAAAACGACTGAGGTAACGATATGTTTATCTAATGTATCATTCCAGTTTGGTTCCACCACGGCTGGCGTACGGTAACTCCCTCGTTTAACATCTTGAACTTTGATGTAGAAAACAGAGACATTATTCAGATACTTAAATAGATGGAAAAAAAATCCCTTCCTGTTGACTCTCGACCATAAAAGACATTTTACACGTATTTTCCACGTTATGATTACTAAATAGAAACTGCCAGATGCTCTGAAATATTCGAGAAAAAAAAATACCCTCGCTAAAAAATCAGATCAGTAAGCAGAAACGTATGCTCGCAGTTTGCAAATAAGTAATAGCCAGACAAACTTAAGTGGGTTTATTTGATGAATATCCCATGACTACATCTCAATGGACGGCACAGCAATTTTTGAAATGCTTATTCAATGATATGGTACAAATAACACAGATGCAATTTAATCACAAGCAACCAATCATTTATTAGGTAGAGTCGTGGCAGGGTTATCCTGCACCCAGGGCAAAGATCCAGCACATTGCCCTAGCCCAGTATCTTCTATACTTCAGATTTCTGTATTGGAATACTATCATATGTGTTGACTTATATTTTGAATAACAATACAGTCAAGTTTCCCAAATTGGCGTAGCACAATACTGTTTTAACCCCTTAAGGATCAGGGTGTTTTGGACTTAAAGGACCAGACAAATTTTTGCGGATTTTACCCATGTGGTGGTTTTACTGCCGTATTTTTTGTTCTTCAGCTACCAAAATTATTGTTGCTGTCTTTTTCCTGTAACATATAGGGCTACTTTCTTTTCAGTTTTTTTAGTTCTATTGGGAGTAAAAAGCTAAAAAAAAAACACCTTTTTTTCCTGTGATTTTGATATATAATTTGTACAGTTTTGGGTTACAGGGCGGATATGGTGACGGTTTTGGTTGGTGGTGGGTCGTTTTCTTTTTAATGTATATATTTTTATTTTATTCTGTAATTTTTTTTTACTTATTTTTGTAACAATTTTTTTTTTACATCTATGTCCCCTATGATGTCGTATAATATCTCTGGGGGTCTTTCACAGTGTCTTTTTTTAAGTATTTCACACTTTTCCGCTGTAACTTGGGCATCCATAGGAAAACATCCCCCTGTACTCTTTCTATTCTTTCACTACCCCTAATGAACCTCTCAGTAACCCCCTGACCCTCCAGTAATGATGTCCTCTTTGCCCCCCACAATAGCACTGGAGTCTTCCTCTGTGTCTTCCCCTGAATGTCCAGCAGCACAAGTCTCACTTACATTCTTAGCAGTTCTGCAGTGAGAACAGGAAGGAGGGAGAGGAGTAGCCTGCACTGACTGAGAGAGAGCAGTGTCCTAAGCAGCTAGACTGTAAGTAACACTTGGCATTGATATTGCTTAAAGGAGATGTCCCGAGGCAGCAAGTGGAGTTATACACTTCTGTATGGCCATAATAATGCACTTTGTAATATACATTGTGCATTAATTATGAGCCATACAGAAGTTATAAAAAGTTTTTTACTTACCTGCTCCGTTGCTGGCGTCCTCGTCTCCATGGTGCCGACTAATTTTCGGCCTCCGATGGCCAAATTAGCCGCGCTTGCGCAGTCCGGGTCTTCTGTAGTCTTCTATGGAGCCGCTCGTGCCAGAGAGCGGCTCCGTGTAGCTCCGCCCCGTCACGTGCCGATTCCAGCCAATCAGGAGGCTGGAATCGGCAGTGGACCGCACAGAAGAGCTGCGGTCCACGAAGGCAGAGGATCCCGGCGGCCATCTTCAGCAGGTGAGTATGAAGACGCCGGACCGCCGGGATTCAGGTAAGCGCTGTGCGGGTGGTTTTTTTAACCCCTGCATCGGGGTTGTCTCGCGCCGAACGGGGGGGGGGTTTAAAAAAAAAAAAACCCGTTTCGGCGCGGGACATCTCCTTTAACATTCAAGGGAAGGGGGGGGGGGGAGTCAGTGGTGGGACCATTCTGTCCCAAGCCCCCCCTGACCTACAGGCCCCATATGAGTCACATGGTTTGCCTATATTGGCAGCAGGCCATTGCCCATGACTACACGGTGCAGTATAAAACCACGTGACAAGTTTGCTGTGGATCAGTTTCAGCGATTTGTGTGACTTCCAACAAGGGCTGATCATCGGTGCTAAACTAGCTGCGGCCAGGATTTTACTACCAACCTTGTGGGGTTCTCTTGTGCAGCGGAGTGGAGAGTATACTAAGAATGGTGTGATTGAGGAAAACATCCAGCGAAAGGATATCCAGTGGGCAGAAACAACTTGGCGATGAAAGGGGTCAGAGGAGGAGGTCAAGAATCATTATGATGAACAGGCACTGAACAGGCAAGCAAATTACAGCTGAATACAGCACTTGTGGTCCAGCTATGACGCCTTAATGCACAATTATTCCTTCCTGAGCACGAATGGCTATAACAACAGATGACCAGTTCTAGCTCAATTGTGTCTGAGAGAAACAGAAAGACGAGACTCTGGTGGGGAAAAGAGCACAAAAATTAGAATCCAGTCTAGAATCCAGACTTCTTCACACAATGCTGATTGAAGATTCTGAATTTAGTACAAGCAGCATGAATCGATGACCCCTTCCTGCCAGCTGACACATCAGCACCTCCATCTAATTTGCGGCAACTACCAGAAGCTTCCTGTCCACAGGGGGGATAGTCCTGCAGAACAATCTCATCACCTAGTGGAATCTATGGCACGACAAATTGCTGCAGTTCTGAAGGCAAAAAGGAGATCCAACAAGACACTAGATTGGGGTCTGTAATAAAGTGGCCGTTCAGTGTATCTAAACAATAGAAAGATGAAACAAGTGAAAGTTTTGAAAAATAAAGTTTAACTCCCTATATGTTCCTCCCACCGCAAATGTGACAAATGTTTCATCTCAAATCTATATTTTATATATATATTACGTGTGGGTGAAGACTAATAATCGTTTCAAATAATGGCTTTGCATTTTATTTTTAATTTGATGGAAATGTAAGCTGCCAATCAGAAGTAGACTGCCATGATGTATCTGTCACAAGAACACAGAAGAGGAATGTGTTTTATAGAAACAATATAGATTTCTTATGAAATCATTAGTAACTTCTCTTGATGAGCAATGTAAGGAAAAGTTAGAGCTTGTTAGGATAAAGTCGCACATTCAGAACAAGAAATGTATTTAGTGAGAATGAATACGACGGGCACCGTATTTGCAGTTTATTTCCTGTGTGGATATGTTGTGCCAAAAACTGGGGAAAATACAAATATTTTCCTATTTCCCTCTGCTGGGATCAGTTTTGGCAAAAATATATGGAAGGTAAATATGGACATGTCAATTAATAACAAAAGAACCCCCGCTGAGGCGTACGCAATTGCGCATACAGTTGTCTGACGCTGCCCTTGAACCATCAAAGTCTGAAGTGCGCGGCTGGTTCAAAGTCTGTGTGTTGTTATACATCACCAGTACAATGCATAAAGAATAATACCATCAAACCGTGCTAAATAACAGTAGTACGAAGCGCACACATGATATTGCCATATACATCTCAGGGATGCTCACTGTGCTCTTATAATAGGACATCGACTCCTAGGGAGAGTAGCAAAAGTCCAGAATTGTCACCATTTGTGAGTTTCTTTGGCGGGCATGTATTTGAGATTTCAACCCCTCTACAACGGACGCTCATTGGTTACGAGTCTTCTCATTGAAATCAAAGAGAGCTGTGCCTGCAGTTATAAGCACCGGCCACTACACAGAGCTCGGCGTGGAGACTTCTGCTGCTTCAGCTCCGACTTCTGTGTATTTGCGGCGCTGACAGCATGCGCCCTCTCCGCTTATTGGGCGGGGTCCCAAGCAACAGCCAATCAACTATTGATGACCTATTCTAAGGCCATCAATAGTATTTTCCATGGAAACCCCCTTTAAGAAAGTCAATAATAGTACAGCAGTGGGGGTCTGCCACAGAAGACCGCCCCCAGTTGAGCTGTTTACTGGACTTGTGCACTGAGCTGATTTCTGCACGAAGCAGACAGCTCTGTTTGCACTACAGTGGACAGGTTTGGTATTACAGGCCAAATTCCCATTGATGTGAGTCGTATTTTTGCCTGTAATACTAAGCGCAGCCACTGCACTGAGAACAGAGCTGTCTGCTTCCTGCAGAAATCAACTCAGTGCATGAACATATTGGCCCATCGAACAGCTGATTAGCGAGACCCCCGCCTATTTACTAGTGATAGCCTATCCTAAGGAACAAAACAGGCCAGAATAGGAATAGAATAGCTTACAACTGGACAACCCATTTAAATGTGACTACTAAAAAATTAGGCGCCAGGGAGTGGAGATTGCCAACAGGTAGAAGGCAGTTGCTCTCCCATGTTATAACCTAGCATTATATGTGCCAATGGAACCAGACCCCCTGATAATGACACTTCTATCCTGCGCCGCGTCTCCCTGTTCTCCCAGTAATGCCCATCAGGACAGACAAGAACATAGTGGCACCAATACTTTTTTCATGCTTTCATAACATCCGTAGGGTAAGAAGCTGATTTATGTGATATTCAGCATTGGATATTTTCGGTAACTGCTATTTCCATGCTGTAAGGGATACACTGGCTGGTTTTAATCAGGTTTCTTCGCAGTATCTCCTGTGGCCCTGTGTTTTGTCTTGGGAACAGTCAGTAGCGAGGTTCTGCTTTATGTCTGTCAGTAGTGTATGCTATGCAGGCTATGCAGACCGCTGTGATATAAGTTGATCCCCAGAGCTCACACTTAGGGTGGCAGACCGCATAACTCACTTGAATGAAATTCAGATAAATCCATGCCTGTATAAGCTTCCTCTTCCTGACGAGTGTTACAACTGGGAACTCGGTCTGGTTTTCTGCAGCTGACTGAATTTACATAGAGACTAACTTCAGCAGCAATACTTTCATCAATGGATATATAATGGGGCGGTGGCCCCTAGAAAGGGTTCTGTAGTTTAGGTTATAGGGTTCTCTCTTACATAGACACTATGTTGTTATAAGGTCAGTTGACCCAGGAATATGGGCAGTCAAACAAGTTCTAGACCATTGGCGTAACTTGTACCTATTGGAGTTACACCCCTGAAAATGGCCTAATTTTACTTGCAATTCCGCATCAAAATCCAAATTTAGACACGCAGATTTTGGTGCTGATATCTGCAGTGGGAAATTCTGCTGCAAATTCCAGACCATGTGAAAGAGTTTTTACCTTTCTTAGAACTCTGTATTATGCTGTTCCTCTGTTATTCTTCCTGGAAATATATATTGAAAACCTAGGAGAAATGCTAGCAGTCCAAGGTGGGAAACTAGATGCCTTCAATGACAAATAGAACACATGGCTTAACCATTATCCTCCATTAATCTAAAAACTCAACCCCTCCCCTTATACCCCATCCATCAATAACGATCAGTATGGTTACACACTGGTTGAGTGTTATTTCTTGTTTCAAATGTTAGCAATGTTATTCATAAAATAATCCGAACATTACAGGCTACAGTTAAGCTCATATAAAAATCTGCATACTCAGACCATGTGCTGTATAAGAATGCATATTCTATCCTTTGTACTTAACATTCAGGTGTAATTATGGTTGTGGATATCAGTATTATGTTATTGAAAATACCAATAAAAATCAGTGGAAAGAAAACTAAGGAGGACATTTAAGAAAGGTTTTGCGGCATAGAAAAGTCACAAAATTTGGCATAAGGGCCGCAAGCAAAAAAATTTGGGGACTTTTGAGCCTTCTGAGCTGGCCTTGCCACTTCGGGAAAAGTGGGCGTGGCTTGTCAGGTGGGGATGTGGTTGCCCTGGACCAACATATTTATGTATAATTATGGTCCTGACGAAGCATGTATTTCAGAGAAGGCGCATGGAACTGCCAGGATGCACTTAATAAATCAAGAGGTGCGGTACACTGGAGGAAACTATGTCTGGAATCATAAATGTTGGGCTACGTAAATTTCCCCTAAGTGTTACCATTCCCTTTTGTAGTGGCCCAGAACTAGTGGGGCCTCTCTATGATGTTATATGTCTGTCTCATCCAATTTGTCTTGTCAGTGTCTTAATTGTAGTGTGCATTTGGCATGTGTATTGCACCTTTGCAGCACTGAATGGATTAATGTCTTGGTTATGTCTGAGAAATGTATCTTGTTGTATGTCATGTGACCATGTCGTGTATATATATGTTTGTAAGGTTGCTGGTGAGAGAGAGTCAGCCAGAGAAGGCAGTGTGTGGGCCACGTGGACACTGCTTGGTCTGTGTGGGGTGAGAATAGAGGAAGCCGAGCGATTCCTTTCTGTTGGGCCTAGGATCAGCCTACCCAGGATGTGCCAGTGCTACCATTAAGTACTGAGTGTGAAAGAAGGACTGCTGCAAGGCTAAAAGCACAAAGGCAAGTAAATATGAGTGTGGACCAGTAGAAAGTAAGTGTTACATATTGGGTGTGGAACCATTGTGTCATCCCTCTGGGCAGGAAAACCAACCGGTGGAACTGACAGCTGACCCCGAGACCAGCTCACTTCTCAGCACGTAGCTTGGTAAGAAGTGGAAACTAGGACTGAGCTAGCCCTGCACTGGTGAGAAATAGGGAAATCCCTGCCCAACAGAGAGCAGGATAATTGTCCCAACAAGGATGGCCCGAGCTGTAACCTGGGCGCTGACTAACCCTGTCATGACCGTAACACCAAAACAGGTCGTACCAAGCAGGGACAGAGGCCAAGGGTGAGAGTAGATAACAGAGAAACTGGAAGAAACACAAGTAACAAATAGCTACAGCAGACTGGAGATCAGTAGCAACAGAGATCACTGCAGGAGCAGCAGCCACAAGCTGTCATACAGGTACAACAACACTGCAGCACTGATGACCAGGTCTGAGGGAGTTTTATAGCGGAGTGATTGGCGAACAGCCTCCAGCTGAGTGGAGGAGTCAGTAAGTGTTAACTCCGGAGATGCTGGAGCAAAATAAACACCAACTAGATAACAGACAGAGCAGAGCAGCAGACATGTCTGCTATACCTAACAGTAAGAGAGAGAGAAAGTTGCCGGGAGCGGGATCACACAGATAACTGGGACTGTGGATCGTCCAGAATACCCCGAGAATCCTCCCTGTCACACCACTTTATTTTGTTGTATCTGTGCCATTCTGCTGATGTTATGGAAGTTTGACAAGTTACAGTAAACGGACATTACCAACCGTTCCTGGTTTGTCCAGAAAGTATCCCTGTGTGTGGACTAAGTCATTCACGTCTCTGAGATTCACCACAGAGGACGGAACAGTGATGTCACGAGTGACAAGAAGATTGCAGGTAACCTCTTGTTACATTTTCCGTGTGACCTCCCCCCCCCAGTAACTTGGACAGGTCCCAAGCTACCCCCAAGGGAGGAGATGGTAGCGCCACCGTGACAAGGCCCTTATCTACCCCGTCATCTCCTCGGATGTGGGCCCGCTCCTCGGATGCTGCACTTTGACAGTAGTCAAATTATTTAGACATTTCCAGAAGGGACAACAGGGGACTGACATAATATAGGCGGTCTTCACACATGGCAGAAAAATACTCCAAATTCTAAATTCACAGCAAAACTATTTAAACTGTGGAATTCAACCCTTGAATTGCAAGGGTTATATGCAGTAGATCTGCAGTTAAAAACTTAACCAGAGTTTCACCATTTAGGTGCAGATTTTGTGACTACGGATTTGGTGCATATTTGCTGTGGCGTTTCATGAGTGAAGGTGGCCTTAGGCCTCCTTCCCACGAACGGATTTACGCCGCGTAAATTCGCGGCAAAAATCCGCTGCGTGGCCCCCTGCTATTAGGTTCTATTGAACCTAATAGCACAATGCTCACGATGCGTAATTCCACCGCGGAATTACGCACCGCGATTTCTCCCGTCCTCACCCGCAGCATGCTCTATTTGCTGCGGGTGAGGACGGGCTGTACGCGCTGACGGCTTCCATTGCAGTCAATGGAAGCCGTCCGTTCACGCTATCTCCCGCTGTAACCAGCGGGAGATAGCGTGAAAAAACGCTTCCCCACCTACCGCCGCAGCGTCATTTGACGCGGCCGGCGCGTCATTTGACGCGGCCGGTGTGTCACGTGACACTGCCGGCCGCGTCACGTGACGCGGTGGGCGTGTCACACGACGCGACGGCGGTGGGCGGGGAAGCGGCTTCACGCTATCTCCCGCAGGTAAGTATAGGGGCTCTGGGGGGCGCCGTGACGGGCTTCACTGCGTAATATTACGCGGCGGAGCCCGTCACGCTCGTGGGAAGGAGGCCTAAAAAAGATGCTCCTGACTTGCACACTCATTGGCAAAAAAAATAATGCAGACAGATAGAAATGTCAGATTGCTGCAAGACTGGTTCCACGGTAATGTCATTTACCACTAGACGCCTCTACGACACACTCAAAGACATTTTACCCAGTTAACAGATTATGTGAGGGACCGCATCACTGAAATGAGAGAAGCTGCATGGTCATTTTAATGAATTGCCCACCACATGGGTCATCCTGACTAGACTCTTAGGAGGTGTTAGGACCAATGGATGTGTGAGGGCACACAAGGCGACCGGACTCAGGACATCCTCAACAGACCACCAGTAGAGAGGATTGTTTGTTCTGCTGACAAGCAAGAGCAGATTCAATTGCTTCACTAACCACCATCCAGACACGGGTGGCAAATTCATTATAGACCCCTGTATTTGCCCAAAAGTTTTCCAAGCACTTAGAAGAAGGAAATTTCATGTCACTGTGGCCATAACATGTCCTGCCATTAACAGCTCAACAAGGTTATCTGCGTTTGCAGTGGTATGAACGAGAAATCTAAACTGCTGTGAAGGGGAACCGTATCATCTTTAGCACCAAATCCAGGTTTAGTTTGGGCACTGACAACGCCCGTATTCATGTCTGGAGACCTCGGAGTGAGCGCCTCAATCCTGCCTTTGCTGTGGAGGGGCACACTGCCCCCTCTGCTGGTGTGATGGTCTGGGGGGCCATCAGATACAACAGTTGGTCATCCCTAGTAGTGGTACAAGGGACAATGACAGCTCAGTGATATGTTCAGGACATCCTGCAGCCACATGTGTTCCTCTTATGGCAGCTTCCAAGAGGCATTTTCCAGCAGGACACACAAGGTTGTCACAGGAATGTCTTCACAACATTACCGCACTTCCATGGCCACCATGAATGTGCATGATCTAAAGGCCCAGTTGCAGCAACTGTTGGCAAATATGCCGCAGAGTTTAATATAGAGCCTGTATGCCTCAATGTCTGCTTCTGTCACATCTTACATCCATGCTAGAGGAGGTACAACAGGGTACTAGAGCCTCAATGCCTGCCCATATCACAACTTGCATTAAAGCTAGAGGTTGCCCAACAGGATAGTAGAGCCTCCATGCCCGCCCGTATTACATCTTGTTTCCAAGCTAGAGGTAGTCCAACAGGGTAGTAGAGCCTCAATGCCCACCCGTATCACATGTTGTATCCAAACTAGAAGTGGTACAACAGGGTACTAAAACCTCCATGCCCGCCAGTATTACATTTTGCATCCAAGTTGGAGGCGGCCCAACAGGGTAGTAGAGCCTCCATGCCCACCCGTATCACAACTTGTATCCAAGTTAGAGGCGGCCCAATAGGGTACTAGAGCCTCCATGCCTGCCCGCATCACATTTTTTATCCAAGCTAGAGGCGGCCCAACAGGGTACTAGAACCTTCATGCCTGCTCATATCACATCTTGTATCCAAACTAGAGGCGGTACAACAGGGTACTAGAGCCTCCCTTCAATTGGTCAGTTTTCTGCAGTAAACTCCCCTTTTGGTCTGATATTGTAATCACTTATATCAACATTACAATCACACAGAGAAAGTTTCCTTCCCTTCCGAGAACATCTTCTAGGGGAAGGGATTGGTCTTGTGAATGAACATATTTAATAAAAGAGACATAAGTAGAGCTGACAGGTCCTCCCAAAAGGTTGCCACCAGAGGATAACCCAGGGACGCCATATTTCCAGGTAATGTATTTTAGGGGGAAGGTCCCTTTAAATTTGCTTTTGTGCTGAGTTTAAAAGAATGCAGCAATTTTAAAGAATAAGAAAGTGTTCCAAAAAACTCTGCTATTGAATCATTTCTACCTCTTTAAGCAGAACGATGTGGAGCTGGATAGGCACTAAATGAGGATCATTAAAAAGGAGGGGGGTATTTTTTTTGTTATATCCATTCTAACTGAGAGCCAAAGTCATATTGTAGAGCGTCTGCTCCGTGCTGCGAACAAATGTAATAGCAGAAACAAAAAAAGCAGATCTTTTATTATTGTTCAATGTTCAGTTTCAGTCTGAATGGTTGGCAGTGGAGGAGATGATTTAGCCAAGTAAAGCCTTACTGCAGTATATTGGCTTAGGGTCAGCAGATTTAATAACAAATACAATCGCTGATTCAATCTACATGGCGCACATCACCCTCCGAAGAGGAGTCACACACTTCACAAAGACTTCCTCCGAAAATAAAATCACCTGTGTGTATGTATATATATATATTTGAATTATTCTTCATTTTAGGAAAGGAGATTGATAGCAGATACTTTGTATTTTAATAAAGCGAGGCAGTACTTTTCAGCAGTGCTGGCCTTAGGTTAGATAGCACTTTGTGCAGAATTCTTTTTGGTGCCCCCCCCCATCATAAGAAAAAAACTATATATATTACACTGATAGTCTGTCTGCCTGCATTGTGCTTTTGTAGCAGCATACCCACATCAGAACAGCTTAGTGAATAAATACTGTACCAGAACCAAGCTCATAACATAAATACAGACCCGAAACCAAGATTAGTACATGGAAACATTCCCAGAATCAAGCTCAGTACATGCACACAGCACCAGAATCAATCTAAGTACAAAGACTCAATACCAGAACCTAGCTGAGCACATGAATACAGCCCCAGAACTAAGGTCATAGCATAAATACAGCACCAGAAAGAAACTCATAACATAAATACAGCACCAGAACCAATTGCAATACATACATACAGCACCAGAAAGAAGCCCATAACATAAATACAGCATTCAAAAGAAGCTCATAACATATATACAGCACCAGAACTAAGCTTAGTACACGAATACAGTACCAGAACCAAGCTTGTAACATAAATACCGGGCCATAACCAATCTCAGTACATAGATACAGCACCAGAAACAAGCTCATAACATAATAATAGCACCAGAACTAAGCTAATAACATAATTACCAAACCATATCTAAGCTCGGTACATGTATACTGCACCAGAACCAAATTGATAATATAAATGTAGCACCAAAACCAAGCTCCTAACATAAATACAGGGCCATAACCAATCTCAGTACATCAATACAGTACTTGAAAGCTCATAATATAAATACAGCAGCCGAATCACGGTCAGTACGGAAATACAGCACCAGAACTGAGTTCATAACATAAGTATGGCACAAACCAACTTCAGAACATACAGTAGATACAATAGCAGAACCAAGCTCACAACATAAATACAGTAGCAGAACTAAGCTATGGTGCTGCAAGAGCGTCAATGGGCTGACAGCGGTGCCCCAGAACATTAGAGGGGAGAAGACAGAGCCAGAAGTGTAATGATTTCTGTAGGTTCACAAGACACTGGAGAAAGAAGATCTGGCTGGGCATACCTAAGAAAGGCACTCACAGTATGTTAATTGTGGATTTCCTCTCTCTTCACTACACAGCAGGTCAATAACCAGAGGCTTAACTTGAAGCTTCTGGGCCCCAATGCAAAACCTGTAACGGGGCCCCCAACTATAAAGCTTTATCAATAGTACTGGGCTCCCTATATGGAGAAGAGGGGCCTTATGGGCCCCTAAGGCTCCTGGCCCCGGGTGCAACCGCATCCCCTGCATCCTCTATAGTTACGCCCCTGTCAATAACCAAAGCTCCTTAAGCTCAGCTCAGACTGATGGGGCAAACTCAGTACTGATCAGGAGACTTCAGGGCTTTCATACAATACAGTGCTTTCAGCTGCACCCAACCTCCCAGCAGGCATTCCTGAGTTCCCACACTGATTCAGTCCACACTCAGCTTCTGCTTAGACAGCACATACTGCTTGCGCTCTGCACCACCATGGCCAACAACAACTTTACGTGTGTGTTCATGAAACTATTATCATTCATAAAATTGCTAGATCGTTTGAATTTAAACAATAATTGTTCAGTGTTAATACAGCCAACAATCGAAACGCCGGCACAACCCTACTAGGCAAAACCTGCCCTACCATTTGTCTATCAGACAAACAAACCCTGCCCAGCATTGTGACTGCTTATGGAAACCTTAGCATGGTCACGGCTGGCCATACAACATCCACGGAGGCCATGACAGTGACGGTGGCATCAATCACATTGAACGGTTGTACAAAGTCCATTAGCAGTTGAACGGCTATCAGTAACTGAAGCATTTTACCTAGCAGTACTAGATTATAATATGACCATTTCAGTTGTATATGTGCATTGCTTTTATGTCGACACAATAAGGGATTTTCCCAAAATTTGCTTGTAACTTGAAAAACTCCTCTAAACTTGGTTCTGGTACCGTGTTTATGTAGTCAGTTCAATTCTAGTATCATATCTGTATACTAAGACTGGTTCTGGTACCATATCTATGTGGTAAGCTGGGTCCTGGTAATTTATCTATGCCTTAAATTTTGTTCTGGTACTGTATATATGTAATAAGCTTGTTTCTGATAACATATCTAGTGAGTATGCTTTGGTCTGATACTATATCTATGCTGCATTCTCAGTTCTGGTACTGTGTCTATGCACTAAGCTTGATTCCAGTACTGCGACTATGCAGTAGGCTTGGTTCTGGTATATATATATATATATATATATATATATATATATTAGTAATCTTATTTCTGACACCATGTCTATGCAATATGCTTGGGTCTGGTACCATATCTATGCAGTATTCCCAGTTTCGGAACTGTATCCATACAGTAAGCTTGGTTTGGGTAGAGTGACTATGCAGTAAGCTTGGTTCAACTATTGTGACTATGCAGTGAGCTTGGTTCTGGTACTGTATCTATGCAGCAAGCTTGGTTCTAGTTCCATATATATTCAGTAAGATTGGTTCTGGTATCATATTTATGTAGTAAGCTTACTGTAGCAAACATTTTTTTTTAAATACAGGGCTGGAAGGAGCCCACACTATCTTTATAGCCCAGAGACTACGGGAGTCTTAATCCACCCCTGATACCTAATAAAGTTCAGCATCCAATATCATCTCTCCAAACACTAGCAGTTATAGCAATTAACTTCGCAACTATTAGCAATTAACTCGGTGTACAAACTTTACTTCTTCATCCCCCTGACATAGAGCCTGGATAGTATGTAGATGGAATCCACCCTGCGTTCCCATAAGCGGTGGGAAGAGATTACTTTACAGGAACTCTTCTATATACAATGTAGCATTTCATATACATTTATTTACATTTCTCCATCTTACAGAAAACAGATGAAAACAATACAGAGCTGAGAATGTGTTTTTTTTTCCCCCGGATAGAGGAATAGCCCCAACTCCTCTGCTCGGCCCATTTACCTGTCACCCTCTGGCTTTAAAACAGTGAGCAAAAAATGTGTTTTTGTTCTCGTCCTTTGTCAGAAAGAACATTAAAGTCTACGGGGTCAGGACCGATGTCAGATAAACAGTTTTTACTGTTTTGCATTTTTTTTTCAAGGTGGAAATTGTAGATGAGACAAATGTCTCTCTCACACAATGTGCCCTCTGGTTCCCTGACATGATTGATGACCAGTCAAAACAATCTGTGTTTATACAGCTTTAAACTGCGCCATACGGTTTCGTTTTTTTGGTGGTATCTGTGATTACACAAACAGAACGTATGGAGAGGTAGAGCCTTCATCCGACAAACACGCCATTGTCTCCCAGCTATTCACAGGCAGGAATGACTTCAGTACAGAAAGTGCTTTTTTTTTAATTTCAGGGCATAATTATTACTTCCCATATGCAAATTAGGGTCACGACGCAAACCTTGAAGAAGGTCAAATATTTCTGAGGCCCTTGCATTCGTTTTTATCTGAACTCTGTTCTCTCTGTACCAGCTGCAATATGTAATTATTCGCAGTGAAACTGCTAATAAAGGAGATTCTGGATACAAAGACACTTCGGAAAGCTTTTTTTTTCCTTTTGTGCTGCTACGTTATATGGACACATTGTTTTGTCAGTGCTTTATAATAAGGACAGTTGAGGCTGCGCCCCACCGTTTTTTTTGGGGGGGTGTCGGGATATTGTCCAGGACTTTTGGAGTAAAAGATATAATTTACTGAAGGTGTTGAGTAACAAAACTGAAAGTACATGATTCAAAAAGAATTAATAAAGCTTTTTGAACGCCGTGGTAATCATGGTATAAGGCTCGCTTTGATTTCAATGGGGCCTCACAGACATGCTGTGGTCCACGGCGCTGGATGGCGCTTTCCAGCACCACGATTTTGGAGCGCTGTCTGCTCTATTTTTCCGCGTGTAGCACAGCTCATCACCCATGAGCTAAAGCCCACCATTGCTGCGGCTGAAAACAAAAGTAAAATCACAGCAAAGCGCCATGATTGAAATCACTGTGTTTTGCTGAGCGCCCGTGTAAGAGTGGCCTAAGGGTACCTTCATACACAGGAAGAGTGTAGTTACAGGGAGTGCTGAGGTAGCAGCTGCTACCAGGACCTGGAGCCTAAGGAGGTCCAAAGGTCCCTCTATCATGTCAGAAAACACCAGTATTATAAATGGCCCATGAATGGTTGGGGGGCATGTTACGGGGGTGCATTTAGCCTCTGCCTAATCTTTTAAGAAGGTAGAAGATATGAGTAGACTTTTAAGGCCATCCGTACTTCTCTGGGAAATGTATCCAAATTGGAAGATGGAACATTGCCTCTACAGCGCCACCTATTAGAAGGCAGTATTTCTGCAAGTCAATGTCAGACCTACTCACAAGCCTTGTAACAATGACTGGGAATATAAGCCAAAGCCAAAATCTTCTCCATAAGTAAGGTGATAAAATTCTGATTGGTGTGAGTCTCAGTGGTGAGACCCCCACTGATCCTGAGATCGTAGGTCCTATGCCCCTCTCTTCTCGTTATGGCCGGTTCAATGCAGCCACCTGCAGTGAAATAGAGATTGAATGGAGTGGCGATTGCGCATGCGCAGCATCACTCCATTTATTTAAATTGGGCTGATGGAAGTAGCCAAGTACAAACACTCTAGCAGTCCCAATGAAATAAATGGAGCGGAACTGCACATGCATGACCGCTGCTCCATTTAATCTTCTCTTCAATGAGAGGAGTGCAGTCAGCTCTCAGTGAGGAGAGGGAGACATGGGACCCCCGTTTTCAGAATCGGTGGGGATCTCAAAGTCACTGCTGCTATATAGGATACACCAGTATTACAAGTGGTACATGGTAAGTGAGGACTCCTCTGTTATATATTTTACATTACTGCCCAGGAGCTCCACGTTTAACCTGTCCCTCATTGAGTGTCATCCTCTCATACCCTCAGCTTGGTGAATGCATAATTTACATATAAACAAACCCCATTTGCATATGAATACATATTATTCAGTGAATTGATATATAATTACGATTTCTAGTAGCTGCCCTTCTGCGGGGCAAACTGTGCCTACAGCCTGGACATGACCATACCACCTCCCTACTCCTCTGACTGAAACTGTCATTCCTCAGATCAGTAATCTGCTACCGAAAACGGATATTAAAGGAGTTAACCATTTTTAAACTAACGGTGGCTTATGTGCAGGATAAGCCATCAATAGTAGATCTGCGGGGGTCCACCGCTTGGGACCCCAGCCCATTAGTAGTTTGCTGGACTGATGCATTCATGCACTAAGCTGATTTCTGTAGGAACCAGACAGCTCTGTTCCGACACAAGTGGTTGAACTGAGTATTACAGGTAAAATTCCTACTGAAGTGAATAGAAACTTTGCCTGTAATACCAAGCCTAGCCACTGCAGTGGGAACGGAGCTGTCTGCTTCCTGCAAAAAAATCGGCTCAGTAGACTAGTGCATAAGCCCAGCAAACAGCTGAGCAGCAGAGGTCCCAGGCGGTAGACCCCACCGATCTACTATTGATGGCCTGTCCTAAGAATAGGGCATCAATAGCTTATAACCGGACAACCCCTTTAACTGAATATATATTAATAAACTAGAGCACATGTACTGTAGTTCTCTGTCGTTTAAAGATTATACCCCCTATTATTAACAATATATGTAAATGACATGTCCCTTTCCAAACATGCCAGGAGAAGAAGTGGTTAAACAATTAAAAAATACGTATTTGTGATTAATTCAAACCCATTAGGCTTATTGCTGTCATACAATTACCTATAGAATCTCGCTTGCATGGTGTTTCAAAGATCAAAGTTAGCAGAAAGTCAGCATGTAATTAGTTTCCTGCTTTGGAGCATTAGGTAGAATTACTGCAAAGAGGCAAAACTATCGTTTTATAGGGACCCTTAGGGGATTTATAATGATCATAGACAAATATATGCATACAATATCAGTTGGTGTGCTAAAATTTAATTTTAGTGAGGGAATGCGCTTGAAGATGATCACAATACATGGGGTTGTTCTTATTTTAATATTTGAGGATGTTATTATTAGAGAATTGTATCAGAAGATATGTCACCAGGGAGAATGTATCATTTATAAATCACTAATGAGTAGAAAACTGTTTCGCTTGAAGGTAAAAAGACATTATCTGTTCTCAATATGCATTGCTTATCAAACACAAAGATATGATGACTTGGAAAAATTCACATGAACATTGTTTTACTTGTGTTCCAGATAAACAACGCGGGCGCAGAATGCTAAAAGAAGGCGGACAAGCTCAAGAAGCGAGGCAGCAGAGCAAATCCATGTAAGTTTTGCAGAGGTTTAAAGGAAACCTGTCCCCACAGCACTATAAACTATGCTATGGTGTCGTTATGGGAAGTGACAGGGAGCCGGGTGAGGTTTTTTTATACTTACCGCTATCCCCTCGCGCATGGCACGTAAATCTGTCTTTCTTGTGTGCGCTCCCCTATACAAGTCTGTGGAAGAGCACAACACAATGATATATTTGTGACGCATGCCAACTTTAGAGGGGACACTGCTCGATTGGGGTAGTGGGTGAGTATAAAAAAGTAGATCAATCGGCTGCCTGTTAATGAGTACCCATGGGTCAAATGGGCGGGCTGGACCGCCTGGGATGTCATCTGCAAGAGAAATGAAATCTCACAAGATTGCCCGCCAGTTTATGCGCAAATGACAGGGCCACAGGGCTGAAATGTTGCATATGCACCGAGACAACGCAGACAGCGCATGCACAAAAGTTTTGTTTACCTGATGAGATTGGCCCTATCATTTTATCATTTACTCATACCAATCTTGTGAGATTTCATCCATCCTGTGGATGACATTTCAGGTGCCATCCTCCACATTGTGCTGGCAGAAGGGGTGGAGTTTAGAAAAGACCTCAAAAGAAAAAGTGACGGTCCAGCCCACCCATTGGACCAGTGCATACTCATTTGCATATGGGGAACTTTTTAAAAGCTATTTCACCAGGTATGCCGCCTTCTTTAGGTATACAAGTAGAAGATTTGGAAATAGAGATACTTCACCATTTATGGTACATTTTTACTACATGTAATTCTATACATTTGCAATTCATAAAGAAGAGTCATTCTTCTACTTGTTATTCTACTATAAGCCATTTGTCTCTTGGCTTACCTGTGCACTGAGGACCTTCAGCTGAAAAGCATTACATTGCATGGAAGCAGCACAGAAGAGTGGTAATCCTTTTATATGTTATTATATATTCAGAATAGGTCATCAATAGTTAAAGGGCTGGGGTCCACTGCTCAGGACCCTGGCCAATCAGCTGATCAGTTGCCCGCTGTCAGTGTTACAACATTGTTATGAAGTCGAAGCAGTTAGCTTCACTTTTGTGTAGTGGCTGGCACTGGCCACTACACAGTGATTGGAGCCAACTGTTTCCGCTCAATACCCCTGTGTGTTGTGGCGCTGATAGCGATCGCCTAATCAGCTGATCGTCCAGGGTCCAGAGTGATAAACCCAAGACCATCAACTATTAATGAATTATCCTGATGAAATATCGTCAATAGTATTTCCCTCTTTAAAGAGGTTGACAGGAATATTAAATGTGGCACTTTAGGGGTCTTTCATACAGGTGGAATTATTCTACCAGGACACATTGGAATTTTCCATCTGCACCAAAATCTTCATGGCTAAATGTGGATTTTGATGCAGAATTACAGGTAGACTTCAATTCTGCATCCGAATGAGTGCTCAGTGTTGTATTCTGTTATGGGGACGCTCCATTGTTATTGACCCCCTGCTGCCATCTCTAGTAACTATACAGTTGCTCTAAAAACATATAAACAACAATGCCTACAACAAAGAGATGAAAAAGGAACCAAAATATTTAACAACTCAAAGTCTTTAGCTTTTTCTGTGTCTTTGATTCTCCGGCCTTTAAATTTTAAAACCCTGATTCCATTATTTAAGATCTCTGCAATACATAAAAAAGAAAAGTTTATGAGGAGTTTTGCGGTCTATCGATGAAACGTTTCATTTTCCCTTTACAAAAAATGCAAACAATTGGCTTTTAGAAGGTAAGGTGTGCATGTCTTGATTTTCCTAAGGCCGCCCTAATGTAACCAGTTCTTTTTATATCCACTGTCTACAATATTTCACGTTTCTTCCTTACTTGGGAACATGTTTCCAAGTCTCTGTGTAAACACAGATGCAACATACTGCACAGCTATTTATGTTCCCTCTACAGTTATTTCATCCACACTTGAGTACATAGCGGCCGTGATCTATACGGTGTTCGTTGGGAAACCTACACTTTGTGGGAATGTCTTGTGGGTGTACAAAGCATGCATCTGTATATTATAAAATACAAGCTACGATACGGCAATAAAAACCCCTCGTACAAAAAGTGCATGGAAAAATAAAGAGGAGAAACTAAGCCCGAGGTTTCCTATTGAAACGATTCATTTGGGAATCTTCTAGACTCCTACGTAAGCCAATTTTTAGTAGTGTTGAATATGTTCAGTTTGCTGCGTAGCAACAGTGAATGTGACTGGTGGGTGACAACACAGTGGAGGGAACTTTCCAAGGTCTTTTTTCTAGCATAGAAAAATCGCAAATTATGGTGCATGTATAAGGGGGAACTGTTAGAGTCATTGTGGGTTGGGGTTTCTTTAAGCGAGGGCAGGATTAGGAGTATCTCCAGAGTACCAACATGGCTGTGATCAGAAAAAATGAGAAAATGGTATACAAAGAATCTGCTGTTGATACCGATACCTGTTGAGTTAGGGCAGGTCCTCTAACCGTCTAGAGGAAAAAAGTTTTATAACTTGTTGCACCCAGTTAAAATGAAGAGAAACTGATTACCCATTAGAGGCCTGTTCATGTAGGAAGTCTAAGGGGCTTCCCAAAAGAGGCTAAAACAGCCTCTGTGATGTCACCAGCCCAGAGTTAGCCTCTAGGCATAAAGGATAGTGGATAGGAGTAAGCCCGCCCCCTTCACAGGTCCTAAAAAGTTGTTAGCAACTCTACAAGATATAAGAGACTTGGTAACTGCATCAAAAGAAGGGCCAGGGAGTATGAGTAGCTGTAGGGGAAGCTGATACAGAGGCTAAGAGGGAACACCTTTTCTGTGCTGGACCTGATTTCAGGAGCAAAGCAGAGTGCTCAGGACACCATCCCGGATCAGTGAAGGACCCAACATTCACGACAGAGGAACTTCGGGGTCTGTTTGGGGTCTGCTGATGTTGCGGGGCATTGAAGTTGACACAGTCTGCAGACAGGGATACAAACAGGCCCTGTGATAGTGGACTGAGTAAATATGGATTGATTAGGAAATATCTGGACAACTCTTTCTTCCTCTTGTACTCTACAAACCGTGAGTGAGGTCGACCTGCATAGAGATAGTGGGTGTGCTCACTCATAGGGACTGAGTCGGAGTAACAGGCCTCTTATATAACTCTATATAGGAACAGTACAGCTATTATTTCTAAAAGGGACATCACTCTCAGGTCATGGACAGAGGCCTATCACGGCATATCAAAGCAAGCTATAGTAGGAAGGTGTGGTTTCTTATACTGTTAGCAGTGAGTGGAAACTCTCTCAGGAGTTCTGTGACTTATAATCTGTTCACTTTACATTTCCATGTTAAAGAACATATCTTTGCAAAGGCATGTTAATATAGTTTTCCTGTCACCACTGTTTTCTTATTGCTTTGTGAATTTTAGTAATAGAACTGAGTTGGTGCAGACAGCATTATACCGCTATACAGTGAAAGCCAAATTGCTTGTTTATTCTCATACTGGGACTTATTTCAATTCTGTCTACAAACATAAACTTTGTATATAGTTTTGGTACTCCGTGGTTAGAGATGAGCGAGCACCAAAATGCTCGAGTGCTCGTTACTCGAGTCGAACTTCCCGCGATGCTCGAGGGTTCGTTTCGAGTAACGAACCCCATTGAAGTCAATGGGCGACTCGAGCATTTTTGTATATCGCCGATGCTCGCTAAGGTTTTCATTTGTAAAAATCTGGGAAATTCACAAAAGTGATGGGAACGACACAGAAACGGATAGGGCAGGCGAGGGGCTACATGTTGGGCTGCATCTCAAGTTCCCAGGTCCCACTATTAAGCCACAATAGCGGCAAGAGCGCCCCCCCCCCCCCCCCCGCACTGTGAGCATAAAGATCGTTCTCCTCTGCCACAGCTGTAACAGCTGTGGCAGAGAAGAACGGTGTTAGCCCATTGAATTCAATGGAGCCAGCAATACAGCCGGCTCCATTGAAAGCAATGCGCTGCGGGCGATCGTGGGATGAATTGTCGGGAAGGGGTAAAATATATAAGCCCTTCCCTGCAATTCATCCAGAAATGTGTAAAAATAAAAAATATATATATACTCACCTGGTCCCAGCAGACGGAGTTCAGCGGCAGCCAGCGGCAGTTCTCTGAACTGCTCTCTGTAGTATTCAGCAGCCGGGGATTTAAAATCCCCGCCTGCTGAATGAGCTGCCTCTGATTGGTCACAGCCTGACCAATCAGAGGCAGGTCTCACTCACACACCCATTCATGAATGGGTGAGTGACTGCTGCCTCTCATTGGCTCAGCGGGACCAATCAGATTGGTCCCTGCGCTGAGCCAATGAGAGGCAGCAGTCACTCACCCATTCATGAATTAATGAAGGGGTGTGTGAGTGAGACCTGCCTCTGATTGGTCAGGCTGTGACCAATTAGAGGCAGCTCATTCAGCAGGCGGGGATTTTAAAGCCCCGGCTGCTGAATAGTATAGAGACACAGTTCAGGAGAACTGCCGGCGGCCGCAGCTGAACTCCGGCTGCAGCGGAAAGGTGAGTATATATATTTTTTTTATTTTTACACATTTCAGGATGAATTGCAGGGAAGGGCTTACATAACATCCCGCGATCGCCCGCAGCGCATTGCTTTCAATGGAGCCGGCTATACTGCCGGCTCCATTGAATTCAATGGTCAGTGCTCGTTTAATCGAGACGAGTACCGCGTGGTGCTCGTCTCGAGTAACGAGCATCTCGAGCACCCTAATACTCGAACGAGCATCAAGCTCGGATGAGTATGCTCGCTCATCTCTATCCGTGGTCTTACATTGTATTCCTGTAACATAAGCCACATCTACAACCCCAATTCCAAAAAAGTTGAGACGCTGTTTAAAACATAAATAAATGTAAAAAAAAAAAGAATGTAATGATTTGGAAATCTTATATAACCATATATTATTCACAATATAACATATACCAAAAGGTGAAAGCAAGGCGTTTTTCTATTTAAGTAAAAAAAAAATAACTTGTTTAAAAAATTGATGGCAGCAACACATCTCAAAAAAGTTGGGAAAAGGGTAACAAAAGGCTAAAAAAGTTGGTGGTACTAATGAAAAATAGCTGGAAGCTTAACATGATTGTCTAAAAAGAGCATGTTAGAGAGGCAGAGTCTCTCAGAAGCAAAGATGGTCAGGGGTTCACTAATCTGTTAAAACTGTGCCTAAAACTTGTGGAACAATTTCAGAAAACTGTTTCTTAATGTAAAATTGTGAAGACTGAATATCCCACCATCTACAGTATATATCATCATGAAAAGATTCAAAGAATCTGGAGAAATTCATGTGCCCAAGGTACAAGGCCGACGGTCAATATTGGATGCTCATGATCTATGAGCCCTCAAGCGTCACCGCGTTAAAATAGACTTGATTCTGTAATGCAATCACTGCATGAGCTCAGGAATATTCCAGAAATCATTGTCTTTGAACACAGTCTACCATGCAAACCACTAATGAAAGCTAAAGCTGTATCATGCAATGAAGAAGCCATATATCAACACAATGCAGAAACACTGACATCTTCTCTGGGCCAAAGCTCATTTAAAATGGACTGAGGCAAAATGGAAAACTGTTCTGTGGTCAGATGAATCCAAATTTTACATTATTTTTGGAAACCATGGATGCCATATCCTGCAGACTCAAGAGCAGAGGGACCATCCAGCTTGTTATTAGCGCACAGTTCAAAAGCCATCTCTAACAGTAGGGGGTTACATTAGTGCCTGTAGGATGGACAGCTTACATGTCTTACACATATCAATGCTGAGTGTATATAGAGGATTTAGAACATCATATGCTCCATCTAGACAACCTTTCTTTTAGGGAAGGCCTTGTATATTTCAGCAGGACAATGCTGAACCACATACAGCATCCATCACAGCAGCATGGCTTCACAGGAGAGTCCGGGTGCTGAACCATCCGCCTGCAGCCCAGACCTTTCACCAATAGAAAATATTTGGCCATTATGAAACATCAGACAAGAATGGGACAACATTCATCTCCCAGTACTCCAGCAATTGGTCTCCCCACTTCCCAGATGTTTACAGACTGTTGTACATAGAAGAGGGGATGCTGCACAATGATAGACACGGCCATGCCCCAACGTTTATTAGATGTGCTGCTGCCATCAATTTCTAAATGGCTCAATTTTTTAGAATGAAAGAGAAAAACATCGCCCTGTCACCTTCTGATATGTTCTACAGAGAATAACATATGGTTAGAGGAGATTTCCAAATCATTGCAGTCTTTTTTTCTTTGCATTTATTAACATTTTACACAGCATCCCACCATTTTTGGAATTGGGGTTGTACCATTCGCAACAGTAGAACCGTTTTGCTTGTTCACTGTTGTGCTATTATTAATAAAGACATTGTTGTTACTCTAATGACGGCTTTAAAAGAGTTCATGACACCGCAAGAGCTACATTGTGGGAGAGCCTATTTTAAGACCTGGCCATCCTAGAGTCAGTATAGTCAGATCCAGGGCATGAAGAGTTGGTTTCTTCAAGTCAAAAAGATGCTGGGTGTGATTCTGTGGAGATCAATTCTGTTTCGCCTCTCATTCTCCAGGCAGATACTCCTGACCCTATGCCCCCCCCCCCTACGCATGCCATTTTTGCATTATAATTTGCAACATTCACACCTCTAGACTCTTTTACTCTTTTCAAAAGTGGTAAGAAATATGACCAGGGTTTAGTGGTAGGGGCCAGGCTCCAGGCCAGGCTTGGTTTTACAGACAAAGTTCCCATTCATTTAAATGGGAACTTTGCCTGTAATACCAAGCTTAACCACTGCAATGAGAATGGAGATGTCTACCTCCGGAAAAAAAATCAGCTCAGTGCATGAGTTCTCCAGCCCAGCAAACAGTTGATCAGTTTGGCTCCCAGGCAGCAGACTCCTGCCAGTCCACTACCGATAGACTATTCTAAGGATAGGCCATCAATTTACAACTTGAACTTCATTTACAACTGCACAACCCTTTTAAGAGAGGACCACCTTTATTAATTTATAATTCCATAATAATGTATATGATTATGAGTTTTCTAAACCATATGATCCTTTTTACCCAAGGATCATGAAAAGGAAATTGGGGAAGGGAAAACAATCACCATCTACGTATCCCAAATAAAGTTAGAGGTATTGTAGTGTTAACCAGCACCAGAAATGGGCCCCATTTTCATCTTAGCTATGGGGCCCACTTTGCCTGGCCCCTACATAGGTTTACAATGAACTATTACTTACCATAAAGAAGCATCATGCACAGTTTGACATTCATAGCCGAGGTCCATCGAAAACCAATAAATCACTCCTGTCACGGGTTAATATACGATGCAACTTTAAACACTGGTCTTTTGTTGATTTCTCTCTTTTCAAATATAAAAATCGTAAATTCCTCCTGTCTGTTGATATAACAATCAGTTTTACACTTGAAGATAAAGCAATTGTGAACCCATCTGATCTGAATGGAATATAGTGAAGGCCGGTACAGGCCTTCACCACTGATACAATCTAAACTACTGGACTGAATATAAAACAGGTAGACCGAAAGTAGTTTTAATTTTAATTAAATTGCTTCATAGAAAAATATTACCTCTGGTGTCACTCAACTTTCCTATTATTGTGCTTCACGCCTGGCGTCTATTTTTAAACCCAAATGATATAATTTAAAGAATAAGATGGAGACATCACAGAAAATAAGTTGTTTCAGGCTCCTGTCTCCGGCCTTAACTTTACTGAATGTGAATATACTAGTTGATAAAAACTGAAGGGGAAGAATAACAGGACACCTGAACCCACCCTATACATCTATGTCATAGGTCGTTAAGTGGTCTTAATATTCATTGAAGAGGCCTATCCACAGCATATGCCATAAATGTCTGATATCGTGTTTCCCTGATAATAAGACCTACCCCAATAATAAACCTTACCCTGATTTTCAGGGGTGGGGTGGTGGGGTTGGGCTTGAAATATAAGCCCTACCCTGAAAATAAGCCTTAGCTGCACTGCATAAGTAAAAAAAGCAATACTCACCTAGCAGGCGCCGTTCAGTTCCCTCCTGCTTGCCTCCGGCGCTCCGGCTGGATTCTGTGTAGTCTTCAGTGCCAACAGAGCATCTATTACTGATAATGGGGCTTGAATACCCCACTTAAGTAGCTAAAGTCCTATTGGTGTCAGCTGTCTATCCTGTATGTGGTTCCATCTGGCAGGGAGACACAGTGGATCCATAAGCATTACGTAACAGTTCTTTTCACAGTCACCCAGCTTGGTCTCTGTTTCGGACGTTCCTGCATGTTCGTTGCCCACTGCTTTTCTCTGTGGGTATTTGTCCATTGCTCTTCTGTTTGTATTGTTCCCATCTCTGTAGTAAATCAGTACTCTTCTGTATTTATTGTGCACTGTGGTGTGTCCTGTGTTCAGTGCACCTCTCCTGTGCCCAGTCAAAGAGAGTTAGTCCCGAGGTGAAGACCACGGGGCCGTTCCTATAAGGACGCCTACCCTGCTTCTAGGCAGGGCACCTCCCGTTCCTCTCTTTAGCATAGGGCGAGATTTCCCATCTGACGTTGCCTGGTTGGAGTCATCGGTCCTCACTTGTACTAGGTGTATCTTAGCACTGTTCATAGGTCAGTCTGACTCGCAGTGTCTTGCTCCAGTACCTCTCTTCCAACCACGCTGGTTCTGGTCCAAAGCCTAGCTGGTAAGTTGGCACGGTGGGGCCACACCTGCCTTCCATAATACCCTCTCATGGTAGAGTTAATAATACTCTTAATTAGAGTCAGTTATGTTGTCTAAGGTTCTGACTAATACATATAGCTTATCTATTAGCAGAAGCTTCTACGGCCAACTTCATCTCCAAGTTTATTTCTTAAAGTAAAAAATCAATATTTCTGTAAGCCTGGTGTCCGCATCGTACCCTGATTCCTGTGTGTGCCCCTACCGTGACAAAGGCACCTGCAGATTTATGTTCGTTGGCCCTTTACATGTGCAAACTAAAGGACTTTCCCCTTTAACCAGGATGAAGAGTGGGTGTGATGGACAGCAAGAAGTCAAAGCTTAGAATAACGGCCTGGGCTGGGTTACATGGAATATGTATTTGTGCAGAGTCGGTGTTTATAATAAACAACTTCTAAGTGAGATTTGGCCTCGGCACCCGCTGTTCCAGTGCTAAAATGAAGGACTTGCAAAATGATTTGGCAGACGGAAGAAGTGGATCCACCTCATAGATTTGTTTTGTATTAAATAGCTGCCTAAAATCTTCAGAAACCCTTTTCCACCACAAACACAACAAAAGAAAACAATTTGACATTTCTCAGCGCACGTTCCAAGTGCTGATTGGCAATACACTCCTACCAGATGTCTTTACAACCAGCCAACAGGCTAATATTGTACTGCGATCTGGCTTCCCGCACTGCTTAATTTCACCTCTGATACGGCTTCACTTTTACACATCTAATATTAAGATAATTAGATTAATATCACTTTCCCTTAACGCTCCGGAATCCGCCGGCCTAGTATTAAAAAAAAATACTTCCCAATTAATTTATTGGCATCCTGGTTATTATTCTAGGGAAGCGTCGCAGGCGTTGCTAGCAGAAAATAATAATAATAATAATTGTTGCTAGAAAACATCAACTTCGCTTTGGACGCAAAACAAAGGAAGGGAAAACACAGATTTCTCCATTACAACCGACTTAACATTTATATAGGCAGTGTTACAGGTCACCAGCTAGACCACATCATTGTGCCAGTTCTGTTTGGGTGTGCATGCCAACATAGATTAGTACAGCAGTCAGTGCGATGGGAGCCAAGCTCTGCAATGATCTAGGCTTAAATGAAAGAAGAGAAGACTAGATAGTGTAAGGAACTCACCCCAAAGGATTAAATATGCCGTAGAGATGGACTTGAAAAGCATGCCAAAAATTGGGCCAAAATTGCCACGTGCACCAAAATTTGCATCAAATTTTTGCCCAGTGGAACTGAGCATGCTCACTGGACTGACTGTGGTTGGTAAACACTCTGATATAAAAAGGACAATTTCTTGCTGCATAGTAGGATGAGCAGGTGCTGGACAGAGGAAGGGGAGGCTGCTGGCTGTTAGGAAGAGACAAGCGGTGCTGGTGAAAAAGAGGCCTGAGAGGAGAAGGAGCAGCACTGAGGTGACACAGAACTGAACCTGACAGATCTAGATTGCTCAACATTGGCAGAGGAGAGTGTAGGAGTGCAGTGCTCCGGACCCCTGGACAACACTGCAACTTAGGTTGATATAAGTGACAACTCTTGTACCTTAAACTGTAAGTGAGGCCAGCCTCATATGGGACACTGGGTGTGCACACCAGAAAGGGTTAAAATATAGTTAACCAGCAGGCCTGCTACACAAGATAGGGTTTATAATAAAGGTACTGAAATGTAGACAAGCTTCTGTTGCTTGAGCCTCTGTTCATGGACTTATTTATTAGTCAGGGGAGAGTCTAATCAGAGGAGAGTCTCATCAAGCAAACCTTAAAGAGACTTCACAAATGTATGCTGTAATTGGTCTTTCTAAAAAGACTGCATTGGAGTATTATAGGGAATCTGTCATCTACTTTTAGCTCTATATGATAAGCTTATGGACTGAAAGTAGGTGGACGGTGAAGTCCGGAGATGTAAGTTTTATACTTACTTTCCGTTTAGTTTCCCTGGTGTGACTGCTGAAAGCTGCCGCTAAATGCATTGAGCCTATTCTAAAATTTGAACGATCAAAACCATTCAGCATAATCATTCAGCACCACACTCTTATGAAAACTGTCTAAAAGGAAATCTGCCATTGTTGCCCATAGCAAGCAATCACAGCAGAGCTTTCATGTTACCTCAGAAGTAGAGATGAGCGAGCACCAAAATACTCGGGTGCTTGTTACTCGGGACGAAATTATCGCGATGCTCGAGGGTTCGTTTCGAGTAACGAACCCCATTGAAGTCAATGGGCGATCCGAGCATTTTTGTATATCGCCGATGCTCGCTAAGGTTTTCATTTGTGAAAATCGGGGCAATTCAAGAAAGTGATGGGAACGACACAGCAACGGATAGGGCAGGCGAGGGGCTACATGTTGGGCTGCATCTCAAGTTCCCAGGTCCCAATATTAGGCCACAATAGCGGCAAGAGTGCGCCCCCCCCCCTCCCAACAACTTTTACTTCTGAAAAGCCCTCATTAGCAATGCATACCTTAGCTAAGCACCACACTACCTCCAACAAAGCACAATCACTGCCTGCATGACACTCTGCTGCCACTTCTCCTGGGTTACATGCTGCCCAACCCCTCCCCCCCCCCCCCCGCGCACGACCCAGTGACCACAGCGCACACCAAAGTGTCCCTGCGCAGCCTTCAGCTGCACTCATGCCACACCACCCTCATGTCTATTTATAAGTGCGTCTGCCATGAGGAGGAACCACAGGCACACACTGCAGAGGGTTGGCACGGCTAGGCAGCGACCCTCTTTAAAAGGGGCGGGGCGATAGCCCACAATGCTGTACAGAAGCAATGAGAAATATAATCCTGTGCCACCGCCATCAGAAGCTGCACACGTGGGCATAGCAATGGGGAACCTATGTGCCACACACTATTCATTCTGTCAAGGTGTCTGCATGCCCCAGTCAGACCGCGGTTTTTTATAAATAGTCACAGGCAGGTACAACTCCGCAATGGGAATTCCGTGTGCACCCACAGCATGGGTGGCTCCCTGGAACCCACCGGCTGTACATAAATGTATCCCATTGCGGTGCCCATCACAGCTGAGGTAACGTCCGATTAAATGCAGGTGGGCTTCGGCCCACACTGCATGCCCCAGTCAGACTGGGGTTCTTTAGAAGTGGACACATGCAGTTACAACTCCCTGTGGACCCACAGCATGGGTGGGTGCCAGGAAGCCACCGGCGGTACATAAATATATCATATTGCATTGCCCATCACAGCTGATGTAACGTCAGCTTTAATGCAGGTGGGCAAAAAATTAATTGGATTACACTGTAGGCGAGGGCCCCAAAAAATTGGTGTACCAACAGTACTAATGTACCTCAGAAAAATTGCCCATGCCCAACCAAGAGGGCAGGTGAAACCCATTAATTGCTTTGGTTAATGTGGCTTAATTGGTAACTAGGCCTGGAGGCGGCCCAGTTAAAATAAAAATTGGTTCAGGTGAAAGTTTCAACGCTTTAATGAGCATTGAAACTTATAAAAATTGTTTACAAAAATAATATGATTGAGCCTTGTGGGCCTAAGAAAAATTGCCCGTTCGGCGTGATTACGTGAGGTTTCGGGAGGAGGAGCAGGAGGAGGAGGATGAATAGAATACACAGATTGATGAAGCAAAAAGGTCCCCGTTTTTGATGGTTATAGAGGACGATGCTTCCATCCGCGGGTGCAGCCTACGTATTGTTTAGGTATCGCTGCTGTCCGCTGGTGGACAAGAGAAGTCTGGGGAAATCCAGGCTTTGTTCATCTTGATAAGTGTAAGCCTGTCGGCACTGTCGGTTGACAGGCGGGTACGCTTATCCGTGATGATTCCCCCAGCCGCACTAAACACCCTCTCTGACAAGACGCTAGCCGCAGGACAAGCAAGCACCTCCAGGGCATACAGCGCTAGTTCAGGCCACGTGTCCAGCTTCGACACCCAGTAGTTGTAGGGGGCAGAGGCGTCACCGAGGACGGTCGTGCGATCGGCTACGTACTCCCTCACCATCCTTTTACAGTGCTCCCGCCAACTCAGCCTTGACTGGGGAGCGGTGACACAGTCTTGCTGGGGAGCCATAAAGCTGGCAAAGGCCTTGGAGAATGTTCGACACATATATTTCAAATGCAGGAGTCCGGCTATTGTGAAGAACCTTGCTTTTATTCCAATAACTTTGTGCTCATACAGACAAACAGAGTACACATTTCGGTTCGCAGAACCTTGCTCACCTCTGCATTTGAAATATATGTGTCTAACTAAAGCCAAAGTAGCCGGATGGCAATGTGAAGGCTTGTGAGTATACCTGCTTATGGGACCAAGACTGCAGCGCAAGAAAGCAAGGTGGGACAGTTTATTTTTTGTTTCATATACTTGGAGAATGTTCCCCTGCCTGCGCTGTACATGCTGCCTGATCTCTGCGCCTCCCCTGCTACCTGGCCCTCGGAACTGCACCTTCTGCCACTAGCGCTGTCGGATGGGAATGTTACCATCAGTTTGTCCGCCAGGGTCCTGTGGTATAGCATCACTCTCGAACCCCTTTCCTCTTCGGGTATGAGAGTGGAAAGGTTCTCCTTATACCGTGGGTCGAGCAGTGTGTACACCCAGTAATCCGTAGTGGCCAGAATGCGTGTAATGCGAGGGTCTCGAGAAAGGCATCCTAACATGAAGTCAGCCATGTGTGCCAGGGTACCTGTACACAACACATGGCTGTCCTCACTAGGAAGATCACTTTCAGGATCCTCCTCCTCCGGCCATACATGCTGAAAGGATGACAGGCAAGCAGCATGGGTACCCTCAGCAGTGGGCCAAGCTGTCTCTTCCCCCTCCTCCTCATGCTCCTCCCCCTCCTCAACGGGCTGAGATATAGACATGAGGGTGCTCTGACTATCCAGCGACATACTGGCTTCCCCCGCCTCCGTTTCCAAGCGCAAAGCATCTGCCTTTATGCGTTGCAGGGAACTTCTCAAGAGGCATAGCAGAGGAATGGTGACGTTGATGATTGCAGCATCCCCGCTCACCATCTGGGTAGATTCCTCAAAGTTTCCAAGGTCCTGGCAGATGGCTGCCAACCAGGCCCACTCTTCTGTAAAGAATTGAGGAGGCTGACTCCCACTACGCCGCCCATGTTGGAGTTGGTATTCCACTATAGCTCTACGCTGCTCATAGAGTCTGGCCAACATGTGGAGCGTAGAGTTCCACCGTGTGGGCACGTCGCACAACAGTCGGTGCACTGGCAGATTAAACCGATGTTGCAGGGTCCGCAGGGTCGCAGCGTCCCTCTTGGAGTTGCGGAAATGTGCGCTGACCCGGCGCACCTTTCCGAGCAGGTATGACAAGTGTGGGTAGCTTTTCAGAAAGCGCTGAACCACCAAATTAAAGACATGGGCCAGGCATGGCACGTGCGTGAGGCTGCCGAGCTGCAGAGCCGCCACCAGGTTACGGCCGTTGTCACACACGACCATGCCCGGTTGGAGGCTCAGCGGCGAAAGCCAGCAGTTGGTCTGCTCTGTCAGACCCTGCAGCAGTTTGTGGGCCGTGTGCCTCTTCTCTCCTAAGCTGAGTAGTTTCAGCACGGCCTGCTGACGCTTGTCCACCGCTGTGCTGCCACGCCGCGCGACACCGACTGCTGGCGACGTGCTACTGCTGCTGACACATCTTGATTGCGAGACAGAGGTTGCATTGGAGGAGGAGGAGGGTGGTTTAGTGGAGGAAGCATACACCGCCGCAGATACCAGCACCGAGCTGGGGCCCGCATTTCTGGGGGTGGGTAGGACGTGAGCGGTCCCAGGCCCTGCCCGCCTGTGCTTGTCCACGTGTCCGTTAAGTGGACCTTGGCAGTAACCGCGTTGGTGAGGGCGCGTACAATGTTGCGGAAGACATGGTCGTGCAGGGCTGGGACGGCACATCGGGAAAAGTAGTGGCAACTGGGAACCGAGTAGCGCGGGGCCGCCACCATCATACTTTTGAAAGCCTCCATTTCCACAAGCCTATACGGCAGCATCTCCAGGCTGATCAATTTGGCTATGTGCACGTTTAACGCTTGAGCGTGCGGGTGCGTGGCGGCGTGCTTGCGCTCAAACAGTTGCGCTAGCGACGTCTGGACGCTGCGCTGAGAGACATTGCTGGATGGGGCCGAGGACAGCGGAGGTGAGGGTGTGGGTGCAGGCCAGTAGGCACTCGTGCCTGTGTCCTCAGAGGGGGGTTGGATCTCAGTGGCAGGTTGGGGCACAGGGGGAGAGGCAGTGGTGCAAACCGGAGGCGGTGAACGGCCTTCGTCCCACCTTGTGGGGTGCTTGGCCATCATATGCCTGCGCATTCTGGTGGTGGTGACTCCACAGCTTATCTTGGCGCGACAAAGGTTGCACACCACTGTTCGTCGGTCGTCAGGCGTCTCTGTGAAAAACTGCCACACCTTAGAGCACCTTGGCCTCTGCAGGGTGGCATGGCGCGAGGGGGCGCTTTGGGAAACAGTTGGTGGATTATTCGGTCTGGCCCTGCCTCTACCCCTGGGCCACCACACTGGCTCGGCCTGTGCCCACACCCTGACTTGGGCCTCCGCGTCCTCGCCCGCGTCCACGTCCTCTAGGCCTACCCCTACCCCTCAGCATGCTGTATTACCAGTAGTGCAGAAACAGAACGCTGTAATTAAATATGCCGCTTATTGGCCTGTGGTTGGAGGCTGACTTCGCTTACAGAACGCACAGCAGAGGCAGGAAAGAATTTTGCGCAAGCCTGCTGTAACACTTAGCTGGCTGCGTATGAATTAGGACAACTACCACCAGCAGAGACCCAGTACACTTGTGGACAGGAATACAGCGGTGATGTAAGAGGCAACACAGAGGCAGGAAAGAATTTTGCGCAAGCCTGCTGTAACACTTAGCTGGCTGCGTATGAATTAGGACAACTACCCCCAGCAGAGACCCAGTACACTGAGGACGGTCACAGGCAGCCCAAATAGATTTTTTCCCAAATGTTTTTGGAAAGGCCCACTGCCTATACACACTAAATATGTCTTCTTTCCCTGCCTCACCACTACTGGCCCTAGACAATGTAAAATTACTGCAGGACGCAATGCTCTGCACGGCCGATATACAAAAAAAAAAAAATGTGCAAAACTGCAAAAAGCAGCCTCCACACTACTGCACATGGTTAGTTGTGGCCCTAAGAAGGAACGTTGGGGTTCTTGAAGCCTAAAATAACTCCTAACGCTCTCCCTATAGCAGCTCCGGCACCAGCAGCACTGTCCCTGATCTCTGTCAGAATGCATCTGTGGCGAGCCGCGGGAGGGGCTGATTTATATACTCGGGTGACACCTGATCTCGCCAGCCACTCACTGCAGGGGGGTGGTATAGGGCTTGAACGTCGCAGGGGGAAGTTGTAATGCCTTCCTTGTCTTTCTATTGGCCGGAAAAGCGCGCTAACGTCTCAGAGATGAAAGTGAAAGTAACTCGAACATCGCGTGGTACTCGTCACGAGTAACGAGCATCTCGAACACGCTAATACTCGAACGAGTATCAAGCTCGGACGAGTACGTTCGCTCATCTCTACTCAGAAGTTTAAGAAATGAAATCTGCGCTGTGATTGGTTGCTCTGGGCAACGCAGACAGATTTTCTTTTCATAAGATTATGCTGCTAGGCTACTTTTCTGTGGCCCACCGTGTATTTCTCTCTCTCCTAGCGTCTACTATGAAAAAGCCATAAGCCTACTGCTTTTTATACCCTTTCTCTAGTCTTGTGAGAGGAACTACTCCAGCTTTGAAGCGCATGCTCCACCCTTAAGGACCATTTACACAGGACGGAATATTCCGTCACAGCATTGCAGAATATGCCACCATTGAATTTCAGCACCAAATAAAATTGCGCAATTCTCGTGCGATGCGAGAGTCAGGGGAAAAGCTGATTTAGGCCGGCTGCACGCGGTCAGGTCAGATTCCCTATCCTGTGCCCAGCCGCATCCGCGTGTACCTGCCTTTCTTTAATCTTCTCTGTACTACTGATGGTCCGCACAGCGAGCCGTAGGATACGCGCAGTACAGATTTTTTTTCTAAACCTCTGCTTTTCCCGCATCATTGTCTAGTAATGTGGAATCTGCAAACTTTCCGTAATACCATTGAGAAAGAGCCGTGAATCAGACAGCTTCCATTGACTTCAATGGAAAATTGAAAATTTTCATCTTCTTGTGGCAATACCGCGAATTTGTAGCACTACAAAGTGGCGCGACTTTGTAGCACCACATGTGAGGATTTTTTGGGGGTGGGCGCTTGAAATATAAGCCCTACCCTGAAAATAGTTTTTTAAAAAAGTAAACATCACCTTAGAAGCGCTGTCCAGGGCTTCCCTGTTTCTTCCTGGTCCCCGGCATTGGTCTTCTTTAGCTCTTCTGGACGGGGATTTTTAAAATTTCCTCCTGGAAGCGCCGGCCGTGATTGGCTGACGCTTAACCAATCAGAGCCAGTGCTTGATGAATGGCTGTGATTGATTCATCGAGCGCTGGCTGTGATTGGCTAAGCGTCAATCAGAGGCAGCACTTCCAGGAGGCAGAGATTTTTCAATCTGCGGCCAAAAGAGATGAAGGAGAATAGTGCTGGGCACCTGGGAACAGGATGTGGCTGGGCTGACAGCGCTTCCAGGTGATGTATACTGTTTTTTGTTTTTTTTTTCCTGCAGCCAGGGCTTAGATTAGGGCTTTGACAGTAGGATTTCCTACTGTCAAAGTTGCATCGCACCACACGAAAATCGCGTTTTAGTGCGATTTGATGCAACAGAGAAGAAGGTTCCATAGGGAAACATGGAGTTGCAGGCATATAGCGGGACCTGCAAGGTTTTCATGTCGGGATGTCGCATGCTACAAAACATTGCATGTGTAAATTAACCCATAGGAAAGCATGGGCTTCACACGGGCGTAAGGCAAATCTATTAAATAGTTTCTTTTTAAGTGTATTCGCGAATGGAAAAGAAATGTCACACGAAATGCAGAGGAATAAAACGAACCTGGGCCCAGATGGAATACACCCAAGGGTTCCAAAGGAACTAAGAAGTGATGTGATAGCTAGACCACTATTTCTTATATTTATGGTCACTATCAAGACCGGGGTTGTATCCGCTGGATCGGCGCATTGCCAATGTGGTTCCAATATGCAAAAAGGGGGCCAAAACAGAGCCTGGTAACTACAGGCTGGCAAGTCTCACTTCATTGGAAAAATATCCGAGGGGTTTCTGAGAGACGCATCCTAGAATACCTCAAGGAAAATAACGGTATAACCCCTCATCAGCATGGGTTCATGAGGGGTCGATCATGTCAGACCAATTTGATCAGCTTCTACAATGAAGTAATTTCTAGGCTGGACCTGGGAGAGTCTATTGATCTCATATATCTGGATTTATCTTAAGCATTGGACACCGTGCCGCATAATAGGTTAATATATAAAATGAGGCAGCTCGGACTGGGCGAAAACGTGTGTATCTAAGATAAGAACTGGCTCAGAGATAGAAACCAGAGGGTGGTAATAAATGGTTTGTACTCTGATTGGGCCACCATTGTTAGTGGGGTGCCACAGGGGTCAGTATTGGGCCCCCTTCTGTTCAATATATTGATCAATGATCTGATAGAGGGTCTGCATAGTAAAATATCAATATTTGCAGATGATGCAAAATTATACAAGATAATTAATGCAACGGAAGACAATGTACGGCTACAAAAGGACCTAAACAAGCTCGGGGCTTGGGCAGAAAAATGGCAAATTAAGTTCAATATTGATAAATGTAGGGTTATGCACATGGGCAGGAGAAATAGATGTCACTAATATACACTAAATGGGGTACTGCTAGGGAAAAGTGAGATGGAAAAAGACCTGGGGGTACTAGTGGACTGTAGACTTAACTGGAGCAATCAATGCCAGTCAGCTGCTGCAAAAGCAAATAAAGTTTTGGGGCGCATAAAAGAGGTATAGGGGCGAGGGACGAGAACATTATTCTTCCACTATATAAGGCATTTGTAAGGCCCCACATGGAATACTGTGTACAGTTCTGGACACTGGGGCTCAGGAAAGATGTTGCAGTGCTTGAGGGGGTACAAAGAAGGGCAACTAAATTAATAAACAGAATGGGAGGACTGGAATACCCAGAGAGGCTATCAAAATTGGGATTATTTACCCTGGAAAAAAGATGGTTAAGAGGCGACCAAATAACTATGTATAAATACACTACAGGAGAATACAAGGATCTCTCCCATGATCTGTTTATACCCAGAACTGCGACGGTAGCAAGAGGGGAATCCTCTACATCTAGAAGAATGCAGGTTTCATCACTAACATAGAAGGGGGTTCTTTACTGTAAGACTGTGGAACTCTCTGCCTGAGGACGTGGTGATGGCAAAATCCATAAAGAAGTTTAAGAGGGGACTAGATGTCGTTCTAGAGCGCTATGATATTACAGTTTATAGACATTAGTTGACCAGCGGAGTTATTGATCTCAAATGTTGATCCAGGAATTACTCTGGCTGCCATTATGGAGTCAGGAAGGAATTGTTTCGCCTTCCTCTGGACCAACAAGGGGGGTAGGGGGTTGAAACTGGCTAAACTAGATGGATATTGTCTTCATTCAGCCTAACATACCATGTTACTATGTTACATACATGCGAATTGTAGCAATGCGACAAAATCGTGCGACTTTGACGCCCGTGTTACAGAGACTTTATGGAGCGGGATCAGCTCCCGATCCTACTCCATACAAACCCTAAACCACTATAGTATAGCTTTATGCCCTATGGGGTTAAAAGGGTAAAACCTTCGATCTCCGCATGGGGCGGACCATCTCTTCCAGCTGCTCATTTTTCCCAAAAGTCCACCCTTTTCATGTTATCTTTTACACATGCTGATTATCAGCCACAAATGTTTATGGACAGATATGAGATAGATAGATAGATAGATAGATAGATAGATAGATAGATAGATAGATAGATAGATAGATAGATAGATAGATAGATAGATAGATATTAGATAGATCGATAAATATGAGATAGATATTAGATAGATAGATAGATAGATAGATAGATAGATAGATAGATAGATAGATAGATAGATAGATAGATATGAGATAGATAGATAGATATGAGATAGATAGATAGATAGATATGAGATAGATAGATAGATAGATAGATAGAATTAGATAGATAGAATTATATAAAATTACACCAACCACTCCATACATATCATCAATTCTTTTTTTCAAGCCACAAAAAAATCTATATTACAGGCAACCCTCAAATTATATTTAATGGCAGAAAATAAAAGTTTCCTTTTTGGACAGCTTTGGCATATTATACAAATGCAAATGATTACACTTTTATTACATTTCATTATTTGTATGACTTGTAGTTGTACAAGGATGAAAGCAAACATCATATTAGAGATCCTGACAGTTTTCACAATGTATTATCAATATATGGAAATAATTGTCTGCTCTGGGATTCTATTACATTATTGTGTATCTTTTTCATGCCTAATAAATAATGATGGATGGCTTTTATTTTCATCACCACCTGCAACCATTAAGTCACCCCTTGATTGCATAAGACACAATAATAAAAGGATTGTGTTTGGTTGCCTGCGAGAGAATATATGCTGAGCGCTCATGTACTCCTACCATATTGTCAGCTGAAGACCAGAGATTGGTGTTTGATACAGAAATTATATAATCTCATCAGGGATTTAATTATTATCTTTTAATCTTATTTTAGTCATCTTTTTTATATGATGCCTAATGCCAATCTATTCCGTAGCTCTGTACATAGATTATACACTATCCTACCAAAAGTAGTTGGACATTTGACCAGCAATCAGAAGCAGTATTTATTTCTATATATTAATACTTAGTGGGTCTCCATTGGTCCTAATGACATCAGATACTCTCTGTTACATACTTTCTAATAATGTCTGATATACTTTAACTGATATTTCCCTCCATTCATCCTGCAAACATCTGGTGAGTTCCCTCAAAAAGATGGATGCTGTTCATATTTCCTGACTCAACGTTATAGTTCATCCCTAAAGATATTGAGTAGGATTCAGGTCGGGACTCTGTGTAGGCCAGTCCAATTGTGGAACATCCATAGAATCATAGAATGGTAGAGATAGAAGGGACCTCCAGGGTCATCTGGTCCAACCCCCTGCTCAGTGCAGGATCACTAAATCATCCCAGACAGATATTTGTCCAGACTTTTATTTGAACACTTCCATTGAAGGAGAACTCACCACCTCCCGTGGTAACCTGTGCCACTCATTGATCACCCTCCCTGTCTAATATCTAATCTGTATTTCCTCCCTTTCAGTTTCATCCCATTGCTTCTAGTCTTTCCTTGTGCAGATGAGAATAGGACTGATCCCTCTGCACTGTGACTGCCCTTCAGATATTTGTAGACAGCTATTAAAGGGGTTGTCTCACGCCGAAACGTTTTTTTTTTTATTCAATAGGCCCCCCGTTCGGCGCGAGACAAACCCGATGCATGTGTTAAAAAAAAACAAACGGGTAGTACTTACCCGAATCCCCGCGCTGCGGCGACTTCTTCCTTCTTCTTACTTACCTTAGTAAGATGGCCGCCGGGATCTTCACTGTGAGGTCCATTGCCGATTCCAGCCTCCTGATTGGCTGGAATCGGCACACGTGACGGGGCGGAGCTACAAGGAGCAGCTCTCCGGCACGAGCAGCCCCATTCAGAAGGCAGAAGACCGCACAGCGCAAGCGCATCTAAAATCGCCAGAAGAGGCGATTTTAGACGGATCCATGGAGACGAGGACGCCAGCAACGGAACAGGTAAGTGAATAACTTCTGTATGGCTCATAATTAATGCACGATGTATATTACAAAGTGCATTAATATGGCCATACAGAAGTGCATAACCCCACATGCTTTCATGAGACAACCCCTTTAAGTCTCCTCTCAGCCTTCTCTTCTGCAAGCTAAACATTCCCAGATCCTTTAACCGTTCTTCATAGGACATGATTTGCAGACCGCTCACCATCTTGGTAACTCTTCTCTGAACTTGCTCCAGTTTGTCTATGTCTTTTTTAAAGTGGGGTGCCCAGAACTGGACACAGTATTCATATCTACAAACCAACGTAAAACAGCGTTGCATTTGTGACAAGGTCTGTTGTCTTGTTGGAAATATGGCTGACCATTCCCAGAGTATTACCAGATTGTCAGCAGCACATTATTGTCTAGAATGACAAGGTACACCTGCCAGTTCATGGTTCTTGTCACTATAACCAACGGACCGAGACCATGCCCCATAAAACATACCCAGACCATAATAGAACTTCAACCATACTTAATTGTTGGTATAACACACTCAGGTGGGCGTTGTTCCCCAGAATCCTCCACATCCAGGTACGTCCATCTGTTGTGAAGATCGAGTAGTGTGATTCATCACTTCATAGAACGTTTCACCATTTTGCACCATTGTAGAGGGGTCGATGCATTGCACTTCGTGATGGATGGCTTGTGTGCAGCGGTAAACCCTGTATATCGAATAATGTAAAGTTCCCCTCACAAACTATGGCTGATACCTCCAAGGGTCTGCATCTTATGTAGCAGGATTTAGGACTTGTCACATACTATTGATTTAAGTGTCCAAATACTTTTGATAGGATAGTGTAACATAGACCTTACCCAGTTGGTCCACCAATAAAATTCCTTTATCTTCTATGCTGACATAGACACACCAAAGTTGGACTAGCCCACATGTAGACATAACGATGGGCTCCTAATACAACAGAACCCCAAAAATTCAGCAGAAGGCAGCAGAGGTAACATAGAGCCAATTGCTTACCACTAGGGTCCATTTTTGGGTGGGATATTTACAAAAAAGCTTTTAGACCTTATTTTTGATGCATTCTGTCTGATATGGGTAAAACAAAGATTATGATCCAATTGAAAATGTACATGCACATGTTCTGTATGGATTGAGGGAAGTGCCACATTCTTTTTGACCGGCACAAATTTTTGGAAATATCTTCCAACATCACGAAAAACTGCGCATTAGCTGCACCAATGGCACAGATTTTTTTAATGAAAATGTGCAAAAAGGGTCATTTTAGTAATAACGCCAGTTGAAGGGTTTGTCTGAGCTACAGTTAAAGGCTCTTTTACATATGACGATTAGCATTCTCCCGCTGGGTTTTGAACGATAATCGTCCCGTTTAAAAGCATGCAAAATGTGAACGACAGGTTCAAGAATCGTCCAGTCATTCACTTTTTTAGAAGCTTAAAAGAGGAATGATGATCATTTGGTGTAAACAGCAGTCGTTCAGTACTGAGCGGCTGCTGCTTACAGTCAATGGAGAGAGGTAGGGGGAGAGCAGGGAGAGAACTCTTCTCCAGCCACCCAGGCCCCCTGCTGGCCGCACTGTGAGCGATTCAGCGATGCTCACTCCTGTGCAGAGCAAGCATCACAGGGACGAGTGTTGGGCATCATTGACCGGCCCTCATTGTATGTAAAAGGACTCTTAATTTCACAGAGTTCAGAAAATGATTAATAACAAACCAAGATACTGTGCACTCATTGGTCCAGTTCCCCACCAATCCAGTGCTGCAACTTTCATCTGTCACGCCCATGCGGTACCTAAGCTCCACGCTCAGTGGGGGCGCAGGGTGACATTCACACTTAATGCAGTTGTGGTACACTATGCACTGTAGGATAGTGAGTACCACTCCAGGAAGATGAAAGCCTGCATGTCTTGTCCGTGTGGCACAAGAGCACCACACTCATCACAGGTGCAGGGGGACGTAAACACTGATGGTAATAGTAGTACACCACATTATGCTGGACAGTGTGCACCACTCCAGGAAGATAGAAGCCTGTCCTTAACCAAACAGGGAGGTGAAGAAGCCTTGCCTGAAAGCAAAGTCATTGTCCTGATAAGGACAGCCCCACTGTCTTCTTCCTGGGCCCTGACTATCCCTATAGGAACCCCTAGAGAGATGGACTGACACCACAAAGCAAGACAATAAAGATAACAAAAATACAACTGACAGGATACAGCAGCCCTTATCCGTCAAGGAGCAATTCACCCAGGCTAGAGGATCACCAACACCAACCTCTCCTCTAGAGAAGTGAACAACCAGCAAGGAGGAAAGGGAAGGGAAGGAATATAAAGCTCTCCACACCTGCTGATAGGAAGAGCAACTAGAGAACCACACCCCAAACCCTCTCCCCATTATGACTAATAGTCAGCATGCACCCATGCAGCACATTGAGACAGCAACCAGCATTCTCTGCACAATGTGCATTTACTCTTGTCCTGCATAACAACAGGGTGACAGGTCTGAGCCTGCATCAAGGCCACCATGCCACGATGCTGTTGTGACCGACAAGCCACAACATAATCCTCTCCTGTAGACTCTGTTTACAAACTATATACACATCTGACCACTGTAGCCAATCACAGACCTCAGCAATCTTGCGTCATACACTGCTGAGGCCAGTGATTGGCTACAGCAGTCATGTATGTATACAGAACATGACTACTGCAGTCAAGTCAACAAAGGCCAAGGGAGAACATGGCAACAGTGGTGATCGCGCTAGTGAGTATAGATTCCTTTTACTCTTAACTATTTCTTGCCCTTTGTGAAATTTTTACTATATCTAGGACAACTCTTTTAAAGATGTTACATGCCACCTCCCTTCTGCTCCACTTACACAGGATTAATTCACATGGATGTACCGAATGGCCTCATTGTTATTTCACAATTGGAGCTTCCCTGTATGTAAATTATCCGCGTGACCCCGGAGGGCAGCAAAAACATCACCTGACAACTTTGCGATGCATCAGTTTCACTGTGAATCCATACAGCGATCTGAGCAAATTCTAATGAGGCCCGGTCATCGGTGCTAGACTAGCAGGGCCAGGATTTCCCTGCCAACCGCGTGAGGTTTACTTATGCAGCGGTGTGGAGAGTATACTGAAAATAGCGTGATCAATGAAAAAACATCCAGCGAAAGGGGATCCTGTCGGCCTAAACAACCCATAGCCGAAAGGGTTTAGAGGATGTCAAGAATGATGGGGATGTCAGCCCCTCCATCTAATGTGTGGTAACTACAAGAAGCTTCCTGTCCGCAGGGGCTGATATTCCTGCAGAATTATTTAATCACCTAGTAAACTCTTTGCTACAGTGAACTGTTGCGATTCTGCAGGCCAATGGAAGTCCAATGTGCTACTAGAAAGGGGTCTCTAATAAAGTGGCTATTTAGTGTATATCATGAGGAAGAGCTACTGCAGCAGCACCCGCCTCCTCCATCCAACTCCTGTATTATATACTATATAAGAGGATTTTTTGAGAGAGAAGACAGGGAAAGCGGAAGTCCAGACTGCTGGGTGTGGAGAAAGATGCTGCTTATTTTACTGTATATTACAAAATCTTAATTAAAAAAAAATAAGGAAAATTAACAAATTTTGGTGCAATTTGAAATGTGAAAATTACATTTTTCGGAAGTATTGTTACACAGCATATTTGAATATTATGAGGATATTTATGGCATGGATGCAGCAGAGTTCGGCCGGCACATGGACCCCCCCCCCCTTCCCCCCTCCCCATTTAACAGGTACTGTTTTTGTTCCAAACTTTCAGGCCACGAATTTCCTCACACTTGTCTTGTTTCATAACACTTCCCTGGTTGTAAACTATAATGTGTCTGTGAGCGGAGGTAAACAGCGGAACATTGAAATCAATCTTTTTTGATTTCCAATGTCATGACAGTGTAAGTAATACGGAGCAGAAACTGCCAACATTCAGTAAACTAGAATGAAAAATGTTTACACACTCGTCTTTGGAAATGGCTACAGATATATGACAACAACTCGTAGAGTCCAAGGCCTCGCTTCCTTGTGTAATATATTTCCCTTGTGTCTTTTTCTGTTGTATTAAATGCACTTGGGGGTTTAGGTAAAAAAGAGCACACAATACATTGAACTTTAGAATGATGTCTTGCAAAATTAAATAAATCTTCCATCAAGGAAACAACGATTCTCCTGCCTCCTCCCCTCTCTACCTACTTCATGGAAGCAATTCAAGAAAAAGTAACTTACTTAAGAAAAAGTCATAATCAACATTATATCTAGTGATACACGTTAATAAATATCACCAATAGAGATGAGCGAGTACCAAAATGCTCGGGTACTCGTTATTCGAGTCGAGCTTTTCGTAACATTTGAGAGCTCTATTCGAGTAACGAACCCCATTGAAGTCAATGGGGGACTCGAGCATTTTTGTTTTGGATCTTCCGGGTGCCCAGCTTTTTTTCTCTCTCTCTCTCTCTCTGTCTCTCTCTCCCTCTCCCTCCCTCCCTCCCTCCCTCCCTCTCTCTCTCCCCCTCTCTCCCAGCAAGCCGCATACTGCTGTGGACGTGCGCACGCTGGCACATCACAGCAGGAAGTGGTAATGCGGTGAGGGGTCAAAACGGGGAGGAGTTGAACTCGGCATGGTACTCACTCGAGTAACGAGCACCATCGAGTATGCTAATGCTCGAACGAGCATGTTTGCTCAACTTTAATCACCAACCTATATGCCCAGGCTGATTTTAAGTGATGGCAAGCATGGCCCATATTTCCTTGAGTAACCATATGCAAGTGCCATTTGCAATATGGCTCCTCTAAGGCTGGTTCTCCCAAACACAACTTTTTTCAATGGGCTGTTGTCACATAGTTCTGTTAGGTTTTCAGGAGCACATTGCTGCAGGTATGGTTGATTTGGCTGTCTGATGGGGAGATTTCTTGAACCAGTCAATAACCACTAGTCTGATTCATATAAATACCAGTCCTACTTAATAGAGGGTGCTAATCAATTATCCCTTTTTCATCATTCCCTCTTAGAACCCTGGTGTTTGGAGTCATGCATGTTCTGCTTTGGTGAGAGTAGCATGCATTAGGTTTTGGGTGGGATTCCCTGTTTCTTGGTGTGAACAGCGACGTGTTCCGTGTCTGTGTAGGTAACCAGACACTTGGTGTGGTCAATTCCCAGTTCAAGGTATATTTCCCTTGTCTGTTTGTGCATGTGAACTGCGTCCTGTTCAGGATATATGTTGTGTTCCATTTATGGCAAGCCAGGCCATTATGTTCCAGCATGGGGCTGTCCCTATTGGGTTGATTGACCTGCTTGTAGGCAGGACTCCTGCGGTTAAGTCATCTTGTTAGAGTAGGGACTCACAAGACAACAAGGACCCTTGCCATGTGCTCGTAAGCTTATGTACTTTGGCCAAATTACTAAATGATACCTTGAATCTATTAGTTGTTCCATCTACTTATGTGTGTTGGTATTATTGGTAAGTGTTTTGGCGTTTGTCTGTTATTGGTTGTTTGCACGCACATCCAGTTTATTTGTTGTAGCTTCATAGTACAGATAGTTGTTATCTGGTGTTTGTGTTGTTGTGTATGCACGTTCTCTCTACCTGTATAAACCTGTCCTTACATTCGTCCGGGGGCATGGTGTGTCTTGTGCTCAGGCTGAACTTGACTGAATGACTCTGCCATAGCTGGGTTGTATCTGTTTAGGTCGTTTTTTCCATGGCCTGCATGAACGTAACAAAATAATAGGCCAAAATATTTTGTATATTAATGTGAAGCTACGACAAATAAACTAAATGTGCTTACAAATCACCAACAACAGACACACCACAAAACACATACCAATAATACCAACATGCATGGGCAGATGGAACCGCTAATAAATGCGAGGTATTAGTTAGTAGTTTGGCCAAAGTATGTAAGCTCATGAGCCCACGACATGGGTTCCTGTTGTCTGGTGAGTCCCTACTCTAACAAGAAAACTTAACCCTAGGAATCCTGCCTACAAGCGGGGTAGTCGTCCCAATAGGGACAACCACACCCTGGAATCTAAGGGCCTGTCTCTCTCTAGATGGTATACAATATATACACTGAACTGACACAGTTCACACAAACAATGGACATACACCTTGAACAGTGAGCTTATCACACCAAGTGTCTGTTCACCTAAAAAGACACTGAACTCGTCGCTGTTCACACCAGGAAACAGGAAATTCCACCGAGATCCTCATGCATGCTACTCTCACCTAAGCAGAACATGCATGACTCCAAAGACTAGTGTTCCGAGAGGGAATTATGAAAAAGGGATAAATGACCAGCACCCTCTAGAAAGATGGACTGGTATTTATATGCAGCAGACCAGTGGTGATTAGTTGGTTGGAGAACTCTACACAATCAGCCAGATAAATCAACCATACCAGCAGCAGTGTGCTGGAAAACCATAGTACTACAGGTCCCAGGTGCACAACGTGACAGCTGTCCACTTTGGATAATACCTTTTTGTTAAAGGTGTACCTGACAATATATAGTCCTTGTTGGTTTGCAGCAAGACTATCTCTAATGTTTTACTCTTACAGTTCCTGGAAGAAAGAGTTAGGATGGTTTCACATCTGCGTTGGAACCTCCGGTCACAGGTTCTGCCACAGATCCGGGTCAATATGCCAGAAGAAAAAGTGCTGCATGCAGCGCTTTTTCTTCAGTCTAAGAGCTGGGTGGCTGAGCGTTAAACAGAACAGACCAATGGGGTCTATTCGTCGCTGTTCATTTCCGTCCTGAGACGGAGCTGTTCAGCCACGGGAATTCCACTTTCCTGTTCCCCTGAATGGAGCAAGAAAGCAGAACCCCGGATGCAGATGTGAAACCTCCCTAACAAGTTTCTATAACACAGTTTCTTGCTCATTCCAATGTGGTTTTACCCAGGGGTGTGGAGTCGGTAAGCCAAACCTTCGACTCAGACTCCTATATTTTCCCAGACTTCAACCTCGACTCTGACTCCACAGCCCTGGAGTGAACATACACTGGACTATTGATTTATGCAAAGTTTATTGAAAGTTTAGCTATGCTTTTACTTACCTTAATACTGTCTGCCTGTTCTCTCTAGCAATTCTGAGATGGGTGCAGGCATGCCCACTGCCCGCTGCCGCCTCCCCCTGGTCCTGGGAGGAGGAGCTTCACTACTTTACTTCAGGGCACAGCCTCTTTCTCTCACAGTCATGTCAGACGATTCTCCACGGACATTGTTTTGCATCAGGTCTTCGGTGCAGCTCGGAGACCAGCAGACCTCAGTAAACGCCCCTCCGTACACACTCAGGGTGGCTCAGGTCTGCAGGCATTTTCAGGGCAGCAAACTGGCAAGCCAGTACAGTACAGGTCATACTTAAGAGCCACTTTTGTAGATTATCCAAGGACTCTCTGGGCAATGGTCCACAACCCTTTTACCAGGCATGGCTCACCTGCTCTACCTCTCACTCAGGTCTTAGATGGCTTTACATGGCACAACTTTCATCTGAATAACTACTCAAAAAAGTTCCTAAACCATACAAATAACTGTCATTTGTGTGTTTTTACATAGAGCGATTGCAGCTCAATTGTTGTTCAATTTCACAATTCACAAATTATTGTGAGCATTTATGGACTAGTCGGGGGCTTGAGATTTTTTGGTGAGCATGCATTTGAAATTTCAAAAATAACAGTTTGGACAGCACACACTTATATTTTGAATGCACTTAGCTGGCGACTGAGGTCCCTCTTTCATACTAGATCACAGGATTTTGTTCTGAATATTGCATTTCTGTAAAGCGAGGCTGAAACTTTATTGTCAATAACCCCTAATATTCCAAGTTTATCTTGTATATGCTTGATAAAGGGCATTTGAGCCTGAAACGTTAACGTTGCCTCAACTTTATGTGAACTTCTGGACTGGCAAATAAAAATGTTTTTCATGTGCATTCAAAATACAGGTGTGTGCCGTCCAAACCATTATTTTTGATATCGATAGAGTCTGGGACACTGCACCACATTCAATCTGCATAAGGTAGTGCTACCAAACACAGTTTTATTCATTTGAAATTTCAACCCAACCCAAACTTATGCTCATTGGTTGTCGAGTCCACTGAATACACATAAATACGTGCAAGTGGTCTTCGAGTGAACACTCACTGCTGCAGTCTCTTGTTACACCAAAACCAGCCATAGATCACAGCAGGGACTGTTCATTTCAGGATCACTCATATGTATATACTAGCTGATATACCCAGCTTTGGTCAAGTTAATTTGGTACAGGCAAACCAAAAAAATTACTTCAGAGGAACCGAGGAATTAAATATAAGACATAGAGGAAGGTTAGATTCTCCTCAGGCTGCATGTACCAATGCCACTCTGCAGAATGTGCCACCCCCCACTCTCCTCACTTTTTACCCTAGAAGGTAATGTCCCTTTTTATTCAAATTTTCCCCCAGACAGGAGGTTGCAGACCCTTCTTAGCCTTAAAGGCATGCTCCATCCCTGCAGTCCATGTCCGCTTCCTTAAGTACTTTACAGCCTTTCAGCATATACACAGAAGTCAGTTAGATTGTCCTCAATATATACACACAGAGGTCAGTTATATTCTCCTCAGTATATACATACAGGAGGAGCATTGGATTCCTTTCAGTATATACACATAGAGTTGAGGTAGATTCTCCTCAGTATATATACATAGAGGTGGGGTAGATTCTCCTCGGTATATACACATAGAGGTGAGGTAGATTCTCTTCAGTATATACACAGAGATGGGAGGCAGATTCTCCTCAGCATATACACAGAGATGGGAGGTAGATTCTCCTAAGTATATACACATAGATGTGAGGTAGATTTTCCTCAGTATATACACAGAGATGGGAGGTACATTATCCTCAGTATATACACATAGAGGTGAGGTAGATTCTCCTCAGTATATACACATAGAGGTGAGGTAGATTCTCCTCAGTATATACACATAGAGGTGAGGTAGATTCTCCTCAGTATATACACATAGAGGTGAGGTAGATTATCCTAAGTATATACACATAGATGTGAGGTAGATTCTCCTCAGTATATACACAGAGATGAGAGGTACATTATCCTCAGTATATACACATAGAGGTGAGGTAGATTCTCCTCAGTATATACACAGAGAGGTGAGATAGATTCCCCTCAGTATATACACATAGAGGTGAGGTAGATTCTCCTCAGTATATACACACAGAGGTGAGGTAGATTCTCCTCAGTATATACACAGAGAGGTGAGGTAGATTCTCCTCAGTATATACACATAGAGGTGAGGTACATTCTCCTCGGTATATACACATAGAGGTTGGGTAGATTTTCCTCAGCATACAAATCATTTACCTAGGCTTTATGGTTTCTGAGAAAAGAAATGTGTCATGTATCGTGGATTTTTGTACAGTTTTTCACGCTCAATATCGAATATTGAAGTTGTGGCCCCTTTTATTTTTCCTATTTAGGGGGTAAAGAATCGTCGTGGCAAATTTCATGTTTGTGTACTACAGGTGTGTGTTATTAGTTACATTACATAGGGGTCATTTACTTTGGTGCTTAGAATTGTGTAAGTAAGTTGCGAACCCTTTACTTTTCCTATTTAGGATGTAAAGAATGGTCGTGCAAAATTTCACGTTTGTGCGGTACAGATGTGTGTTATTAGTTACATTACATAGGGGGCCACTTACTTTTTCACTTAGCATTGAATAATCAAGTTTTGACCCTACGTTTCCTACTTAGGATCTAAAGAATGGTCGTGCCAAATTTCAAGTTCGTACAGCAATGGGAAGTTAGAATATTAGATTTGGTACATTAGATAGGAAGTCACTAACTTTTGCACTTAGCATTGAATAATGTAGTTGTGACCCCTTTACTTTTCCTATTTAGAACCTGAAGAATGCTCGTGCCATGTTTGTAGAATATTGGTAAGTTAGAGAATTAGTGGCAAGTCAGTCAGTCAGTGAGTTAGTGAGTCAGTCAGTCAGTCTGTGAGTCAGTCAGTGAGGGCTTTCACCTTTATATATATAGATATGTTTTCAGGAACCAATGTGGTATAAATGGCAGGGCAAAATATAAAAAAAAAGTGGAAGCCAATCAGCGTTCAGTAGGAGATGGACATTGAACAAGCACAAAACTGAATTCTGCAGGAAGCAGACAGCTACGTTTTTACTGCCGTGGCCAGACTTGGTATTGCAGGCCAAGTTCCCATTGAAATGAATGAGAACTTTACCTGTAATACCAAGTAGGAGCTGAGCTGTCTAATTGCTGCAGAAATCAGATCAGTGCATATTGGTTTGACAAACAGATGATCGACAGGGGGTCTGAAGCACCCCCCCTCCCCCTTCACCAGTCTACTACTGATCACTTATCCTGAAGATCAATAATTTACAACTGACCAACCCTTTTATGTATTACACAGTCTATATAATATTGTCCATGTAATGTATAGTCGTGCAGGGTCCTCTAGAGCGAGAGAAACTCTTTATAGCCTCCCTAACTAATAGATGAGGACCGATTCTCTTTTCATGACATAATGGGGTAGCGGGCTGCAAAACAACAATGTACAACGTCAACATAGTTTAGAAGAATGGTAGAAATTACGTAAATCTGAATATGAAAAGCTATCAACATTTCAAATTTGAGATTCACCTCTAATGACTACAGTAAAAACGGGATGAATTTGTAGTTCAGCTTGAGTGAAATTTAATTAGACAGTGATGAAGAGAGGGAACTATGTGTCTGCTTCGAGACTGTTGATTATCAACATCCCCCACTGCTCCTTTTAATAGGAAGCTCCGTGTCATGAAGCCGGGTACAGTACACATCTGTTTTTCCTTCCTTTTGGGTATTATAGATAATGTTGAATCATAATTAGTAATACAGTCGCCTCATTTACATTATGTTTCATTTGTTGCATTTCGGTGCAGTACTGTTTAGAGGGGATTTAAAGGGAACACGTCTCTTAAAAAAATATATTTGGTAATGAATAAAGCAATTGTGGATCAATTCCACGTGCTTCGCAAGATGTCTGCTTCCTGTAAGTGAATGGAAATGTTCATGTTATTGAAAATCTACCCTGATCACATCACAGCGAGACATTTAAAATGCGCTGTTGAACTGTGCCCGAATGAGGAATTCCCCATAGGGGGGAGAGAAGGAATTCTTCTGCAGGGGAACCTCTCTCTTTGCTGCAGCGGGGAAAGAGAGAGAAGTGAAGGAATGCCCCAAGGGGACTTCCCTTCATCTCAGCCGGGCTGGAGGATATATCCCCGCTGCGGTGAGACCTGGGTTTGCCTGCAGGGGAGAATAAGGAAATCCCTGTAGCAAGGAGAGAGAGGGGGCGGGGCTAGATGGCTTCCCTCGTGTGTATGGGTGATTTTTACACGAATGAAGCTCGTTGAAAATCGTCCATTCATGCTATTTTTCTCTCAGTTAACCAGGATTTTTTTGGCCGGGTAAGTTTGGCATGAATTTCACGCTCGTGTGAATGAGCCCTAAAGGAGTATTCCTATCTCAGCAAGTTATGCCCTATCCACAGGGTGTACTGGCTTTGCAATGGAGCACCAAGATGGCAGCTCCAAGCTGAACTGACCATGCTCCCTGGGAACTTTCAAGTGAGATGATGTCTGGACTATAAAAAGACAGTTTCCTGCTGCATGACTGGAGAGAGTGCAGGGACTGTGCAAGGGAGCAGAGGTGCTGCTGGAGGCTGCTGCTGAAAGGATGCAATGATCTGCAGAGAAGCTGCCGTTGCCAGAGACGAAAAGACAGTAGGAGTTTGAATTCCTGGAAAGAAAGGGGCTGTTTTGGGAAGGCAGGGTGCATCGTGTAGAGGAAATTGAGACTACCTGCTGCCAGCAAAAGAGAGCATAGGGTTGCACTGCAAAGCTGCTGATCATAACCAAGGAGGACATTGAGGAGTGCATTGGTAACAAGTTGAAAGTGAGTCCGGCCTCAGTAAAACTGCTAGATGCGCACACCGCTAGAGACGATACGTTAACATTACTCATTTTCATTTCTTTGCTAGCAAATAGTTATTGTTTTGTAACTCTTTCTACTGCATCATATCCTGAATCTGCATTTTAACATCCCCTACCAGCAATACAAGCGTCTGTATGGGTTTGTCAGAATTAATAGCTGTCAGCCTAACCTGCATTCAGCCAACAGGATGTACAGCCAGTCCTTAGTCATACTGATCTCCATGACTAAAGCCCCATTTACACGCAATGATTATCGCTCAAAATTCGCTCAAACAATGTCTTTTAAAGAATAATCATTGCATATAAATGCTACCATCGTTTGCTTTTCGTCCGAACGATTAATTTTTTGTTGTGTTTAATATCCATCCTTCGGACAGAGAGCTAATAGCAGAGATCGCATGCTGTGATTCTCCACGGGAGCGCTGATAACATTGTATTCAGCTGCAGACCTGTGTCAGAACAAAAGGGCTGTAGACAGATAAGAGAACACCTCCTGCTATCTGCATACAGCAAAGGGAGGCTTATTTACATGCAAATGAAGCTAATGAGTTTACTGCACTAGTGCCCATTAGCAAATTGTCATTTTCCCTATCTTTTGAATAAATTTTGAGTGATCATCTTTGCATGTAAATGGGACTTTATCCAATGAATATTGGTTATGTTGAAATTCAACACCCTCAATCCTTCTTTTCCCCGATGAGTGCCATGGAGGAAAGTCAGGATATCCCCATATATATTAGATGTTGGCTGGTTCAGTCGAAATCTTTGGATTTGGCAAACATTCATCTAATTTGTATGGCTACCTTAAGTCTTGCATGGAGGACCTACTATACATGGCTCCAGCTATCGCTACACTCTAAGACCTCATGTCCATGGGCAGGTTGGGTTTCGTGGGCGGGAGCCCCGCCGCGGGATCCCACCCTGCCTACAGGATGAGGACATTCCGGACACGTGCGGGTCATCTGGCGTCTCCTCCATGCATGTGGGTGGGCCCGCCGACCGACACGCCCACCGCACATGGGCACTGGAGATTTTTCTTATTTTTAAATCTCCTGCTTTCCCACGGGACCCACAGCACACCCGGAGTGACAGTTACGGGTGTGCGGCAGATCGGACGGCTTCAATTTACTTCAATGGAAGCTGTCCCCACGGCAAAACGCAGCATGCTGCGATTTGTTTCCGGATTGGATGGTCCGGAAAACAAACCCGCATGCTTTAATTAAGCTGTGGGTGTCTATGAATTGTCTATAGGTGGCTAGAACTCCGAATCATCCGCGCGGGTGCCCCATGCGGATCCCGGAATTCAAACCCGCCCATGGATATGAGCCCTAATATTGGCTGATATGCCTTACCAATACATGTGTGCCACTCCACAATGTCAACCGCTAGTACCGTCCATATTCTACTTTACCTGCTTCTATGATTCAACTAATATACCTCTTTAATCTGTGATTGTCACTTCAAAGTGCTAACTGCTGATACTTTCTGCATGCTTTTCCACATGTGTTTATAATCCTGTAGATATGCCTTTCGAGACCCTGATTGCCACCTCAGGGTGTCAACTACTCTTGTTTCACTCAACTCCGTTGTCTTCTCCTATGGAGCCATCATTTGCAGGCAACACCTTCCTAGAATGCTTGTTTTGTCACCAGCTATTTTTTAAGACTCTTGTACACATGCACGCTTGATTTGGCCGAGCATGTATGTGCTCTCAATTGGAGGATAGGGGTATGCCATCACCAGGCACCTCCGCAGGTAACATATCCCATGAGAATAAAAGATTGGGCATGCTAAAATCCAACATGTCTGACCCTCTTTTCCCTCAACCTCTGCCATCAAGGGAAAGTAAGGAGGTTCCCATATACATTTGATAGTCGTTCCAGCCAGAGGCATAACTTGAAGCTCCTGGGCCCCAATGCAAAACCTGTAACGGGACCCCCAACTATAATGCTTTATTCATAGTACTGGGCTCACTATATGGAGAAAAGAGGCCTTATGGGCCCCCTAAGGCTCCTGGGCCCGGGTGCAACCGCATCCCCTATAGTTACACCAGTGGTTCCAGCCAAAATCAACAAGTTCATCGGCAGTGGTGCTTGAAAGTTTGTGTACCCTTCAGAATTTTCCTAATACTATATCAGATTTTCACATAAGTCCTAAAAGTAGATAAAGAGAACCAAAATTAAATATATGAGTCAAAAATATTTGACTTGGTCATTTATTTATTGATTGAATAGCACGTTTCTACTTCTTTCAGTATCTTGCGTGACCCCCCCCCCCCCCCCCCCCCGTGTGCAAGAAAAGCTGCATCTAAACATTTCTGGTGATTGTTGGTTATTCCTGCACATCGGCTTGCAGAAATTTTAACTGATTCCTCCATGCGAAGCAGCTTCAACTCTGTTATATTGGTGGGTTTCCTTCCATGAATTGCGTGCTTTAGGTCTTTCCATAACATTTCTATTGGATCAAGGTCACTGACTTTGAGTTGGCCATTCGAAAACTTGTTCTTCTTTAACCATTCTTTTGTGGAACGATTTGTATGTTTGGGTTGTTGTCTTGCTGCATGACCCACATTCTCTTGAGATTCAGCTCACAGACAGATGTTCTGACATATTCGTTTAGAACTTGCTGGCATAATTCAGATTTCATTGCACCATCAATGATGGCAAGCCATCCTGTGCCAGATATAGCAAAACACTCAAACCATAATACTACCACCATGTTCCACAGATGGTATGTTTTTATGCTGTAATTCTCTTTTAAGCCAAAAAGGTCTATTTTGGTCCTATCCATCCACAAAACATTATTCCAGTAGCCTTCTGGCTTGTCCAAGTGATCTTTAGCAAACTCCAGATGGACAGCAATGTTCTTTTAGGAGATGGACAGCAATGTTCTTTTAGGAGAGTTGAGGCTCTCTGCTTTCAATCCTGCCTTGCACACCATTGCTGTTTAGTGTCTCCAGATGGTGGACTCATGAACATTAACATTTGCTTAGAGGGTAACTTGGGTTCCTATGTGACCTCGTAGACTATTATACTCCTTGCTCTTGGCATGATCTTTCTTGGTTAGGCACTCCTGGGGAGGGTAATAATGGTCTTGAATGTCTTCCATTTGTACAGTCTGTCTAACTGTTGATTGGTGGAGTGCAAACTCCTTAGAGATTGTTTTGTAACCATTTTCAGCCTGATGAGCATCAACAACTCTTTTTTTAAGGTTCTCAGAAATCTGCTTTTTTCTCGCTATGATACAGTTCCACAAACATATGTTATGAAGAACAGGCTTTGATAGATCTCTGTTCTTCAAGTAAAACAGGTCACTCAAGTGGGAGAGGTGAGTAACCGCTGATTTGTTACTTTAACGCATGATGGACCCAGTGTCAGGGGTTTCCTTAACTCAGGCAACCCCTTTAACCCTTTAGGGTGAGTCCCTTACAGGAGTGGCACCATGCATGCTCCACTGCCATTCCATTTAATCTTCTTCTCACTGCAGAGGATGCAGATAGCCTACAGTGAGGAGGAGAAGGGGACATAGGATTCCTGTTCTCAGGATCCGTGGGAATCCTAGTGGTGAGTCCCCTACCGATCAGATTTCTATCACCTACCCTAAGTAATAAAAGTGAATTTTGGGAATACCCCTTTAAAGATAAACCATCAATAGTTAAATACCAGAAAACCCCTTTAAGATCAACTACATATCCAAGTACATACTGTACAAACACACCATTACTTTCCTCTCCCTTGTGTAGTCCCCTTCCCTTTAATATACTCTAGAACTCCATAAAAACGAGTCTTCCAAACTGTTGAATGAAATATTTACTGTTTTCCCATTACTTCTCATCACCGCACTCCGTGTCGCATCCACCAGAGCCCCAGCTGAGAGCTGCTCTTAGATTCGTCCTATCAATCACGCGTGTTAATGATTTACAGAATTCGAGTTAGTTTGTATACACATCATAACTACCGTAATTATCTCTCTCTCTCAAAAAAGCGGCAAAATCCAGGAAGCAATATTTATACTGCAGGTTTTTATAACCTTCTTTTAATTACGCTTGCAGTATTTAAAGCCTGGATTCTAGCACTTCAATAATAAGCTCCGCCATCATTTGTGGAACATTTAAGTTCTTAGAAAGGAAGACGAGCATTAATTTTGTTTAGTTAAAACAAGCTTTGCTTTTGAACAGCAGGTGGTAATTGAAACAAAACAAGGCCTCATTAGGAGAACGTCTGGCGCCCATGATACAAACAGAGAACACTACGAAATTCCAAACACAAGAGCCCTGGAATAAAGTGGTCATCATCTAATTAACAGAACATGTTTTAATTACCGGCTAAACCATGCAGCGCAGTGTGTCAATTTAACTGATGTGCTAAATGCCAGTTTACAATATCAGAAACAGACAAATAATTCCAATCTAATTACATGCAGCTCTATTGCACACCAGTGCCTGAAGCCCATCTTAATAAACAAGTTTTTTTTTTTATTTCGAACCCTGAATAGCAAATAACAGCAGCGCTGTTAATTGCTACATTGTAACGTTGGGAGTTTGCCAGCTTTGACTATTAAAATAGGCTCTTGTGTGAATTGCCGTTGTTCTACGAGGCTTTAATTAGAATGAAATGAGACAAAGATCTGCTTGTTATTGCTGCAATTCAATATATGTAAATAAGATAAGTACCTAATGATTTTTGTTTTGTTTGATTTTTTTTTTCTCATGTTCGGGCTTTTTTTTGCTTTTTGAAATTTAGAGGGTAAGAATATTTGGAGGGGGCAAAGTAAAGACCTTGGTGCTTCAACTAGTCTCATACAGAATATCATTGCCTCTTAACAGAGCTGCCTCGAGGTTTACATGGGCCTTGGGCAACAGAGCCACAGTGGGCCGTCTTACTAATTTAGAGACCCCACTGTGCCCCATGAATTACTTATAAGGCCTCAGTGTGTCAGGCAAGTCATTTATAGGTCCCACTGTGCCCTCTGAATTACTTGTAGGGCCCACTGTGCCACAAGAGTGATGTATAAGCCCTATTATGCCATCTGAGTCAGTTATGGGCCTCATTGTGGGCCCAATCATTTAGAGGCCCCATTGTCTAATGAGTCGTTTATAGGATCCACTGTGCATCCTGAATCCACTGTGACCCTGGAATCATGTATGGGTCCCACTGTATGCCAAATCATTTATAAACCCCACTGTGATCCATGAGTCATTTATGGGCCCCACTGTGGGTCAAGTCATTTATAGGCCCCATTGCGCCACGAGTCATTTATAGCCTTCACTGTGCCTCATCAATCACTTATAAGGCTGACTGTGTCACACAAGTCAATTATAAGCTTCACTGTGTCCCCTGAATTGTCTATGAGCCCCAGTGTGCACCAAATCATTTATAAGCCTCACTGTGCCCCCTGAGTCATTTATTAACCCCACAATGGATTGAGTCATTTAGATGCCCCCACTGTGCCTGCTGAATCACTTAGGGGCACCACTGTGCACCAAGTCATTTATAGGCCCCCGCGGTATTAGTGTATCTTGACACCACCAGAAAGTGCTGGTGGAGACAAGAGTGACAGGGGGGGTGACGCCCTCTGCAGCTGATTGCTTAGAAAAAATGGGTTGGCTGCAGGTCCTGCGAGGGCAGAATAAGTATTCAGTGCCAGCTCCCAGGCCGTTCCACTGCTCCCAGTTGCAGTACTTAGGTCCCCGGCGCAGTGTTTGACTATAGTACTGTAGCGTCGGTGGCCCTCTGCTCCCATTTACTCAATTGTAGTCCCCGGCGCTGTGCTCACCCCTCCTACTGTAGCGTCCCCGCGGCGCTGCTCGCAGGTGCAGTTGCATTATTTTCCCTGCGGTGTGTTCCCTGCTCCTGCACTTGGCTCCCCGGGCCTCAGCTCGGAGGTGCTGTCGCAAACTTGCCGGCGCTGCTTTCTGCTGTGCTTGAAAGTCATCCCCGAACAGTGTCCCCTCTGGCCTCAGCACCGCAGGCAGCAACTCCATGGCACAGCTACATCTGAGCCTGCTTACTCTGTTTAGAGTGTTGGCTGCCGTGGATGCTTAGGGATGTTTCCCCTGTTTGCCTTACATTGTTAACTGTAAATGCTTCCATGTGACACATTTAACATGGAAGCATTTAGAATTAACAATGTAAGGCAAACAGGGGAAACATCCCTAAGCATCCACGGCAGCCAACACTCTAAACACAGCATCCTTCAGAACCTTGGAATAGTCACCCAATCGGGAGCTAGGAGTGTGACAGGGGTGTTTCTCCTGTCAAACCCCTAGCTTCATGGAGGCGTCAGGATACATTAATACCGGCCCCCGCTGTGCCCTCTGAGTAATTAATAAGGCCCAGCTGTGCCACAGCAATAAAATAAAATAGTAATCTGATTCACCCCTATCATGCTCTCACTGTGTCCTCCATCCTCTACCTTAGCCTCTTCGGGCAAGAATTTTGTGGAATGACACAAGCAACACAATTACATCATGGCTCCACCTGTGTGATAAAAGAGGGTGCTGGCTGGTGGAACAGGAAGCACTCAGCTTCCTGCTGTGCCACTGTCATAATCAATTCTATCTGTGTCTTTAAGATGTGAACCAAATCAGTCCCACCTCTGAGGGGAAGCCTCCACAGGCTCAGTGGGCCAAAGTTTGCCAGGTGCTGATGTCAACCTAGTCTCTTAATATTGAATCCTGCCTCTAGTCAACTAATCTTAGTTATAATCGTTATTTGCAACTTGTCTTCAATGTGAAATGAGGGTCTGGAGGACCTTAAAAGAATATGTGCCTGTTAATTAGTTCACATGTATACCTTACATTTGGTTTATTTTTTGTTGTAACATTCTCTTTATATGGTAATGTGTCTCTGATTGCCAGGTGGACAAGTACAGAAATACAAAGAGGAGGAGCTGTTGCTCAGTGGTGATGTAATGCAAAAGGAAATTTGGCAATGATATATAACGGAGTTCGTTGGGTGGAAGCGATAGGGGGTAGGCTACACGGGGCTCAGGATACAAGGTGGTCACTGGATTTACAAAAGTGTAGATTTTTATTACAACTAAGGACTCTTACGAGTTGTTTGTGGATCCACTGCGTTGTCCTACCAAGTGAAACCACCCGGCAGGATAGACAGCTGACACTGAAACAAAGATTGCACACTAGCTGGAACCCGTTACAAAGGACAAGAACGGACCTGACTCTGAACTCAGATGGGCTTAAATATCCCTTACCTGGAGATACCCCTAAAAGTGGAGAGATCTGAGCCACTTTTCCTATCCCTGACTCCTAGCCTTTCCTACCTACCTGGTGAGGATAGGAATCCAGAGTCAGTTGCACCAAGCCGAGCAGATATGGAGGAGTGAGGAGTGGACGTAAGGTGAGGGCAGGGGACAGTCCCATACAGAGATAACAGACACAGAGCATAGACAGCAAACAAGAAACCAGCAGCAAAACACACAGAAAGCTGGCTTCACCCAAAGACACAGTATTATCTAGCTAAGCATACACAGGGAACTAGATACTGCCAGGATAGCTGCAGCAGCAGCTCCCATGCAGTCATACAAGGAAATTAACAACACCAAGCATTCTGGGAGAGGTCTGGGGAGGTTCAATAGGAGGATAATTACAAATCACCACCAGCTGGGCGGAGTAGTCAGACACAGTAACCCTGTGGATGCTGAAAGAAACAGAAGCAGACTCAGGAGGCAGGACGACGCCTACATCTGCTAGACCTAACAGCGACAAGTAAATATACTTGAACAAGTTAGAACAAAAATAACTGTTTTCTGACACTTTAATATTTAGTAATATGGCCTGACTATTACTATCTAATGATCACAACACTTGGCAAACATGGTAAGCAACTTACAGTTGGTGCACAATTGTCTAGAAGAATACCCGTACAATGGGAAAGTAACATCTCTAGAGAAAGGCATGTTTCAACAAAAAATCTCTGCACATAGTTTGTATTTAGTAAAAAGGTGTCCGAGACGCTTGTGCACAACAAGAGAAAATATAAGTTTCTTTTAATGCAAAGCTCCAATGAAGAATAGAGTAATGTATTGAAGTGTCTACCTAGCAGGCCTGTTTGTAATGATTTCAGCAGCATCCCTCTGGCTGTGGACTGGGGGATTCTGCGGTATGAACTCTTGAAACAGTACAGTCTCAGCAATTCTTCCAAGCCCAGCAAAGCTCCAGACACCGTAAGCAGCTCCACAGATTCTCTCAGGTACCCTTACTCTCAGACAGCTACACAAAGTCCTTGGTGGCTTTCACTGTCTCCTCTTACTGGCATACTTCTCAATCATTTCCACTGTTTAGCAGCTTTTTTTAGCCAATAAACATGCATGAAAGGCTTTGGCACCTCCTGCTATGACGTGCCGACCCTGTGCACGTCTATAGCAGTGTGTGGTTGGCCGGATCAGGTGACGTAGGATCATAAAAACTCAGGACTGATGCTCGTCTCACACGGAGGCTGGATTAGCTAAGGGACAGAGCTGCTGTGAATGAAGGAGAGCGTTAGTGTAGGTTTGAAGGAGCGTTTAGGCAGGGATCCATCTTCAAAGAACCCAACAGTCCTTTTTAGGACTACAACTCCACTTTTGTGCATCATCAGTTTGGCTGCCTGGCACCAGTAGTGCATTTACAAGCATCCCGGCTGTATACTGCATACTGTTACCGGTTCTACACAGTATACTGCTACTGGTCTACACAGACTATATAGGAACTAACAAAACTCTAATTTTTCATTTTTTTATTTGTTTTTGGCTGAAAGCATTTGCATAATAGGCCCAAGTGTGTGTCCTGTTGATCCACACTATATAACAAGACTGTACACATTTTACACTGTCTATTTTTGGCTTAAAGCGTACGTAAAATACCCTTAGTGTGTGTCCTCTCGATCCGCACTACATAACAAGACTGTACTAATTTTAAACTGTCTATTTTTGGCTTAAAGCATACACAAAATACCTCACAGTTTGCATAGCATTTTGACGCAGTGCATTATACAACATGATCAACACTAGGGGTAAGGATCAAGGACAAGGATGTGGACGTGGGCGTCCGAATGAGGGTGTGGGCAGAGGCCGAGGTCCTGGGCGGGGTGAAACAGTGCCTGCTGCTGAGGGAGTAGTAGAACACCGTATATCTACGCTTCCTAGCTTCATGCCACAGTTTGCAGGTCCACGTCATACAAAATTATTAAAACCACAACAGTGCGATGACGTGGATAGCGGATAACGCATCCAGTAATTTATCCACCACCCAGTCTTCCACGCAGTCCACTCATGCTAGCCAAGGAACTGGACCTGTGAATCCTCATGCTGATCCTTCTTCCTCCCAGCCTGGTCACTCCAAGAAAAGGAGAGATTCAGAACAGGCATACTAACAGGAACTGTACTCAGGTCCCTCCCCTGAGTCGCAAACAATGGTTCATGAGCCACCTGAGGAGTTTGTCGTGACCGATGCCCAAAATTTGGACCTTTCACAGTCTCAGGGTGATGAGGGTGGGGACTTCCAAGTATTGTCTCAAGAGTTATTTGTTGATGTGATGATGATGAGACACAGTTGTCTATCAGTGAGGTTGTTGTTAGGGCAATAAGTCTGAGGGAGGAGCAGACTGAGGATTCAGAGGAAGAGCTGGTGGATGATGAGATGACTCACCCGACCTGGGTTGGTAAGCCTACTGAAGACAGCGCTTCAGAGGGGGAGGCAAGTGCAGCACCAGAACAGGTTGGAAGAGGCAGTGGGGTGGCCAGAGGGAGAAGCAGGGCCAGAGCAAGTAATCCCCCAACTGTTCCCCACAGCACCTCTTTGCGGCAAACTCCCGTGCAGAGGGCTAGGTGTCCAAAGGTCTGGAGGTTTTTTAATGAGAGCGCTGACAAACAGTGGTGTGCAACCTGTGCTGCACCAAGATCAGCAGAGGAGCCACCACTACGAGCCTGACTCCCTCCAGCATGCGCAGGCATATGATAGCTAAGCACCCGATGAGGAGGAATGAAGGCCATTCACCACCTGCAGGTCACACCACTGCCTCTTTCCCTGTGTCATATGCTGGCACTGAGATGCAATCCCCCTCCCAGGACTCAGGTACAAGCGTCTCCTGCCCTGCACCCACCCCTTCACCAGCACGGTCCTCCACTGCCTCCACCAATGTGTCCCAGTGCAGCCTTCAGCTGTCCATAACACAAACATTAGAGCACAAGCGCAAATATGCAGCCACCCTCCTGCATGCACAATCACTAAACGTGCATATCTCCAAACTGCTAAGACCTAGAGATGCTGCCATATAGGCTGCTAGAAATGAGGCTTTTCGCAATCTCATGGCAGCGGCTGTCCCTCGTTACTCGGCCCCCAGTCACCACTATTTTTCCCACTGTGCTGTCCCCGCCCAACACCAGCACGTGTCACAGAATATCAACCGTGCCCTCACCGGTTACTGGGAAGGTCCACTTAACCATCAACATGTGGACAAGTGCTGGCGGGCAGGGACACTACATCTCCCTGATGGCACATTTGGTTAACCTGGTGGAGGCTGGGACCGAGTCTGACCCAGGGTCTGCTCACGTGCTACCCACACCGAGGATTGTGGGTCCTACCTCGGTCATGGTTTCTCCGGCTTATTATGCCATCTCTTCCAACACCCCCCCCCCCCTCCTCCTCCACCTCTCAATTACCATCTGTGAGCACGTCGCCTTCAGTCGGTAGCTCAAAGCGCTGCAGTGGTGAAGCGTCAACAGGCCGTGCTGAAACTCCTGAGCTTAGGTGACAAGAGGCACACCACCCAAGAGCTGTTACAGGGTTTGACGGAGCAGACAGATCTGTGGCTTTCACCGCTAAACCTCCAACCAGGGCGTATTGGAGGAGGAGGAGGAGGAGGGGGAAGACTGCTTCCCACACTGCAGAGGGTACCCATGCTACTTCCTTCACATCTGTTCAGCGTGTATGGGCAGAATAGGAGGAGGAGGCTAAGAGTTATCCTCCTAGTGAGGACAGCAATGTGTTGCGTACTGGGACTCTGGCACACATGGCTGACTTCATGTTAAGCTGCCTTTCCCGTCACCCTTGTGTTAAACTCATTCTGGCCAACACAGATTACTGGGTGTTCACCCTTCTTGACCCATGGTATAAGGAGAACCTTTCCATTCTCATTCCCGAAGAGGAAAGGAGTACGAGAGTGATGCAATACCACAAGGCCCTGGTGAAAAAGCTGATGCTAAAGTTCCCATCTGACAATGCTAGCGGTAGAGGACGTAGTTCAGTGGGCCAACTAGCAGGGGAGACGAGGGGAACAGGCAGCATGTCCAGTGCAGGCAGGGCAACACTCTCTAAGGCCTTTGACAGTTTTATGGCTCCCCAGCCAGACTGTGTCACAACTCCCCAGTCTGGGCTGAGTAGGAGGGAACAGTGTAAAAAGATGGTGAGGGAGTACATAGCCGACTGTACCACTGTCCTCCGTGATCCCTCTGCTTCATACAACTATTGGGTGTCAAAGCTGGACATGTGGCACAAACTTGCGCTGTACGCCTTGGAGGTGCTGGCCTGCCCTGCCGCTAGCATGCTATCAGAGAGAGTGTTTAGTGCTGCTGAGGGGATTATCAAGGATAAGCGTACCCGCCTGTCAACTGACAGCGCCGACAGGCTTACACTTATTAGGATGAACAAAGCCTGGATTTCCCTAAACTTCTCTTCTCCACTGGTGGAAAGCAGCTTAACATAAAGTATCTTTAAGCTGGAACTGGAGAACCATGCACCCTCTCTCACCCCAAGAAAGGGTAGAAGTAGCTTGGTCTATCCTTCTCTGATCTTCCTCCTCCTCCTCCTCCTTCTCCTCCTCCTAAAGCAGCATGTCAGCATGCTGAATGGCCAATTCTTTAGAGGGCCAAAAGGCTCTGTAAAAACTATTTTTTTCGGAGAGCTGCCTCCAGGCTCTTTGAAAACAATTTTTTCTGAGGGCAGCCTCCAGGTTCTCACCCCCAATTTTGAAGAGGTTCACCACTAGAGTTCAGCAAATGTGCGGGTTGCAGCTTCATATGCCCACAGAGTCCACAAATGTATCCAAGAGTAGTGTCCAGCTATCTGACACAGAGACAGAATGAATTGTCCTGGTTTGGCCACTCTAATTTCTTCATAGTACATGCTGTCTTTCCCTGGGGCACTGGTTAAAAAGCCCCCCGGGGAGAGGCAGGGGCTGGGACAAGCAGTAGCTTGCCTCTCGGTGGACCGCCACCTGAATCCCATTAAGCAAGTACGAGCTGTTGCTCAAAAAATCTTTCAGGTTTTTACCTGCACTCTTGGTAAACAAATCTTTCAAGGGTGCACCTATACTCTTGGTAAACAAATCCTTTTAGGGGTTCACCTATACTCTTGGTAAACAAATTTTTCAGGGTTTCACATGCACTCTTGGTAAACAAATCTTTCAGGGGTTCACCTATAGTCTTGGTAAACAAATCTTTCAGGGGTTCACCTGTTCTCTGGGTAAAAAAAATCTTTTGTTTTAGAATGGGTTGTTGAATTTTGAAGATGTGTAGAAGTGCTGGCATCGGAGTCCCCTTAATGCCCACGTTTGTGGCTCATAAAATTTTGTGACGGAGATGGCATGGGATTGGAATTATGATCATGCGTTAATTTATCAGCAATTCTCATCAGCATTGTGGGCTATCACCAACAATTTCAAAGAGGGTCGCTGCCTGGCCCTGCCAACCCTCTGCAGTGTGTGTCTCCTGTTCCTCCTCATTCAATATGCACTTATAAATAGACATGAGGGTGGTGTGGCTATGAAGCGACCCTGTGGCATGAGGACAGCTGAATGCTGCACTGGGAAAATTTCAGTACGCTGTGGCCTACTGAGTAGGCGAAGGGGTGTGCCTTACTCCGTCTGGGATGGGGACAGCTGGACACTACGCTGGGAAAAATGTCAGTATGCTGTGGCCTACTGAGTAGGCAAAGTGGTGCACCTAGCCCCGTCTGGGATGGGGACAGCTGGACGCTGCGCTAGGAAAAATTTTAGTACGCTGTGGATGCAGGCTCATACCCACGTCCTGGGAGGGATTGGACAGCAATGCCAGCATGTAACACAGGAGAAGAGGCAATGGTGTCACCTGCAAGCGGTGATTGGCCTTTGTTCCACCTAGTGTGGTGCTTAGCTAAGATGTGCCAGCGCAAGGTGCCTTGCTGATTATGGTCTGGCCCAACTAAATTGTTAGGAGGGTGACCGCCAGACTCTTGCCCACAGTTTGACTAAATAGTGCGACCTGGGAGCCTCAGATGCACCCATGCATGCTGCCTCTGCTGTTCCCTATCCATTTCTGTGGTGTTTGCCTCACTTTCTGATGTTTTTAGGCGAATCTCACACCCTCCCTTATGCAGACCATGGGTCACCTTGAAAAATGCTCGAGTCTCCCATTGACTTCAATGGGGTTCGTTACTCAAAACAAGCTCTCGAGCATTACAAAAAGCTCAGCTCGAGTAACGAGCACCTGAGCATTTTGGTGCTCGCTCATCATCAAAACTTTGAGAAAAAGAATAAAAATAAATAACTCAAAAACATCTTTGGACTCAGGATCTCAGAGCATTCACAACATTAATTGGTAAAATATATAATGCCAAAGATTGCTGGGAATCCAAGGAACGTGGAGGCAACAAGCTGACTATAGGCTAAAGATTCAACAAATGTTGAATTGACACTTGAGAAACAAATGGGGTTATTCTTACTGCAGGCCTGATAGACCCAGAAAAAAACACCAGAAAAGTCATGCGGAGCCCCCCTCAGGCTCTCACTAGAGTATAACTCGGGGTATCATTTTTTTCCCTGAAGTCTTCATTTAGCTGTTTAAATGTTAAAACAAATCCATTGTATAACTGGATATAGGATTAGAAAGGAAACTAAGTGCTAGGGGTCAAGGATAAAGTGCAACTGATGCAGTAAGAATTGTGACATCTAAAACATTGGGTATACAGTATTGTATGTCTTAAAACTTTCTGCACTCATTTCCGCTGACATATGAAAATCCTGTACGGCTTAAGAGGTTCTAAATACAAACACAATTATGTGTGTACGGCTGTCTTTCAGTGTGTTTATCTATGTGCACCACACCTGTGTACTCAAGAAGATCAAACAATGACACAACTCCAAAGAAATGTCAAAGTTTTTGTCCATACTTCCTGAGTCTGGAGACAGCAAACAGATATTGTAAAAACAAAACACTCATTCCAAATAGTGTAAGAATTTATGCTCATGGTTACAATACGGCCAATGTCTACCTGTGAGACATAATACAACGTAGCTCTCATCGAGGAGGGAAAAGAAAATCTGTCTTGTGCCACCTATTGGAAGGTAGATTCCTTATAAGTCAATGTCTAATGCTTTAAAGGGGTTTTCCCGGCATCTACTATTGATAGCCTATCCTCAGAATAGGTCTAAATAGCTGATTGGCAGAGATCCACTTCTCAGGATGCTAGCCAATAATGTGATCCTCAGACCTGTTGTCTGTGCAGCCAAGCTAGATGTCCGCAGTGGGAGCGATGCTTTGTATTACACTTCAGGCTCTGACCGCAATGCGTCTGAAGCCAGAAGTGTAATGGAAGAGATCGCTGTAATTGATTTCAATGCCACATATAAGATTCCTAGACTATAACCTCCACCGTGCTTTAATGTCGGCACAAAACACTAAGGTGTTTTCAAGGAATCCTCCACACCAGGTACATCCATTTGATGTGAAGATGGAGTAGTGTGATTCATCTCTCCATTGAATGTTCTTCCATTACTCCACTGTCCAATGACTATGCTCCTTGCACCATTGTAGACGGGCCAATGCATCTTCTTAGAGAGAACTCACCAGACATTTGCAGAATGAATGGAGGAAAATACCAGCTGAAGTATATCAAACGTTAGTAGAAAGTTTTCCATGGAGAGTATCTGACGTCATTAGGGCCAAAGGAGCCCCACTAAGTATTAACATATGGAAATAAATACTACTTTTGATTCTTGCTCAGGTGTCCAATTACTTTTGGTAGGATAGTGTATACTGCTCATTGCATATATAACTTATACTACCCTTCTTGCACCATTATACTGACCATCTTATATACCAATTAAGTACAGTATATCTGTGTTTTATGTTTATCATGCTGGCATTCTTGTCTATAAATCATGGTGTCCCTCTCATATACTGGTCATGCTAGCCCTCTTATTTCATCTGCTCTGATGAACTTGTGGGATGCACCATTTAGTTGTCACTTATAAAAGGTCATTGATCTAAAGAGGGTTATCCAGGAAGTGGCCGCCGGATGCACCAGGGTGGGAGTGTAAAGCACTGCTTCGACCCCTGGATAGTGGCAGGCGCTCCAAATTGCAAGAGCAGCTCTCATTGAAATCAATGGGACCCCAAACTGCCATTAGAAGCGCAGCTCCCATTGATTTCAATGAGAGCTGCACTTACAACTATGAGTGCCTGACGCTACCCAGTTCCTAGATAACACCTTTAACATTTACAGCAGTCATTCCTCCACTTCTTGACTGAAATATCAAAAAATGAATGCAAAATCACCCAACATGAATGTTCTCTGTACATTTTTTTTTTTAATTTTACTTCTATAACATTCATTATTTTGTATGACTGAAATTGTAACAAGGCTATATTTTAATACTAATCAAGAAATATGCCAGAAAATTGAGTATTCCCTGTCATCGCTTTGTCACCTGTGGCCCCCTTCACCTAAAAAAGTCATCATTCATGCAAATCTATGACAGCTGGTGCACATTTAACATTGCACTGGTTCAGAACTTATTTGTTATAATTTCACTTGCAGGGATGCGAGTACATGACCTTCAGAATTTACTGTCTTTAATGGATTACGGAAGTTGATCCAGCTTTTCCTATGTGCAGAAGGGGTTGTCCAGTTTAGAAAACCCACTTTCATGCGCCATATCAGGGAATCCTGAGTTAATAGAGATGAGTGGTCTTTCGGATTGTCATCTCTTGTCCAAAGTGGAGAGCAGTTACAAGGGGTGTCTTCCTCTGGAGGACCTGTCCTGCATTACAGAGACAAGCCAGCCATTGATGTAAATGGACACTACGTAATGCTTCATTTCTCCTGTGGTGGCTCTGAAGGGAAATTGAACACTTAAGGCTCCTAAACACAGGCAAATTTGGATTTGTTTGCCTGCTGAAATTGAGCGATAAGCAAATAAATGATTATTGGTTGTTCAGATGTATGATAATTAGAGATGAGCGAGCGTACTCGGTCACGCCCCTTTTTCGCCCGAGCGAAAAGATTCGGGGGGCGCAGTGGGTGAGTGGGGGGTTGCAGTGGGAAGTGGGGGTGAGAGGGAGAGAGAAAGGGCTCCTCCCTGTTCCCCGCTGCTACCCCAGCTCCGCCACGCCTCCCCCCGGCGCCCCCCAAATCTTTTCACCCGAGTACGGAAGTACTCGAAAATCGCGGTGCTCGATCCAGTAATTACTCGAAACGAGTAGGTTCGCTCATCTCTAATCATAATCATCCAGATTCGCATGATCCAACAGTGTACAGTGGCAGTGGATCCTCTTTAGTGAAAATTGTAGAAAGGGCTTAGGGAACACCGCAATGCTTAGGACCTCAGGTCAAAGGCCCAACACTATACTCCTGGCCTGAAACCTGTTCAAAATTGATTTGAGGCTTTGATTTCAGTTGAGTATTCAAGAAAATCCATGCACCAATTCTAATTAATCTGTTGGGTTTGCTTACATAAAGGTTGCATCCAAAATCATCCCAATACTCCCATGGTGAATTGATTACAAGTAGTCATATAGCTCTGCATTTCGATTCGTTCTCAAACATGTCCAATGATAAAGAATGTCCAGTTGCTCCGATGCTTCGCTAACTCAAAAATAAAGTTTTTCCGTAGACTTTTGTATGTGAACCTTTTTACCTTTTGTCTGAAAAGTGAATAATTTATAAATAAAGGCAATAAAATAGCGTCTACCTAGCTTCCAGAGAAAAATCTCTAGATGATCCTTTGGTGGGCCAAGGTCTTCATGTCATAATGGAGATCTAACAGAACTTGGACAGTGAATGACCCCATCTGAAGCCAACTGTGAAGCCAATCATTTACTGCAATTTTTATTGTTTTAGCTTATTGAACCTTTCTAAATATATAACATGCATGTCCTGTGAGCCCATTTTGGTACTGTGGGACCATCACTCAGGCAAAAGGTGTTTCCAGGAATCCTCTACACCGAGAGGAAAAGTCAGGCAGCACACATCTTTCTGTAATGTATAGCATTTTGGCTTAGTGGTTAGTACTGTTATCCCGTAGTGTTGGTGTTTTGGTGAATCCAAGCAAGGGTAACATCTGTGAGAAGACCCAAAACATACTAAGGCCCATTTATTACTGGTGCTGTGCCCCAATTCTGACATGTTACATCGTTTTTTGGTGAAAATCAATTTAGACAAATTTACTACTGATTTGCATTTAAAAAAAGACATTACTCCTAAAAGTGTCTAGAAGAGCGGTCGGGATTTACGTAGAGGGAGGCTTTTAGAGATATTTATGACATGCAAGTTTGTAAAAAGTCACAAAATTTGTAGTAGGTGAAGGGAGTACAAAGGGACTTGACATTTCTAGACATGTTTGAAGATGCAACAAATTTATCAACATCGTACAACATTTTATAAATGTGTCACATCTTTAAACTGGATAAGAGAAGAAAAGTGGTGTCAAAGTTTTCCTTGATGATGAATCTCTTCCGCTGTATATGTCTAAGGTAGGAAATTAGATTGTGATCTTTATTGGGGACAAGGACTAATATGTATGAAGACAATGTTTATACAATATTGTGAAATATGTTGATGCTATCAGAAGCGTAACTTGAAGCTCCTTGATGCAACTTGATGCAAAACTTGTAACAGGCCCCCAACTATAATGCTTTATTCATAGTACTGGGCTCCCTATATGGAGAAGAGAGGCCTTATGGGCCCCTAAGGCTCCTGGGCCCGGGTGCAACCGCATCCCCTGCATCCTCTATAGTTACGCCCCTGGATGCTATATAAGCAACAATCTTAAATGAACCAATCCTATAAGCATCTTCAGTATACAATAAAACGGATAAACAGTTAAAAACATTCAGCCTGTAGTCACCTACAATGTGCAGACAGAAAAAATACATACATCTCAGTAAGCTATATTACACAATCAGCTGTCGTCTATTTTCCATCAGTCTCCACTTTCAAATGGCCAATTCTTGGAGCCCCAGACATAATATATAAAAAGGATGATCAAACATTAGCACAAGATCAAGACAAGGAGACATGAGGTAATCAAACCTTACTCCTATTAAAAATGGCGGATACATTGTAGTGCCATACTATGTAATTAAAGTGAATAGAAGAGAAGGGTTCGTAGGTCAGACTCATTGTGAATACATTACGGGGAAGGGGGAGAATGAAATCCTACCTGCTATAAAACAGGTTTCTAGGAAAACTTGTCAAAATTCACACTGATGAATTCTGCCATTGTTGAAGACATCTTGAATGCAAACAATGAGTCTTGGATCTTTTACTTTTTACCGTCTTCTTTGCACTCTTTTTTTAAATTGCCTTCAAAGAATGACAACAAACACCCACATTGCAGATGTCAGTAGACCACTTCTCAGTACTCGGAGAACCAGACAACAAGTGGATCGCTCGGCTGTTCACAGCAGCATAGCAGAAAGCTTTCACAAAGCCATCTGTATGTTCCTCCAGGTTGGAGAAAACTCTACGGAGGAACAGGCCGGAACAGTAGGAAAATAAGTAAATATATCCTTGCTAACATATGGAAATGCAGAAACACCTTACTTATAGGGTTTTACATCTGAAAAAATGTGTTCAAAGAATGTCGACCGTGAACGCATGCTGATTATGTAAAAGAAGCAAAATTAATTAATTCTAGAGTATATTGAGCGGAAAAACGCTAATACGGAAAAGGGGACCTTAATCTTCACCTGTTACAAGAGAGTCTACAAAATTAGAAACAGGTGAGTAATGAGTGCCCAATATTTAGCCCTCTTACCACCAATGTTTCACAGACTCTAGTTTGTTGACAGACCCAATTCAAAGTCATTGGAGCTGAGTTACAATATCTAAATAGCACAAGATCATGAGTGGTGCTTGTTTTAACAAAAAAAATCAGAAAGGGCCACTGCAGTTTATCAGTACTGTGGCCCCTTTGTTCTAGGAATCATTTGGTGCCCAGGGATCGAACTGAGTTGTGGCACCCATTGCCCTAGTAACATTAAACCCATTGATTAAAGGGGTTCTGTCATTAAAAACAAAAAATTTTATACTTACCTATTGCTCCCCAGGCAGCCTGCTTACCTCTTCTTCTTATCCCAAATCTTCTCCTGGAGCCGCTTGGCAATTCGGTCACGTGACCTCCAGCACCCGATTTTCCTCCATCTGGTCAAAAAGCGTACACTGCCTACCTTCCACTTCCTTCAGGTCAATGTACCCATACGTCACTAGTGACGTGTGCGTACATTGTCTTGTGAGGAAGCGCGGAATGAAGGTAGCCGCGCGAGACAACGGCGTGACTGCGCACGCGCGAACCCGGCACACGACTGCGCATGCGCGAGGCTGCGGCGCGCGCTCGCTAGCCTGGGAGCACTTTACACGTGCACGGGCACACTCTCTGCCAATAGAAATGTATCCCTGACACTGTTGTCAGGCAGAATACATTTCTATTGGCTAATGGAAATCCAAGCTTCTGCTGCCTCTCGGCCAATAGAAATGTATCCCTAACACTGTTGTCAGGCAGAATATATTTCAATTAGCCAATGGAAATGCAAGCTTCTGCATATAAGCATATATATATATATATATACATATATATATATATATATATATATATATATATATATATATATATATATATATATATATATATATATGAGTGACTGCTGTGAGTGACTACAGTGAGTGGCTACTGTGAGATTGCAAGGAAGATCTGGAAGCCCTTGGGAAACTCTGGGTGTTCAGAGACAGAGTCGGGGAGAAACACTAGCAGATTTTGGTAGACTGCAGGCAGGACTATTCACTGCACTGGATGGGCGGAAGTAGCTTTGTGAGTCAGCACAGCAAGGGGTGCTGGGAGATGACCTCCTAGCAGGAGGGGCTGAAGATGTAAACAGAGCATGGAGGTGAAAAATGGAGCCTAGGTAAGTACTACTTCTGAAAAAAACGTTTTATATGTGTCATTTACAACAGGTTGTGCCAGCTGGGCAGATTTACTGGAGAAAAAAAAATACAGATTGTAATGACAGAACCCCTTTAAGCTCTGGCAGCCCGGTGTAGATGTTACAAAGAGTCCACCAAAATGTATGTATTTCTGCTAATATCTTTGAGCTTAAAGGAGCATTCGCAACTTAGACATTAATAATATATCCATACGATATGTCATAAATGTTGAATAGATGCAAGACCTACACTTATTTCAAACTTACCAACTTTCTTAAATCCTCTTCAGAAAAATGCTAGAAATGCTACACTTTTGAGGAGCATATACTCACCCCCTTTTTACAGAACAAACCCCTTCTCACAGGCACACCACTTCTTAATGTGCATTTTTGCATCGGGACTGAGTTTGATGACATAGCAAACCTTCAAGGAACTGCTTTCCTAGAGGTTTCCTTAGCACCTAGGAGACTTGCCCACTCTTCTGGGAGTACAGAAGATCTCCCCTCTTTTGGAAGCCTTCTAGATGGTTCACGACCTATATGAAGTAGCCGGACTAATATGCATCATGTTCATCCACCTGCTTTTCCATGAGGAATCCACGGGAATGAATAACGTTTTACTTATTCTAGTAGATCTTTTTTACACATGCAAATTTTCAATAGCATATGAATGGGGCTGGAAAAACCACATTCACATGAATTTGAGAGAGCAACACTAATGCACTGCCACTTCCCATTCATTTCCTGCCTAAATATATGGTGACTACCTCACCAGGCATTTAGGGAGACCCACTTTTTTCACCTAGGCATTAGTTTGTCACCATATCAAACCAAAATTGGCTGCATTTGCAGACAAATATCTCATTTCTATGGCCACCTTAAGACCTTATGGCCCATATGAAGATAAATAGGTGCATTTGCATAAGGTAAACCGTAATACAGAATGACCTCTCCTGCTGGTTCATTAAAGGGGTTGTCCAGTTGTAAACTACTGATGATCTATCATCAGAATAGGCCATTAATAGTAAACTAGTGGGGGTCTGCTGCCTGGAACCCCCACCAATCAGCTGTTTGTTAGGCTTGTGTGCTCAGTCACTCATCTGATTTCTGCAGGAAGCAGACAGCTCAGTTTCCACTGCAGTGGTTATACTTAGTATTGCAGACCAAATTCCCATTCATTTCAATGGTAAATTTGCCTGTAATACCAAGCTTGGCCACTGCAGTGGAAATGGAGCTGTCTGCTTCCTGCAAATTTTGAGCTTAGCATAAGGGCATGCCAGTCTAATGAACAGCTGATCGATGGGGCCATGGACCCCCAGAAATCTACTATTGATAATAACCTATCCTGAGGATAGGCCATTAATCGTTTACAAATGGACAACCCCTTTAAAACCTGAAAATCACCAAATCAGATAAATCTGCATTGTTATAAAGACTTATATTTACTAACAATACAGCTATATATTCAGCATATCTTGAAATATGGGTGGCAACCTCTATGTGCACTACAGGGCTTATTTTAGAGAGTGGCATATGGGCAATTTTCCATCTTCAAGGTAGGCCCCAAGAATATAATCTCCTGGTGCAACATTTCCACTATCCTAGACCAACAGGGAATGTAAAATGACCTTTTCCTTAACCAAAACCACCAGAGATTTTGAAATGACATATAACTTTAGAAATGGCAAGCGTGGATTGACTAATTTGCTTTTTACTCAGAGCCCCCCTTTTTTCAATTAAAGAGGCTCTGTTGCATGAGGAAGCCAAAATATCAACCGAACAGGAAAAAAGTTGGTGACTTAGAAACTTACTTTATGTTCCCAGCTATTTTTTTTCGTTTATTATATAAGAGGTAATGCTGTTTAACTTTTTTACCCTTTAATGCAAATAAGTAATACAGTATATAATTTGATAGGCAATAAAAACCGCATAGGATGATAAGAGCTTTTACGTTACGAATGAAATTTTGCTTTGGTTGCTCAAAAGTCCTAAAATAGGTCCAACCTCAAGTGATAACCAGTGAACCCCAGTGACTCAGAACATATTCATCTTTACTTCACATCTACTGCTTTATGACACAGTACAATTGGATGTTATCAGATCTCTAGCAATGTTTCTAAGTCATATATGTATGACTGTAGCACCATCTGTTCAGTTTCTTCATTCGGAGAAGGTTAAGTGCATAATTTCCTGTGCTGTTCTCCTTCTTAAAGTACATAGAAAGTAGAAGTTGTCATTTGGCAAGAGTAACTTATAATATCCCACATCTATATACAGGGGCGTAGAATTTTTGAATTCATACTTACTGTACTTGTACCTTGTAGTGATCCAGAGCCAGCTTGTAAGACTTTCTAGCTACCTCTGCAATGAGTCAGGCAGGAATGCCAGGTGGCTCAAATTCGCTGACTATCTGGCCAATTAAAGAACTACTGTAGGTGCTGTGTTTAAAATGGCAATACGTTGACCTCAATGTTAATATCAGTTATAAGTATTATATATGTGACTAAGCTTTTCCTTCCATACTATTTCTGACTATTGAACTCTTGATGTGATCTGGCTTGTTTGACTCTACTTTTGCTTATCTGCACACTTGGCATTGCTTGACCTCCATTACCAAACCCTTGACTCATTGGACTACCCTCCTGAACTACCCTCTATCTGGCTCTGCTTGACTACCATTACCCAACCCCTTGGCTTTACCAACTATGACTATGATTAACACCTTGTACTACACCTGTATCTGTCGAATTCCCATTGCCAATTTCTGGATTGCCTAAATACTTTTTGCTTCCTATCTCTTTGATACACCCTTCCTGATAGGTTTTCTGGATATTTTCATGTTTGTCATTCTCCAACTACACCCTTTGGGTTTGATTCCTCTCCAGCTAGCCATATTTGATTGAATCAATCACCTGCCCAACTAGAGACACAAAGTCTTGGGGGTGAATCCAGTACTTCAACACTAACCAAAGATGTGGGGAAGGGAAGGTGGTACTATAGGTCAGACTGTGCCATCCATTTGGATTTTTCCCTGTGTAGAGTAAGAATCAGACCATTACAAAGCCCAACCAAAATCACACTCATATTGATATACAAGGGCATAGTTATTGAGAGTGCAAAGGTAGCAGTTGCATCCAGTCATTGGTGCCTTAACTGACTCTACCATACAAGAGGACACCGGTACTGTATTATAAATGACATATGGTATAGATCAGGGGTCCCCAACTCCAGTCCTCAGGGACCACCAACAGGTCATGTTTTCAGGATATCCTATGGTAAGAACACCTGTGGCAATATCTGAGGCACCGACAATAATTACATCACCTGTGCAATACTGAGGAAATCCTGAAAACATGACCTGTTGGCGGTCCCTGAGGACTGGAGTTGGGGAACTCTGGTATAGATGGCCAAGGACTTCATGGATCCTTCAATACCTTGGAGGAAGGCTCCGAGAGAAAACATTGCTCAACTATTGTTGTCACCTAGAATTTCCCATAAATTCCACATCCCAGCATACATTGACATTACTCAAGTTCACATTCCACGAGCTAAAAGTTGTCCAAGCCTGTACTTTACAGAAATAGCAATTCTAAATATAAAAGACAAGTTCTTTCCAGTAGATATTACCCCAGAAAATAGTGTCAATCAAGTAAACTTTACCTCAGGAAAGAAAAAGTCTTGTCTATTGTTTAAGTCTCATGAACATGTCATCATCCCTTCATACAGAGATCTTTCTTTCGAATTGACGTGTTTTTTTGTTAGCATCAATGATTGGAACTCTGAACTTTGATATTTGTGTGCATTAAACTTGCCATTTGTGAATTACTTTTGCTATTAACACAGTTTAGTTTGTATCACAAACATAAATTGCATCAATTTTTTTTACAAGAATCGTAAGTGACATGCTGTCAAGTCTACACTCGTAAAGACTGAGAAACATAAATAATACTTTGAAAGCTGTCACTTCCAGTCCTTTTGTAAACATTACACCACAATTTCAAATTGCTATCATTTCATTTACTTTGTAATGCAACGATCGGACTGGTAGAACAATAGAGGATGAGCAGGAAATATCCTCGGCTTCTTCTGCTGGATGAATCCAACAACAAAGAGCCTGCAGGCTCCGCAAGGCATCATGGTCCGGTCTTGTGCACCTGGCAAGCCTAACAAACTATTTATTGTTGACTTTTGCTATTAGCATCAATTTATGGAAAGCCTAAGTACCGATCAGCAGCTTGTAGAAATTAGTTTGTTTGTGATAAAGAGGAAATTCCAAGCATTTGTTTATCATACAAAAATAGGTCTAAGGACATGAAGTCATCCTTGGTGGTTGGAAAATGTTTTATTTCTAATGAATATTACAGGAAATTGGTAAAAAATAAATACTTTTTGAGTCTTTTTTAACTAATATTTCCATGTAGTTTGTGGAAATATTAGTTAAAAACAGGAAAAAAAAACATTCCAAAAGTTTTTATCCTTGCCGAATTTCTTGACTTAGAGCCCAAATCACACAACAGGTGAAGAAAACAACCACTTGGTCTAAAGAATTCATAAAGAATACTCAAGTGAGGAGAAACTTTTAAGGGTGAAAGACTGATTGTAGTTCCAGCCAAAACCAACGTGTTATTGTAGTTATTGGTTTCCTATTTGAAGAAACATCCTAGTGTTATAAGAGGTTGGATGCTAAAAAGTAAATCATCTCATGAATTCCATAAAGTGGTCTCAGTTTTGCATCCATGACCAAGTTAAATAGTTCTTATTTTAACACCTATGAATATAGCTATTGACATTGTCGAAACATGGCATGAGCTCATTCCTTTCTCTATGATTGCCTATGACATGAGAGTTCATAGCTTGGATAGATCAGTGAAGGCCTAAGGAAAGGTGATGGAAGGACCATAACCTTGAATACAGTATTTGTGAAGGCTTGGTTTGGAGTAAACAGAAGAGACAAATTACAGAGAGAAGAGACAGAGAGAAGAGAAGACAGAGCAGCGCCAAAAAGAAAAGCAATTCCTGAAATCTGGCAAAAAGTACAGAGTCTGGGCACAAGAACTGAAGGGATGGTAGAGGGAATGTAGGCAAAGAACAGGAGTAAAAGAGGCAGAAACAGCTAGCTGCAGAGAGTAGAGGGTACATCCCATTCTGGACACATAGTTTACAATCATTGGCTCACTAGGTATTGGAAAAAAGTTTCCAAAAGTGCTTTCCGATTACATTCATGATAGCATTCATGCTGGAGTGTGGTCACATTCCCATTTTTACCTTGGGATTCTTTAGGTAATGTGCCCTTATTATAGGTCCGGTAATATTGGCTAAAACTAACTCTGTAGGCCAACAAGACGCAAAACATGGAACTTTTTGTTAAGTTATACTAGACACAGTTTTTCAACTACTTCTAAAACTACCGTAGAAAGAAAATAAATAGGTACAAAGCAGGTAGGAATCATGCAACTGGAATATTACAAAGGACTTAAGTGAAAGTTCTTGGAATAAGTAATGGAAAATGGTGTGGTAGAAAGAAACCTACCATGTCGTCATTGTCCTTTTGACATTTCTGTTTATCAGCCGGTGATGTCTATCCCTGCTTTTGTATTCTGGATCTTTATTACAGTATTTTCACAAAATGGCAAAGTGATTTGATAGCTACTTTGTGCAGCACTCGGGAGTAATTGGGTGTTTTTCACGCAGAGCAGACTCCGGTCCACACATTATTTTTCCAGTTTGCACTAGAGCAGAATTATATTACAAAGGAATGTGCTGAATAACCAAACTCAACAGTTTACGCCCAGTGTAAATTCCTAACAAGCCAGCAAAATAATTTTGATTATTTATCCAAAAAAGCCATTTCATTTTGATGACTTTTGACTGCTACATTATTCTTGACTTGTGCTTCTCCATCTAAGCAAATTACATTGTTCTGTACCTATAGGTCCTCACTCTACTAAATATGTTGTTTCTCCAAGAACCTCAGGAACAAGACAGAAAATGTAGAAACATTTCAAAATCTAACCTTATCCTACTGTGATAAAGACAGGAGTCGTCGGATTGTTAAAGCACCTTATCTCCGACAGCAAGCTGAATAACAAGCAAGATTTTTTTTCCTGCAGTGACACATTTTTCCATTTTACTTGTAACTTATGTTAAATGTGGGTAAATTCAGACTTGAATTAAAGACTGGAAATCAATCGGGTTGTCTTTAGGTAAGGAAACAAATATAGGGGAGGAAAATGATTTTTTTTCCATTTCAGTGAAGAAAAGTAAGGATCTGACTGAACCATAATCCTGGCGCGACTCAGGTCAACAAGGTTTAAGTAAAATAATCTCAACTGAAAGTAATAAATACTAATTTTTCTTCAAGTATGTGGTTACCATGGCAGTATGCGAACATACTATAATTTGTCAAGAGACGTCTATATGTGGCTGGATAAAGATATCACCTCTGGTTGTTGCTCTTTCAAACCCTCACCCTCCAGTTCTTCTTAAGAAATATATAGAGAAGGGGGCAAAAAGGTGCTGTCTAATTGCTTCTGTTGGTCGCCCGTTGTGTTGTACTGTGAGACTATGTGGTTCATCACTTACACTGCTTAAACTACTTATAAATCATATATATATATATATATATATATATATATATATATATATATATATATATATATATATATATATTATTTAAAGTGGTTGTGCAGGATACAAAAAAATGTCCACTTACAGTGCCACACATGTCCATGGGTTGTGTCTGGTATGGTAGCTCAATCCCATAAAGGAATATTCGAATGAGCTGTAATACTGTACCCAACCTATGGATGGTTTTGGAAGAAAGTAGCCATGTTTTCTAATCCTATGCAATCCTTTGACACTGTGTTCACATTGGCTTTATTGCTTTATAGAGCCATGACCAGAATTGAGGGTCCATTTTCAAACAGATCCTATTGACTCATAATTGGGTTCATCAGGTTTCTGCTGGCATTTTGGTATTATTGATAGTGACTATTGCAGCAGAGTGTGTTACTTTTGCAATAAAAAAATAGTGTTGTGTTGCCATAACTGGGCATGGTAGAAGTGTATACATAGCTTGAGAGCCTGAGTTCTGAAGGCTGATACTGGATTTGTTTTTTTTTACTACTTTTACTACTTTTCCATACATGTAAATGCAAACAGAAGCAGTGGACTGAACCCTCACTTATCCACTCTCCACTGCATCTGCTCAACCTTCCCAGGTACTGAATATATAATAGAGAAAGCTACATAATCACTTCTTCTGCTACATATTATAACTTTGCTTATGTTGGAGGTACCTTTCAAAAAAACTTTTCAAGTAACCATATCCTTTCTAGGCAACACTGATAAGAAGCCTTTAGGTGGTGGAGACTCTTTTTGCCCTTTCTATAATCCAGTCCTGCTGGTAAACATCATAAACAGGCCCCCGTGATAGACCTCAGTGCTGGAGGTCAAAGAAAAAATTGAAATTATCGATAAAGAATTCCCCAAACATTGCACAGCTAGCCCTGATCCCAGCCTTTTCAGCATTACATCCATCACTCACTTACTATCTGTACTTGAACCAATGACAGAGGAAGAAGTCTCTAGATTGCTTTCCGCCACTCACCCCACTACCTGCACTAGTGACCCTCTCCCCTCACACCTTCTCCGGTCTCTCTCCCCGGATGTCATCACCCACCTCACCAATATCTTCAACCTCTCCCTGTCCTCTGGTATTTTCCCCTCCTCTTTCAAACATTCCATCATATCCCCTCTTCTAAAGAAACTGAACCTTGACCCAACTGATGCTGCCAACTTCTGACCTATCTCTAACCTCCCCTTCATCTCCAAACTACTTGAACACCTGGTCTATTCCCGCTTTTCTCACTTTCTCTCTGACAACTCTCTCCTCGTCCAGTTTCTACCCCCTCCACTCAACCAAAACTGCCCTCACAAAAGCGTCTGATAACAGCCAAGTCAAAGGGTTACTATTCCCTACTAATCCTCCTTGACATGTCCGCTGCATTTGACACTATCAACCATAACCTCCTCCTTACTATACTCCTCTCTATGGGCCTAAAGGACAATGCTCTCTCCTGGTTCTCCTCCTATCTCTCTGACCACTCTTTCAGTGTCTCTTTCACTGGCTCTACCTCCTCTCCACTTCCTCTCGCTGTCGAGGTCCCCCAGGGCTCAGTTCTTGACCCCCTTCTCTTCTCTATCTATACAGTCCCAATCAGGCTAACCATTCGCAGCTTTGGCCTGCAACATCACCTCTATGCTGACAACACCCAGCTATAGGCCCCCTCCCTTGACCTTTCCTCCAAAACATCTCCAAAGGTCTAACACCATTTTCTCCCTTTTTCTCAAACTTAACCTCTCAAAAACTGACCTTCTCGTTTTATCCCCCTCTACCAGCCAACCTCCTCCCAACATCTTCATATCAGTAGCTGGCACTACCATATCCCACAGACAACACGCCCGCTGCCTAGGGGTCACATTGGACTCAGACCTCTCCTTCACCCCCACATCTAATCTCTGACCCAAACCTGCCACCTGCACTTTAAGAACATTGCAAAACTCTGTCTGTTCCTGACCACAGGCACACTAAAGATTCTCGTTGTTGCCCTCATCCATTCCAGACTTGACTACTGTAACTCTCTGCTAATTGGCCTTCCCCGCACAACACTCTCCCCTCCCCAATTCATACTAAATGCAGCAGCTAGACTTATCTTCCTATTCAGCTGCTTCTCAGATGCCTCCACACTATACCAGTCGCTGCAGTGGCTGCCCATGTATTACAGAACTCAATTTAAACTCCTCACCCTCACTCACAGAGCTCTGCCCACATAGTCAGACTAGACATGCCCCTAATACGAACCTCACATGCTCGCCATACTTCACCAAAGCAGCACTGACCCTATGGAACGCTCTACCCTAAGACATCCAGACAATCCCAGATGCACGGAGTTTCAGACATGCCCTAAAGACCCACCTCTTTAAAGAAGCATACCAACTCTCCTAATTTAGTCCCTGCCCTCAATTGACACCCTCCTGTACACTCCCTGCGCCTCATCTCTTGTACCACCCCACCCTGCCCTGATTGAGCTCCCCCATGCATCAAAGTGCTGTTGAATAAGTTGGCGCTATACAAATAAAGATTATTATTATTATTATTATTAAGTCACGCCAACACAAGTCCCTTTGAAATTAAGCTGATAAACGAAGGTATAACTTCGCTAACACCCAACAATAAGTAGTTATTATTGGAGGGATCTGGATCTGTCCATTCTCTTTATCTGAATGCTATCCATATAACATGGCAATGCGATATCATTCTGGCATAAAGCCAGAGTACCTCAGGATTTGCACTCTGGGGCAGGGAAACTGGTTGCATCTCCCCATCCTTGGCTAACTGGAAGTTTAGGGCCTGTGAGGTCTCCCAGCTATCCCAGTATTAATGGTAAGGTCTAGACCCAGTTGATAATATGCTGCATACCCAGAACCAATGCACTTCAATCTCTCAGGTTTCTCCCAACTGGCCACCTTCTGTAACACGCTCTGCACTGGTGGAGGTTAACCAGTCAGGGTCATAAAGCTCAATTTGGCCCATTTTCAGTTGCACTGATGAGTATTAAGCCAAGAAAAATCATTCACTCGGCTGATGTGAAATCAACTTAGACATTGCAACTGAATGCCTCCTACTCCACATTCTTTGCTTCAACAAAGGTTAGTCTTTTACAGAAGGTTAGTTAGTTTCAGATGGCCACATAATACATTTTTTATGGTAGGCCTGCTAGTTCTCTGCAAACTCACACCAGTTCTTTATTTTAGTTCCAGTTTTCAAATCTCTCTGACAACAATGACCATCACTCTCTTGCTGCAGTGTTTCTAAATGATACCTCAGAATACTTTTGTTAGCTTACAGACTCTTACAAATCTCTCACCGAACTCGTCTCTGGTGGCCCTCAATGGAGAGAGCTCAACCACCTCTCTGCTGCAAACAGCCTCTCTTTTCTGTGCTTGCCCTTTCTCTCTATTAGGAATGCATGGGAGTATCCGTCATTCGTTGCGCCCAAGACTAGAACACAACATGCAAACACTGCTTCTGTGAGCAACTACTCACTCCAGAATTGTCTAGCTCCTCTTGGCCCTTCAACTCATGTATATGTTGGTACAAAACCCTACTGCCCCCCATTGCATTATTTATGACAGAACATTTTCAACTTTTCTTTAAAGGGGTTGTCCCGCGCCGAAACGGGTTTTTTTTTTTTTCAACCCCCCCCCCGTTCGGCGCGAGACAACCCCGATGCAGGGAAGTAAAGAAAGTTTACCGGAGCGCTTACCTTAATCCCCGCGCTCCGGTGACTTCAATACTTACCGCTGAAGATGGCCGCCGGGATCCTCTGTCTTCGTGGACCGCAGCTCTTCTGTGCGGTCCACTGCCGATTCCAGCCTCCTGATTGGCTGGAATCGGCACGTGACGGGGCGGAGCTACACGGAGCCGCTCTCTGGCACGAGCGGCTCCATAGAAGACTGCTGAAGACCCGGACTGCGCAAGCGCGGCTAATTTGGCCATCGGAGGCCAAAAATTAGTCGGCACCATGGAGACGAGGACGCTAGCAACGGAGCAGGTAAGTAAAAAACTTTTTATAACTTCTGTATGGCTCATAATTAATGCACAATGTATATTACAAAGTGCATTATTATGGCCATACAGAAGTGTATAGACCCACTTGCTGCCTCGGGACAACCCCTTTAAGGAACAGAGTCCTCAATAATAATCAAGTGCTAAACAATAAACACCTCTACACATAGATGACCAGAGCCGGAGCCTCTTTTCTGGTTGACTCTCCTTTCTTGCTCATAGAGTCAAGCAGGAACCCTTCCATGACATCTTTATGGCTTAATAGGGAGGAGTTATCTTTTTGAGACAACCCAATAAAAAGTCAACAATACCCTTTAAATAAGTCACAAATAGGAATTTACCGATCAATCTCATTGCATGTAGGGATTGAAATCCGAGAAAATAGTAGTCTTTCTTTTAAAGCTGTTTTGTTCCCTAACAAATAATTCATCATTGACAAATAAGTGTTCGTATGTTTGTATCAGCATTCATTTCAAAGAATTCGGAAGTGGTTGAAGATAATATGCTTTCAGCCACTGGGCTTTGAGATGTTTTGATTATGTGGTAATAACACCCTACCAACGATAAAACATTTACTTGCATACAAATCAGACGTAAATTTACAATAAAATGATGAAGGCTGCAGGTATCCGGATTGCAGAGTCTGATCGTAGCCACGAGGAATGTGTTTATTTGCATTTTCCGCTCATGTGCTTAGCGATCCAAGATAAACAATTATGTTAAATAAGAGCAGACAACAATGGCGAGTTGTTTTGTTCAAAGAGATGTGAGAACAGTTCTACAACAGCAAGTCTAGAGCCAAAGAACTCTATTCAAGTTTTTCCTAGTGAATATTATTTTATGCTTACGTCACACAGATATTAGGAATAACAGAAGCATTTGCAATAAATTGCTGACCAGGAGCTGTCAATAGATATGCACTGTACTCTTTTTGTTGGAGCCAAGAGGAAAGTAAGATGATCGCTGCATACCCGTAAGCCTGATCTGCATACAAGATTGCAGGGCCTTCAGCTATACAATGTCCTTGATTGCCATATGTTTCCACCTTACAATGATCGCCCTCGGGTGCATATCCACCTAGTAAACTATTAGGGATTCATGCATGTGAAGGTATGTTGGTTGTTGCGTGTCGCAGCTTATTAAGTTGTAAAGGGCTATATGGATGCTATGTGGTGGCAAATGCGACCATATAGTTATAAGAATTAATCACTTGGACAGGACTGTCCATTGTTGGCATTGCTTCTGGGATGATTATCTACATGGAGGTCCCAAACAGTGCTTGAGGGAGCAATAGGTACCTCATATCCTGCTGCAAGGCTCTATGAACTGCACATCATTTGGCCTTATTTATCAAAGCTGTCTAACAGAAGAAAACAGTCCTATTGCCCATAGCAACCAGACATGAAAGCTGTGCTCTTTACTGCCCTCTGATGCCAAGATACGTCCACTGGCCATCACATGGTTTCTATTGCTCCTGCAATATTGGACCAGGAATTTATCCACACAGAATCATATGTTTAACCATCTGTCAGATGAAGAGGTCTGCAAAACTCAAAGCTCATTACCTGCTGGTTTAAAATAAAGCATATACCATTTTATCTACACTACCGTTCAAAAGTTTGGGGTCACCCAAACAATTTTGTGTTTTCCATGAAAAGTCACACTTATTCACCACCATGCGTTGTGAAATGAATAGAAAATAGAGTCAAGACATTGACAAGGTTAGAAATAATGATTTGTATTTGAAATAACATTGTTTTTACATCAAACTTTGCTTTCGTCAAAGAATCCTCCTTTTGCAGCAATTACAGCATTGCACACCTTTGACATTCTAGCTGTTAATTTGTTGAGGTAAGCTTGTGAAATTGCACCCCACGCTTCTAGAAGCATCTTCCACAAGTTGGATTGGTTGGATGGGCACTTCTGGCGTACCATACGGTCAAGCTGCTCCCACAACAGCTCAATGGGGTTCAGATCTGGTGACTGCGCTGGTCACTCCATTACCGATAGAATACCAGCTGCCTGCTTCTGCTGTAAATAGTTCTTGCACAATTTGGAGGTGTGTTTAGGGTCATTGTCCTGTTGTAGGATGAAATTGGTTCCAATCAAGCGCTGTCCACTGGGTATGGCATGGCGTTGCAAAATGGAGTGATAGCCTTCCTTATTCAGAATCCCTTTTACCCTGTACAAATCTCCCACCTTACCAGCACCAAAGCAACCCCAGACCATCACATTACCTCCACCATGCTTAACAGATGGCGTCAGGCATTCTTCCAGCATCTTTTCATTTGTTCTGCGTCTCACAAACGTTCTTCTTTGTGATCCAAACACCTGAAACTTGGATTCATCCGTCCACAACACTTTTTTCCAGTCTTCCTCTGTCCAATGTCTGTGTTCTTTTGCCCATCTTAATCTTTTTCTTTTATTGGCCAGTCTCAGATATGGCTTTTTCTTTGCCACTCTGCCCTGAAGCCCAAAATCCCGCAGCCGCCTCTTCACTGTAGATGTTGACACTGGTGTTTTGCGGGTACTATTTAATGAAGATGGCAGTTGGGTACCTGTGAGGCGTCTGTTTCTCAAACTAGAGACTCTAATGTGCTTATCTTCTTGCTTAGTTGTGCAACGCGGCCTCCCACTTCTTTTTCTACTCTGGTTAGAGCCTGTTTGTGCTGTCCTCTGAAGGGAGTAGTACACACCGTTGTAGGAAATCTTCAATTTCTTAGCAATTTCTCGCATGGAATAGCCTTCATTTCTAAGAACAAGAATAGACTGTCGAGTTTCAGATGAAAGTTCTCTTTTTCTGGCCATTTTGAGCGTTTGATTGACCCCACAAATGTGATGCTCCAGAAACTCAATCTGCTCACAGGAAGGTCAGTTTTGTAGCTTCTGTAACGAGCTAGACTGTTTTCAGATGTGTGAACATGATTGCACAAGGGTTTTCTAATCATCAATTAGCCTTCTGAGCCAATGAGCAAACACATTGTACCATTAGAACACTGGAGTGATAGTTGCTGGAAATGGGCCTCTATTCACCTTTGTAGATATTGCACAAAAAACCAGGCATTTGCAGCTAGAATAGTCATTTACCACATTAGCAATGTATAGAGTGCATTTGTTTAAAGTTAGGACTAGTTTAAAGTTATCTTCATTGAAAAGTACAGTGCTTTTCCTTCAAAAATAAGGACATTTCAATGTGACCCCAAACTTTTGAACGGTAGTGTACATCCATGACTCCTCTCTTCAGCTGAGTTGGCACTTGTCAACAGGTCATGCCAGAGTCCTAGCTTTTCACTCTATTCTCTACAACATCATCCAATGTTAATCTGACCAATGGTGACCAATGTACTAGGCTGGCAGGACCTCTCTCACATCTCTCTCATCATGTCCTTCAGTATACGACTCAATAGTGTATGAACCCTGCTATAAGTTCACTCTCTGAAAATGCTCTGCCCAGACTTCTTCTTTACCTCTCTACATCTGTCTCAACATCCTCCAGTACACAACACGATAGTGTACCAACCCTGCCGAAAGTTCTCTCTCTGAAGTGCTCTGCCCAGACGTCTTCTTTACCTCTCTTACATCTCCCACATCCCGTTCTTCAGTACACAATACGATAGTGTACCAACCCTGCCGTAAGTTCACTCTCTGCAATGCTCTGCCCAGATGTCTTCTTTACCTCTCCTACATCTGCCACATCACGTCCTTCAGTACAAAACACAATAGTGTACCAACCCTGCCGTAAGTTCACTTTCTTCAATGCTCTGCCCAGACTTCTTCTTTACCTCTCTTACATCTGTCTTATGATTTATCCCATTCTTTAGTACAGAACACGATGGTGTACCAACCCTGCCGTAAGTTCACTCTCTGAAGTGCTCTGCCCAGACGTCTTCTTTACCTCTCTTACATCTGTCTCATCCCATTCTTTAGTACACAACACGATAGTGTACCAACCCTGCCGTAAGTTCACTCTTCGAAGTGCTCTGCCCAGACTTCTTCTTTACCTCTCTTACATCTGTCTCATCCCATTCTTTAGCACACAACACAATAGTGTACCAACCCTGCCGTAAGTTCACTCTTCGAAGTGCTCTGCCCAGACTTCTTCTTTACCTCTCTTACATCTGTCTCATCCCATTCTTTAGCACACAACACGATAGTGTACCAACCCTGCCGTAAGTTCACTCTTCGAAGTGCTCTACCCAGACTTCTTCTTTACTTCTCGCTTCGAACAGGCCCAATGTGTTTCCGACCAGCTGTAGTAATGTTACTGTTGGACTCTTTTAGACTGGGGCTGGTACTTTGTACTATACAAAATTGACAAATTCTACTACGTTACCTTCTGAGTTGTATTCTGTCTACAAAAGAGAGTTTCAGCTCATAACTTGCAAAAACGCATTAAATGAGAAGCGGGTGGCAGGATGAGGAATTATTTAATTAATGGAGACTTTCTATACACACAACCGTATGATTTTCCACAATATAAAATGGCTTTTAAACATTTGTTTTATATGAAGGGAATGTAACAGTGAAATAAAGTAAATACCGTCTTCAGTTACCTCAGAATTAAACCCTAAAATTACCTTTTATTACCTGATTAAAAGTTTTCAGGCTAAATGTAAAGTCTAGCTGGACATAATTCAACATATTATCTGTGGGACTATCACATTCTATAAAACACATTTTTCAGAAATCACCACTGGCTTACATTAAAATCCATATGCTTCTGAAACACTTTAGCCGACCGGTGAAGGAATGCTGCTTGCTATATCGTGCGTGATTAATTTGTCCGCTATGTTTCTTTTTTAACTTTATTTAAAAGTTACGTGTTTTAAATCTGTCACTTTATTTTAGTAATATTGGATTTTTTTTATCGTAAAGTTTCATTGTTGAAAGATTATCCTATTGTTTAGTTAAAACCAACAACAGTCCTCACCGGGGAGACCTTGTTTTTTCTCAACTGAAGGAAAGGTTGATATTTAACATCTGGAAAAATCTGTCCAGACCTGACCCAGGGTGAAAATACACTTTATACGGCTGATGATAGTAACTTTATTATTATAACTCAACTGTCTCCTTTTTCAGACTGTTATTTCATTGCATCCAGTCTGATGTCTAAACACCTATTTTGACTCACTTTTGGCTATTTCTGTCATCAGAATTATATTCACCTTATAAGGAAATATTTCCACATTGTTTATCCATGGCAGTTACATGCAGATAAGCTGTTGGGTTATAGGGCCTTAGAATGTGGGGGTTTAAATTAGTCATTTAATATACACCAGTATAGATAGATTCATTTGAAGATTGCAATAGTTATCAAAACTGTACATACACTTTCCACTGACTTTTCAGAATAAGCAGCCATGAGTACATGAGAGACTCATCCTAAATGATTAATGTTACCATAGATAAGAACTAGAGAGATGTGCCAAAAATTGTGCCAAAATTGCAGTGCAGCGTCCGAGGAGTGGGACCACAGCCGAGGAGATGGCGGGGTAGATAAGGATAACTATGTCACGGGCTATGTGGCTCTCCCATCTCCTCCCCTGGGTATAGCTCGGGACCCACCCAAGTTACTACTGGGGGAGGTCACAGGAAAACTGTAACCAGAGGTTACCTGTACTCTTGCTTTCACTCGTGACGCCACCCTTCTGTCCTCTGTGGGGAATCTGGATGATGTCAATGACTCAGCCCACACACAGGGAAAAGTTTCTAGACAAAACCGGGAATGGTCGGTAGTGTCCCTTTACTGCAACTTGTAAAACTTCCATACCATCAGCAGACTGGCACAGATACAATAAAATACAGTAGTGTGACAGGAAGGAGGCTCAGAGTATTCCGGATGATCCACAGTCGCAGTTATCTGTATGATCCCGTTCTTGGCGACTCTCTCTTACGCTCTACCGGTCCACACTCACATTTACTTGTTTTTGTGCTTTTAGCCATGCAGTGGTTCTTCTCTCAAACTCAGTACTTATTGGTAGCACTGGCACATCCTGGGTAGGCTGATCCTAGGCCCAGCAGAAAGGAATCGCTCGACTTCCTTCATTCTCACCCCACACAGAACGATCAGTGTTTGTGTGGCCCACACAATGACTTGAATTCTCTGACTGACTTGTCAGAAGACTTGTTGCTTGGTTCTCTCTCACTAGCATCCTTAACAACATATATATGACATGGTCACATGACATACAACAAGATACATTTCTCAGACATAACCCAGACATTAACACATTCAGGGCTGCAAACGTGCAATACACATCCCAAATGCACACTACATGTGAGACATTGACAAGACAATTGCACGAGACACACATATAACACCATGGAGGCGCCCCACTAACTGTGAGTCACTACAGCAGCATTTGCCAAAATTTGTGGCAAATTTTGGCACTGCAAAACTGAGCATGCTCACTGGACTCTGACTGATTGGATGATGCCTTGATATAAAAAGGGGTACTTGTAACTGTGAAGTGGGCTGAGCAGGTGCAGGATGGAGGAATAAGAGGCTTTTGGCTGTGAGGAGAAGGCTCACAATGACTGTGAGGAAGAGACCAGAGAGAGAGCAGCACTGAGAGAGCTGGGAACAGCACTACCCAGTTTTGGAGAGGAGCAGGATCGCCTGATGTCAGCAAAGAGGCACAGAGTGGAGCAGAGAGAGATGCTCCTGGCCCCAGCCAACACTACAGGTTCGCTTGGGTCAGTAGAAGTTGTCACTCCCTCACATCAAAAGCATAAGTGAGGCTGGCCTCATCTGTGACACTAGGGATGCACATCGATAGTGCTAAAAAATAGTCAGCAGGTCTGTTGCAGGGGACAGAGCCACACTGAGGACGTCAGGCTGTTAATAAATTCTTGTTGCAAGGGGGAAAGTGAAACAGTGGCTCGGGTAGTGTGTGAGCCGAAGGTATAAGGCATACTGCAAGTTATGTTCTATAATCTGCATTTCCATGATACTGTATGATATTATCAAAATGTTAATGAAATTGCTTAGCAGATATTATTATGTTATATGGTAGTTGATAATGCATTGTGGGAAGTTCAGCCTCAAATGTGTTTTTCTGTCATTTAAACAGTATATAACTTTCTTCACTTATAGTCCTGTCCCAGAATCTGACCTCTAAGTTGATTTACAGGTAGATGAAGAAGAGGCTGGCTCAACCCCAAAACTTGTTTAATGCCTTTCTCTTTTTATTACCTTTTATGTAATGTCCTATCACATTATCTGACTCTATTTGTAGAGTTGCAAATTTCTGAAGAAGTTAGCACAATCCCAAAACATGGTTTTCTTTTTCTGCCCCTCTTATCCTTATGTAGGCTGCTGCCCAAAGGTCAAACCTAAAGTAGAGCTATAGCTAGCTGAAGAAGAAATTAGCTCAGCACCAAATTGCATGATAAGTTATTTTATCTTCTACTCTTCAAATCAAGCATCAGGTAGATCATTAATCAACAGAATCCATGTATGCCCATCTTTTCTGAAATCCTTATCCTAATATCTTCACTTACATTTTTACCCAGAAATCTGACCTCTAGGTGGAGCTACAGCCAAGACCTAAGACTTCTGTTCGTTCTCTGTACAACTCATGCAGGTGAACATAGATGCAAATCTGTTCCTTGTTTATTGCGGCACCACTTTGTATATCTGTCTTTGGGTATATAGGGCACAATTGTTTTGGCTACAAAAGAAGACAGGACAGGAGTTACTCTATTTTTTAGCACGCAACCTCCAGGCAAACTATAAAATACTTACATTGGACATCACTCAAGAGAAGATGTTGACCACCAAAGTTGAGTAATGGAAAATAATACCGCATACCGCAATTAAATATCATAACTGAACAAAGACACAAAAAGAGAAACAATAAGATGATTATCTGATCCTATCTAATATCAGGAAAACAATTCCAGCTATTCCTGATGTTTAGACTCCTGGCCTGAGCTGCTATTATTATAAATATCCCGAGCATTCCTAAGTAAAGTAACATTTGATGCCTATCTGCACTTTGGAGATTAAAGCGCGCAGGATCATTATCATCCTTGTTACTCTGCTCACGGATCCTGTGATGATATTTCGTAAAATGATCTGGCTGTAAATGGATAATCATCAAGAGGATTTTACGGATTGCTATTTTTCATCACGGATAATTAGGTAAATATATACAAAACATACTTTTGGAAATGCATATGGAAAAAACGGGAATGGTTCTCAGGTGATACAGAATACAACAGTGATGGAAAGTTCTAGAATTCTTACTTTAGCCCCATAGAGGCCTCAAACCAAGCAGCCTTGGACCTTTTTTTCACCAAGTAGAGAGACATGACTGGCCATAAGGGTATGCAGTCCCTTGGATGACAAAGTTATAATGCCTCCCCAAGTATAGAGCATGTTAACATAGCTCATGACGGGCCCCATCTAGACCAGCAGGTGTCAGGATCTGCCAGGGTTTGCCTAGTACTGGCCCTGAGAGGGCAGCTTAATTTTTTTCTTCCACATCAATGCAAATGGGAAGATGGAACAATGCCTCTACAGTACCACCTATTGGAAGGTAGCATTCCTGCAAGTCAATGTCTGATCTTTTAACAGGCCTTAAAACAAAGATTGGAAATATAAAGATTGAAACCCCTTTAAGGAAATGGTGGGAGTCTCGGTTCCTAAATACTCTAGAAAACTCATTATAATGGGTATATTATACTTGCTTTTGTTCTACACAATATTTTCAACTTGCTTGTTGGGTGTGCCATCAGATTTTGTTTCTGGAAACAGCACCACTCTTATCCATGGGCTGTATTTGGTATTGCAACTTTTTTTCATTCAAGTGAAAGGGGCTGAGCAGCAATATGGACTAGAAAAACGGAAAGCAGATTCTATTTTTCTAATCATGGAGAAGCCCAACAGTATCAACATATACTTAAAGGGGTCTTCCTATCACTTAAAATGGCTTCACAACTACTCTGTACTTCCTGGTTGCTGCTGACCAGGACATGTGACTGCTGCAGCCAATCACTGGCTATAGAAGGTCACTACTGTGGCCACGATTGGTTGAAGCAGTCACATGTCCTGGTCAGTAGATGTGAAGCAACTAAAGTAGTGAGAAAAACTCCTATGAGACATAAACGTAATACCAAGCTTTCTAGAACCAGCATCACGTAAGGTAAATATGTACTAAGCATTGGCCATTAGTAAGAGTAATAATACACAAAGCATTCATAACCATGCTAAGTAATCCAGAAAAACATATACAACGCCTATCATCATCATCCCAAAAGGTCAAACATAATTAGAGATATCATCATTACGAATTACATTGTATCAGCTGTTTAATATTAAACTTGTTGTATAGACTCAGTTAATTGGACGAAAAAAAGGCAAAACATATTTCTCCTCTTTCTTAAAAAGTGTTGGAAAGCTATTAGGAGGTAGATCAACTTTTAATTAGTGTTAATGAGGAGGGCAGCCACAGGAAAAGCAATAATTGCCTCCATAATTTCAAAGATAATGGGAGCTCTATAATCAGATACATTTTACAACTGTCATCTCGCTCTGTAATACTATATACTGAAAATTAAACAGTGCCGCACAAGTCTGTTGTTTTGGGAAGTACTGAGCCTGCATGCAAAATCATGTGTTTAATTCATGTCATACCGGCAGATCTCATTCTCTTCCAGACATATTGACCTACTTAACGGATTTTTGGGACCTCAGTTGATATCAAGCTCATTTTTGCAAATACTATGGGGCACATTTATCTAACACGGGTGCTTTACACGCCAGTCCTAGATAAGTGATACTGGAATAAGTGAATCCATAAAATGCATCAAATTTGGCTTCATCCACTCATGCGCCACCTGTTGAAATCTATGGATGGTAAAACCTGTTGTAGTTTCTGCTACAACTCAATTTCTGCTGTAAATCATGGTAAATTTGTTAGGTCATGGGTGCCTCGCCTCTCCTGCCAAGCCCACCTACATTTTATAAAAGTGGCAAGGGCAGTGGAAAATACAAAATTTTTGCACATGAATCTATTGTAAACTAAGTCCCCCCATTGTTTCATATTCACTGTGTGTTACAATGTATCAAACCAAGCACTATAAGTGTGCTTTCACACATACCAGAATATTCTGCCATGTAGACAATCCACATCAAAAAACCCATGTCTAAAACATGGATTTTGATGCGTATTAGAAAATGGCCTAATTCAACAGTAGATGGATGTTAAAGCCTGTATTTAGACATGCAGATTTCTGAGGCAGAATATTTCCCTGCGTGTAAAAGAACCCTAAAAATGTTGTATAGTTGGTTTGCCATGAAAAGGACTCAAATATAATGCATACAGTGCTCATACTTTCCCTCTAAGAAGTGTATTTAATCTTTTACTCTCCCAGGGGTGATTTTATTGGAACCACACACTTTCTTCTTGTATTTTCTGTAGATGAACAAAGACTCCAGGAAGAGATGGGTTATTGCGCACTTACAGAGAAACCAGGGATTGACGGAGGAGAAGCACACAGCTTTCAAAAATTTTTTAAAAGCAACCCAGGTCTTCATTGATTGTTTCTTTGCTGCTGCTTGCACCCAGTTTGAGCCTTATCAATTCAATTTTTCATGTTGATTTTCCTACTTTTCTGCTGCCCTGTGGTTCACAATCCAATTACAAGTGGGGGCCGTCTTAAGTCAGCTATTCTGCCAGCTTCTCTCCAATACTCCCTATGCTGCCTTGAATAGCCCTGCTACAAGCATCCGCAAGGCAGCATGTGAATGCCTGGTCCCCGATGAGGCATGTAGTAAATAGCATTGTCCCAACGTTCCTGTTACTAGAGAATCCAAATGCCTAACAACAGGCAGCTGATTGCAATGGTACTGGAAGGGAAAACTCTAGCGGCAGCCTCTTCAAACCTGACTTTCAATGGCAAAACAAAAAACATTAACGCAAGTATATTACAAGAACAATGACTAACTGTGTGTATAGTTTTGTTAGAGTGACTTCTCTGGGTCTGTAGTGGTACAACTGTCTAATATTTATGAGATAATTCTGTCCTAGTCTACATAGCAGAGCTGCAGAAGAGAGGAACTTACTGGAGCCTGTTGTATGTGCTCCAATGGACATACCTATCAGTATGCTTTTGGTGTGTTGGGGGAAACTTGTGTAAACATAGAGAGAACATACAAACTCCATGTAGATGATGTCCTTGGTTGAATTAAACTCAGGACTCCAGTGCTTCACGAAAATAGTGCTAACCACTGAACCACCATGCTGTCGAGGGTTTTACATGGATAATCCTATTAAATGTATTTTAGTAATATGTAATTCACTGATGAGGCATACTCCTTAATTTGACCTTTTCATTTAAAGGAGTTTTCCCATTAATAACATTTATCTCTTGTCACAGGATAGGAGATAGATATCTCAGGATGCAACCACTGGGATCACTGCACTCGGCAATCTTTCTCTGTCCCATAGAAGTGAATAGAGCAGGGGCCATGCATGTGCACCACTGCTTCATTCACATAGGGGACTTGAGGAGAGCAAGCATCATGATTGCTGGAGGTCCTAGCAAACGACCTCCCAATGATCAGAAATGTATCCTGTGGATAGGGGATAAATGTTATTAGTGGGAATATCTCTTTAAATCCTACTTATATGTGTAGTTCATCTCTTTAGACAATCATTATTCTGCAATCCTAGCCCATGAGATCAGTTCTTTAAAAAAAGGCTTGGGAGTTCTCTAAACATATTCCACATAATATAACAATTCTGGAGTATATATTTTTCAAACTCTGTGTTGTGTCATTCCTCCATTATTCTTCCTAGAAATTTATGAATAAATTGATAACTGGGTGTTACCAGTTGGGGGCATGTCCATGCATATTCTAACATTGTCCAATCATTGCTGAGAGTTCAAACTCTGTAAGGACACACCCCTTTAACAAGGGGAACATTAATGTCCAGTTGACAATTCATTTACACATTTGTAGCAGGAATAACAGAGGAATGGCACAACACAAAGATGTAGGAAAAGATGTTCAAGAATTGTTTCATTGGAAATATTAGTATTTACTAAAACAGACATGCTAGAGGAGGTGACAGGTCCTCTTTAATCTGTGTGCACTGCATGTGATCAGTTGTATGAGCCCAACTGGTGACAAACCAAACCTCTTATTTTAAAGCTGTTGTCTCATGAAGACATCTGCTTTCATATGCCCTTTTAAGGCATATATATATATATATATATATATCATAGAGGGGTGTCCTCCACACAACACCCCTCCTCTATCAGCTAGTGCAGAGGACCACTAACAAACAGCATTCAATTGAGTTCTTAATATTAACTTAATGTATTGTGATAGTACCCAATGAATGGCTTGTTTCAAATTGTTGATTAAAGATCTATTGATATATTGCAATATCAAGACTCAGTTACAAGTCTATCAATCTGTTGGAGCCTTCATTGGATTATTGCGAGATTCAAGTAGAAGACTTTTCTTATCCACCATAGAGATCAACAGAAATGTTACCCAACTGTTTAAATTTCCATTGAGACATATGCAGTCTGTTGGATTGTACAAGTTAGAGGCCCAATTCACAAAGCCATTTTTCCTGTCCGTTTGCTGTCTATGTATCTCACGGACAGAACACAAGCCTATGAGCTACTCACATTTAATGGACAAGAGTAGCACATAAAACAGCACATACGTGGTGTGCATATGTAGTCTGATGCAAGTTACGCCCAAGAACCTTGGGCACAATTTGTACATGGCCGTCCGAATGCGGCCTTAGTCAACTACAATGTTTGGTGGTTGTCCAACTCAATGATTTCCTATGAAATATAATGTCCCATATAGGATACAGAAGATGTATTTACCTTTGCTCTTGAGATGGCCCTTTGTTCTTGAAGAGGATATGAGTAATATAGATGATGCCTTGCCCAAGAGGGCCTGGCGTTTTGTATTGGCACCCAATTGCTTCAAGTTGTCACACAATGGAAATAGTAGTCTTGTTCTGACCTAACGTTACCACAGTGCAACAGAGCTGGGTGACAAAGTTGTCCTAAAAGTATTGCCCCTAAAGCCTAAGCTTTATACAGTCATCCTTTGTGCCAGCAAAGATGCCATTTTAATACAAATATAAAAAATTCCACCGTCTGTTCGATCCAATTACCAAATTTTTCAATTTATTTGTCAACAGATCTTTCAACACATAAAGTAAAGTAGTTGTTCTGAGCAAAAGTGAGAATAGTTCTCTCAGAACTCGTTTCTTCATAATTAAATCAAAACAACATCTGCCGAGATAATGTGTTGAACACAATTTTCTTTCCTATATGTTGCGATTCTGCAAGTTCCCGAAATAATGTTTTTTTCTCCTAAACAAAAAAATAATAGATACATGTTTGGCAAGAACACATTGCTTCCTTTAATTAATTTACCAGGCAGAACCTCCGTCTCCTTTGCCATTCGGTATGAATGTATATTTCTTAATTACTAAAGTGTTATTTGCTGAGAAGGAAGATGACTGTTTTTCTTCCACAGATTGCAATGAACTTTAATCTGCGACTCGACTTATATTTTTTTCCCTTTTAAATCCTTTAATAATAATTTTAAAAGATACCAAAGTAATGTTATTGCGTTCCTTCATTTAGGATTTTATTAAAATTCTAAAATTATTTAAATTATCCCAACATCAATTTTTTAATTATTTATTTATTTTTTTATTATTTTTATTATATTTAAATAATTAAAATCCTTTTTGAATTCAAATAAAAATAATTTACCCAATTTATAAGAAGACTATTACTGAATTGAGTCATCAATATTTCTTATATTATTTAATGAATGTAGCATATCAAAATTTTCTGTCCAAACATTAAATAGGCATCAAATATTTTTTTAATTTTTCCCAATTTAAAAAAATTAATAGAAATGTTGTTACTTATTAATGAATTATATCACATTTTTGAATATATTAAATATATTGAATATTTTTAAAATTTTCCATCTCAAAAAAATGTCATAGAAAGATTTTTTCTATTTCTGAAAGTATTTGATTCAACTCAATTGCCCCTTTTTTTCTTCATGACATTTTATTTTATGATTTGATATGTTATGATTTAAAGAAATACTATATAATATTGTTTATTGAATAGATCACAGACTATTGTGAATTTCTTTTTTTTTTTTGCTTCCAACGATCATAAAAAGGTTGGAAAAAAAAACGAACCTGGTTTTCTTTGCTCTAAATCACATTGTAAGGCATTGTGTGACGCTATGTTTAATTGTGCAGCAAGCATCTCTCCCCTCAGAGCAATCTATTGTCATGTAACTTTGATCTTGACAAACAAGCTAGCTGAATACATTTATTAAAAAAAATGCTATAGAAAGTATAATTTTATTGTATCACGTTGTAAACCTTGTTCTAAACTTGATTGAACGCTGAACAATGCAGAAAGGCATTTGATTGACTGTCACACAAGGCATTAATTCCATTGAAATGTCCAACCAAACTTTAAAATAACTCATTGTTCCCTCTTTTTTCGAGCATTTCAATTCTTCATGTCTTTAACACATGCACAACTCCTGAGTGTCTGTATAAACCACTAAAAGCTCTAGAAATAAAGTATAGTCTTTTCACATAGACAGTGGGCTGTGTACCTTATACAATGTTCGGAAAATGAGTACATTTCCTTTCATATAAAAGGAAGAAAAAAAAAACAAAAGGGAAAATTGCACAGTGGAGGATTATTTGTTATAACTTTTGCTCCAGCTGTAAAAATTACTACAATTTTGATTGTATATCTAAACTCTACAGGTGTAATGGAAATTGTACTGACTTTCCCTTAGTAAGTTTGCCAGGCGGGCAAAAAATATTGTGCTCTGTCAAACAAACTTGGTTTAATGCATGTTATTATGGATAGCTGGCGCTCTACTTGATAAAGGGTAGTAAGAAATCAGTAACATTTTTGACATGCTTATTTCATGGTTAAGAATAAGCCATAATCAGTGGTACGGGTAGGAATGTAAGGAAGTAGCTAGAGGGATGGAGTAAAACCGAAAGAATAAATAGCAACGTCAATGGGAATTAATCAAATTTGTAAGGTAGGGGAAAACTAGTGACATCACTCAACAATGATGTCATTGTTTTAGGGGTGTCCCAGGTATGTTGTGATGCCAGTTAGTGCTTGACTTCTATCTTTGGTCGTCTTTGAATTCCTGAGTTATGCAACACCTCCTCAGGTCCTAGACATATCATATTCAGATATATTTATTAAAATGAACAGAAAAAGTGGCTTTGTTACCCATAGCAATCAGTAAGAGTTCAGCTTTCATTTCTTAAACTGCTCTGCTGAAATTGTTTTTTAATTAGTAGGTTAGACAAAAAGCCACAGAATATGCCATAAATGTTTGATAGATGCGAGTCCCAAGTCTAAGAGGCGTATCTATCTTCAGAATAGATGGCCCTAATCTTGGTCCTACCTGGCAAGGCAGCAAACAAATTCTGCACCTGGTTGAGCTGGCCAGTGGTGACCTTACTGAATGAGATGGGGGTGTACGATCATCACTCTGGAGATAGGTGTGGATTTCAGAGGTGAGACCCACGTCTATCAGATATTTATGGTAATCTCCAACCTCTGCACATCCGGGATGTCTTCAGAATTGAAGTAGGAATGTAAGGGCCACGCTGAAGTCAAGAAGATTACTGACCGCAACAGGAGAAGATTTCACTAATCTTGTTTGAGGGAGCAATCCGTATATTCATGAATATGAATGGCATATGGTAGTTGAAGCACCACAATGGGTCAAGGAACTAAACAATCTCTGATATTTCATTATTTCACTAAGGTAATAAGGTATGTCTGAAAAATGATTCATAATGAGATAAAAATTTTGGCCATGCTGGAATGTGTATCTGAATATGTCATGTATGTTTAAGAGGGAATTGAGGGGGATAGCTGTCAGTCAAATATTTATATATATGTGGTTACTGTCTGTTACAATTATGAGCTCGAGAGGGTCACCCATTTGGTGAAAACATAGAGTGACAGGGATGACCAGTTTTTATATTGAGAGTACTTGTAGTTGCCCATAACTATATATTGTGGACAACATAGCTCTTAGCTAATTGGAGACATTCCACACAAAATACCAAAATCTATTGTTTCATTATACAGTCAACAAGTTCATAGTTAGATCTTTAGCTTTATCTCAGTCGTGTGTATGCTAATTTTAGTGGGGATGGGGAATAATACACTTCTAGACCACTCTGGCAACAGCGTATCTCATGCGGGAACAAAACATAGTACATGTTGAAATCCAAAACACCCAATCCTTCTTTTCCATATCGTCTGCCATAAGGAGACAGTTGAGAAGCCCCCAAACTCTTTAGATAGTAAGTGATCCTGTCAACATCATCAGGTTTCAACAACATTTATTTAGGTTGTGCTCACATATTTTCTTTGCCTTCCCTGATGTACTATATATCTCCAATGGAACGTATAATATATAGGAATACATTGTCTTATATCACCTATAGGCACCCATTGTATGGTTTAGGCCACCCCAATAGAGTATACTTTCCTATACAATGAAAAAAGTATGCTAATGTATACTAGCCTGACATATTCCAAGAGAGCTTTTTTTTTGCATACCTAAGGATGATATACCTCGCAGGTATACCTCGCATGGGGACCTATAGGGCTAATGCCCACAGATGGATTTATGCCGCGTTCTCCACGGCGTAACTCCATGGTGAAATAACCCATCTATTAGGTTCTATGGAACCTAATTGCTCAGTCCTCACATGCAGATTTTACGGCGTGGGAAAAAAAATTGCAGTATGTTCTAGTTTACCGCGTTTTTCCATGGTGGGAGGTCACCATTAATATAGTATTAATGGAGACCACAGAAAAACGCAGTAAAAAACTATTTTTTTTCCGCGATGGGGACTTTTTTGTTTATCCCTGCGAAATTCCCGTGGTGTAAATCAGTGAGCGTATCCCATTCGTTCTGTGGGCATGAGCCCATAGATAGATTCAGGATATGCTTGCAGAAACCCTAAACGCAGTTTAAAAAAAAAAGTATGTTGTCAAAGCCTTATATGTATGACCTGGATAACAGCTACCTCAGTGGACACTTGTCCATGTCTGGTATTAGAATTTACGCCCATTTCACTTGAATGAGGATGAGCTGCAATACCAAAAAGAACCCTAATTCCAAAAAAGTTGGGACGCTGTGTAAAATGTGAAAAAAATATAAAGTAAAAAAGAATGCAATGATTTGGAAATCTCATATAACCATATTTTATTCACAATAGAACACAAAACACATATCAGAAGTTGAAAGCGAGACATTTTTCATTTTAAAAGCATAACTTATTAAGAAATTGATGGCAGCAACACATCTCACAAAAGTTGAGTAGGGCCATGTTTGCCATTGTGCACTATCCCCTCTTCATCTTACAACAGTCTGTAAATGTCTGGGAAGTGAGCAGACCAATTGCTGGAGTTTTAAGGGATCAGTTTTCTATTTTGTCTAAGTTTATTTTAAATGAGCTTTGGCCCAGGGAAGATGCATGATACAGCTTAAGGCCTTAGTCACACAGGCGTTTTTTGCCGCGATTTGCGCATGCGCATGCGTCGGCCGATTTTATAAAACCATTGCTTTGCAATGGTATCGGACACATGGGCGCTTTTTATGCGCTCGTCTGATAAATTATAGAACAGAAATCGCAGATCGCACCTATCTGTAACAGTTGTGGCAGAGAAGATTGATGTTTGCCCATTGAATTCAATGGAGCCGGCAATACAGCCGGCTCCATTGAAAGCAATGCGCTGCGGGCGATCGCAGGATGAATTGTCGGGAAGGGCTTAAATATATAAGCCCTTCCCTGCAATTCATCCAGAAATGTGTAAAAATAAAAAAAATATATATACTCACCTTGTCCCGGCAGATGGAGTTCAGCCACGGCCAGCGGCAGTTCTCCTGAACTTCTCTCCGTAGTATTCAGCAGCCGGGGATTTAAAATCCCTGCCTGCTGAATGAGCTGCCTCTGATTGGTCACAGCCTGACCAATCAGAGGCAGCTCTCACTCACACCCATTCATGAATTCATGAATGGGTGAGTGAGTGTTGCTTCTGATTGGCTCAGCGCAGGGCCAATCAGGGGCAGCTCTCACTCACCGATTCATGAATTCATGAATGGGTGTGAGTGAGAGCTGCCTCTGATTGGTCAGGCTGTGACCAATCAGAGGCAGCTCATTCAGCAGGCGGGGATTTTAAATCCCCGGCTGCTGAATACTAGAGAAAGCAGTTCAGGAGAACTGCCGCCGGCCGCGGCTGAACTCCGTCTGCCGGGACAAGGTGAGTATATATATTTTTTTTATTTTTACACATTTCTGGATGAATTGCAGGAAAGGGGTTATATATTTAAGCCCTTCCCGACAATTCATCCCGCGATCGCCCGCAGCGCATTGCTTTCAATGGAGCTGGCTGTATTGCCGGCTCCATTTAATTCAATGCGCTGGACAGCTGCGGCCCGTTTCTATTGAAACGCGGCTAGGAGCAGTATTTTCGGGCGATTTTTCGACCCCGGTCACGCGATGTGCGGATGCGCATCCGTCATGCGATTTGCAAATCGCGGGAAAAAACGCCCGTGTGACTAAGGCCTAAACCTGCATCTTTGGATTATGAGCTGTGTTCACAGACAGGGGCGTAACTAGAGGACGAAGGGGATGCAGTTGCACCCGGGCCCAGGAGCCTTGGGGGGCCCATAAGGCCTCTCTTCTCCATATAGGAAGCCCAGTACTATGAATAAAGCATTATAGTTGGGGGCCCCATTCCAGGTTTTGCATTGGGGCCCAGGAGCTTCAAGTTACGCCTCTGTTCACAGACAATGATTTCTGATAAGCATTTCTGAGCCCATGTGATTTGCATTACAGAATCATACCTTTTTTAGTGCAGTGCTGCCTGAGGGCGCATAGATCTCAAGCATCAAATATTGACTGTCAGTCTTGTCCGTTCTGTACCTGAGTTTCTCCAGATTCTCTGAATATTTTGAGGATCTTATGTACTGTAGATGGTGAGATATTTCAAGTCTGCCCAATTTTACAATGAGGACCAGTTTTCTGAAATTGTTCCCTAATTTTTAGATACAGTTTTTACAGATTAGTGTATCTCTGACTATCTTTACTGCTGAGAGACTCTGACTCTCTAACATGCTCTTTTCAAACACAGCCATGTGACTCTTACTATAGCTTGCCACTTTCTTTTCCAGCTTTCTTTAACCTTGTCCCAACTTTTCTGAGATGTGTTGCTGCCGTCTATTTGTAAATGAGTTTATTTTTTAAAATCAAACAGAAAAATGTCTCACTTTCAACTTCTAATATGTATTCAATGTTCTGTTGAGAATAAAATATGGTTACGTGAGATTTCCAAATCATTGAATTCTTTTTTTCTTTACATTTTACACAGCGCCACAATTTTTTTGGAATTGGGGTTGTGCAATTCATGGACAAGAGTTGTGTTTCTAGAATAAAAAGTAGAGCCTTCATTGTAACCTCATGAACCCCTTTGAGCTATAATATTTTAACTCTCTAATTGGATAGTTTAGTGTACAGCCAAGTTTTGTAGAGGACTATGGACATCAACAACGTTGAAATGACAAGGTCATGAGTGCATTGGCTGATAGAAACTTGACTGACTACAATTTCCTTCAAGTCAATAAAAAGTCCTCTTTTTTCCCATTACAAGTGTCTCTTCATCACTGATCTTCTCATCCTATCAGAAATATTAGGGAGCTGGTTTTAAAACAGTTACACAATGATTAAACTATATTTATATAGTGTGTAAAAATTAATCAAGTACCACAATGACGAGCTTTATTCATAATACTTAATGGTCATGTAATAGGAGATTTTATTCTGCAGTTAAAGTTCATAAGTGCCGGCTTTGCGTGTTGATAGGTATTATACTCCGAGTTTAATTACACACCTTTTTGCACACAAAAAGAAATGGGTTTTGCCGTTTTGACAATAATTAAAGAAAGGCTTTTTAGGGGAATATTAACTTTCTTGTAATCAGTTCCAGAGGTCTTCAGTGCTGAATGATCTAGATAGATAAGCATAGATAAATGAGACATAAGGCAAGCAGGCAAAATCACTGCATAGGGCGACATGGAAGTACGGAAGTCTATCTCGTTGTACGAGATGACAGATTGAGAGAGAGAGGTATGAGATAGATAGATAGATAGATAGATAGATAGATAGATAGATAGATAGATATGAGATAGATAGATAGATAGATAGATAGATAGATAGACAGATATGAGATAGATAGATAGATAGATAGATAGATAGATAGATAGATAGATAGATAGATAGATATGAGATAGATAGATAGATAGATAGATAGATAGACAGATATGAGATAGATAGATAGATAGATAGATAGATATGAGATAGATACCGTAGATAGATAGGTAGATATGAGATAGATACCGTAGATAGATAGATAGATAGATAGATAGATAGATAGATAGATAGATAGATAGATATGGGGTAGATAGATAGATAGATAGATAAGAGATAGATAGATATGGGATAGATAGATAGATAGATAGATAGATAGATAGATAGATATGGGAGAGATATTAGATTGATAGATAGATAGATTGATTAGAACAAAGGATTTCATCATTCTCACAGAAAGACACATCAAGCTTAAAGGGTTGCAGTCACAGATACTTATAGAAGAACAACAGCCTCCGACACACTTCCTTTTTTTTCATCTATGTGTAGTCCATTCAAAAAAAACGGACTACACACAGATAGCATACGGACACATATTAGTCTATGTGTCAACACAAACTGCCAAGTTTTTTCAAGCAGCGCAGACTGCATGACAAAACTCATCCCATGCACAATTGTAATCCGTTTTAGGGATGAGACATGCATATTAAAGTCAATGGGGATAGAGAAAATAATTGACAGCACTCACATGCCATCCGTGCGCAGTCCGTATGACCGAAAACAGACAGAATACGGAAGCCACACAGAGCTGCATATGTAACAAAGACTTTTTTTATGCAAGTGTGTACAAAGCTTAATGGTTACACTCCAACTTGGTTGGAAACTTGTGCTTGATTGGTTGAACAGTTGCAGAAACAGAATCAGTTTCTTGTCTCATTAGATATCCTTCTGGAAGTTGGATTGCACCCCAAGACAGCTAAAGGGGTTTTCCAGGCCCACTGTCAGAGCCAGGATAGACCATGCTTGGAGTGGAAACTGCTGCTCCTACACCTGTGTAGTGGCCGGCGCTTGTATTTGCAGATGCATTTCCCATTGAAATCAATGGGAGCTGCATCTGCAATTTACAAGCACCGGCCACTATACATGAGTCAGAGCTGCAGCTTCCGCTCCGACCCTGGTGTATCCCGACACTGACAGCAGGCATTTCCTGAAAAAAAAACCTTTTGCAAATGTTGGCTGAAACGTCTGTGCCACTCTGGGTTAAAGGGAGTCTACTCATCCCTAAAATACCCCAACTAGGTGCAGATTGCAAGGATGTACCAGCGTCTTGCATAAAAATGCCTTGGCACCTCTGAGGGTCCTGGTGACCCCTAGGCCATTACCTTTCCCAGGATTTTCCTCCTGATCACCTACAGCTACATAAGTACTGTGTGTGCACCACCAACAACTGCATCTTAACTAGGGAGTGAAAACAAAGTCTCTTGGCAAAGCTTATTGCTTCTTTAAGTGTACTGCTTTAACATCAACTTGTTGTCCACATAGTAACTTGAACAGGATTGCTATAACACCTTTGTTTGTTCCAACTGCACTGTTTACAGGAGGTGGGCTACTATAGATTCTGAGCTACATTAGTGTCCCAACTGGTACGCCCACCTGTAGATACATCCTCCTATTTTCTCTTACCTCAGCACACATTCTCTCAGTTTGAGTCTTGTTTTAACCTTTGACCAGGCCATGGGGCAACCAGTATGATGCTGAACTTGTTTGAAGCTAGTAAGATGTTCTGGACACAATACGCATCCACTGGCTTCCTTGGACATCAATCTCTGAGTTCACCAAGCTCTTTGACTCTCGCTCTTCTGACCCTTCTGAGAACTTTCAGCCTCCAAGACCCATCTCACTCTCTCTCACAGTCTACACATAGCATTAACTCAAGCTTCGCTCGCATTCAGGCTTCAATCAATTTATCTCAGCTCACATGCGTGCTTTTAGGTGGCTGACTAGACCAGACAAGTCTCTTGGTAAGGTTGGCTGTCCATGGGCGGTGAGAGGGAGTAGGGAGGGTCAAGGCTCAGGGTCTTCCCTTTCAGCCAGAGGAACTGGTATGCAGGCATCTGGGGCAGTGAGCCAGTTATATCTCTTGTACCAAGAGGGATAGGCCCAACTCTTTTAGAGTTACTATGGTGCCTCTGTCCACATACTCAGGCAGGGGCACCAACAGGGATTCATGACATGGTCCCAGCCAGACCAGTTCTGGAGTGGGCTAAGTGCGGAAATAGGCTGGGTTTGCTGTGACAGCCCAGAGGCTCTGGGAAAAGTTCACAAATGATTCTGGAGTGGACATCTTTGCTATTAACGGTACATTTTAATAAATAACAAACTCCAGGTAAATAACACAATTCCAGTCCCCAAGCTTTTGTCTAAACCATAAATGGGTCATAAGTCTCTTCCCCTTGCAATGGGTTTCTCACTTAGAGTCCTTATATTAATGCTTACCCAGTAAGCAGGATTCACAGTATTGCAATGTATCTGAATAAGCTGCCATGGCTGGATTGAGGGGAGAGGGAGCAAGATAGAAGTAGACTGAATGACACCACACCCATAGGAAAGGATCACTGCAACAAAACAGCGCAACAGGGAAGACTCCCAAAAACATGTGTGTCCTCCTCCAGCAGAGCAGCCACATCGCTGCTCTTTGCTCCTACCCCTTCTTAAAGCTACAACAGCACACTACAACCTTACTCAGTAGGAAAAGTTATACATTATAGTAAAGAACAATACTACAAAGAATATTACCCCCCTACCACCTTGCTAGATAGATACTCTCAGCTAGCAAGAAGTAGTTTTTATAATTCAAGACCAATAAAGGATGCAACGTTGTACCAAGAAAATATGTGTTTTTTATTATTCAATTTCTCTATTGAATACATGTTCTATGGCCATTCAAAAACCAACTGACTTCATTCAACTGAGTTAGCTGGTTTTTGAAGTGTGGGTCTCGTGTAGTAAAGGCCAATTTAGACACAACGATTTTCGCTCAAAAGACATCTTTTGAGCGATCATCGTTGTGTGCATTTACACAGCAAGATGATCGCTCAAAATTCGCTCAAACGGCAGTTTGAGTGACAGTTTTGAGCGTTCACTTTGCAAAAATGTGCAAATGAAGGCTCATGCTGTATGCAGAAGATAAGCGGGAACGCTATCTTCTGCATACAGCTGTGGTCTTCTCAGATCGCTCAGCTGGTATACAGCTGAGCGCTCCCAGCGGGGTATGCAGAACACAGCAGGAGCGCTGTCTTCTTCATACTCCAGTTGTGTTCTCTGAGCAGGATACCAGCTGAACAAGGTTGCTGAAAGAGAACGATGAATGACTTATTAATAGAGATGAGCGAGCATACTCGTCCGAGCTTGATACTCGTTCGAGTATTAGGGTGTTCGAGATGCTCGTTACTCGTAACGAGTACCACGCGATGTTCGAGGTACTTTCAGTTTCTTCCCTGAGAAATTTGCGCTCTTTTCTGGCCAATAGAAAGACAGGGAAGGCATTACAACTTCCCCCTGCAACGTTCAAGCCCTATACCACCCCCCTGCAGTGAGTGGCTGGCGAGATTAGGTGTCACCCGAGTATTGAAATCTGCCCCTCCCGCGGCTCGCCACAGATGCATTCTGAGACTAGTTCAGGGAAAGTGGTATCGTGTTGGAGCTGCTATAGGGAGAGTGTTAGGAGTATTTTAGGTTTCAAGAACCCCAACGGTCCTTCTTAAGGCCATAAATCTTCTCTATATGTGCTCAATGGGGCCGGTGGCAGCAGCGCCGACCCCATTGAGAACATATAGAAGACAAATCCTTCTTCTCTGCCACAGCTGTAACAGCTGTGGCAGAGAAGAACGATGTTTGCCCATTGAATTCAATGGAGCCAGCAATACAGCAGGTTCCACTGAAAGCAATGGTCTGCCGGCGTGCGCGGGGATGAATTGTCGGGAAGGGGTTAAATATATAAGCCGTTCCCTGCAATTCATCCAGAAATGTGTTACAATAAAAATATATACCGGCGTATAAGGCGACGGGGCGTATAAGACGACCCCCCAACTGTCACCTTATACGCCGGCAATACAGTGGAGCAAAGAATAAAAATCATTACTAACTTCTTCTGACGTTCTGCAACGCTCCTGCAGGCTGTTGCTCCCTCCTGGTTCCCGGCAGAGCATTTTTTACTCTACGAAGGGCTTTAAATCCCCGCCTCCAGAAACACACGTGCCTTCAGCCAATCACAGCCAATGACAATGATGTCATTGAATGGCTGTGATTGGCTGTGTTTCTGGAGGCGGGGATTTCAAGCCCTGCGTCCAGAAAGCAATACTCTGCCGTGGACCAGGAGGGAGCAACAGCCTGCAGCAGCGCCGCAGAACGTCAGAAGAAGTAAGTAATGATTTTTATTCTTTGCTCCACTGTATTGCCGGCGTATAAGGTGACAGTTGGGGGGTCGTCTTATACGCCCCGTCGCCTTATACGCCGGTATATATTTTTATTGTAACACATTTCTGGATGAATTGCAGGGAAGGGGTTATATATTTAACCCCTTCCCGACAATTCATCCCGCGATCGCCGGCAGCCCATTGCTTTCAGTGGAACCTGCTGTATTGCTGGCTCCATTGAATTCAATGGGCAAACATCGTTCTTCTCTGCCACAGCTGTTACAGCTATGGCAGAGGAGAACGATCTTTACGCTGACAGTGGGGGGGGGGGGGCACTCTTGCCGCTATTGTGGCTTAATAGTGGGACCTGGGAACTTGAGATGCAGCCCACCATGTAGCCCCTCGCCTGCCCTATCCGTTGCTGTGTCGTTCCCATCACTTTTTTGAATTGCCCAGATTTTCACAAACGAAAACCTTAGCGAGCATCGGCGATATACAAAAATGCTCGGGTTGCCCATTGACTTCAATGGGGTTTGTTACTCGAAACGAACCCTCGAGCATTGCGAAAATTTCGTCCCGAGTAACGAGCACCCGAGCATTTTGGTGCTCGCTCATCTCTACTTATTAACAAAAACTGCACGTTGTCCTTGCAGTTAGACCCAACGATTCTCGCTTAAAAGACGGCTTTGAGCAATTTGTGAGCGAAAATCATTGGGTCTAAATGGGCGTTAAGTCAGAATAGTAGTATTGGTTTGGGCTCATGTTAGCCCCACGATGGTCACTACTAAGTAAAACACCCCCCAAATGGCTAGAATACAGTGAGATATGGGGGTCATGATAAAGGGCTGCTCTCTGCCTCCTGGCATGTTGGTGCAGTATAGCTTAATGTCCCTCAGGAAAAGAAGAGTCCACAGAGTCAGGATGAGGATAACAGTGTAACTCATTTGTATTTGTCCCTAAAGAACAACAGTGCAACATTCAATTGATGAAGAAATAAAACTAAGCAATTCGATTTCAGAGTCTAGTCTTGAGGATTGTGTCTTAAATAAGTGCTACCTTTTCTACTCTATACTGCTTTTGTAGGTTTTCCCGCCATGGCCCTGGTATCTGTAGCTTTACCACTATACTACTTCTCCTGCAGAAATTACTGTGAGCATCAGTTCTTTAACTCAACTTACTTGTTTACACTACGCTCTACTCTTCTTATCTAGAATGTAGACCAAAGACTAAAAACTGAAACTTTTATAACTTTTTCACCTCCCACTTCTTAGTGCTGATTGGTTACTCTAAAAGGAGCTGAGTCACTGGGCTGTTCTTTCCTTCACTCTTTACTGTACTCTATCAAACCACCATCTTCAAGTTTAGTCATCAATAAAGTGCATAACGTATTTAAAGGCACAGTGATACAACTTCTTAGAACTATCAATATCAATATGTAGTGACAGTCCTTGGTCCCTACAGTTGATTAGAGTTGTAGTGACCCAGAGTTAGGGTGTCTCTGGTTTATGTCTGTCTACCTCAGCAAGACCGGCCTTGTGTCTTTTTTGTGTGTATGTCTATCCATGTGTTGTATTGGTATCACCATTGTTGGGGGTGTTTGCATGTCTGTCTTCCTAACCTGCTCATTGTGATATGATTGGTCTGTAGAGAGTTTGAGGGCAGAGTTAAATAAGTTGAGAGAGAAGAGAGATGTAGTCAGTGGAGGAGGATGTGTGAGCAGATGTCTTAGCTGCTTCTGTCTGGGCAGAGCCCTGGGCCCTTTCCCAATCTCTCCGGGAAGTATCCCCTCGGTGGACTGAAGCACAGAGGCCATAAACTGTTTATGGAATTGGCAGAGGGAATTACACACTCCCTTGCTCAACTACATGTGGGAGAGAAGCGAGTTCAGGGATGTAGCGAGTAATGGATGGAGAATGAGTGTCTTTTTCCTTTTGTGTCTGGAATGTTGGTTCAAGAAGTCTACCATCAGATAACTGAGACTAATGAGGACTGTAATAAGGAGAAGATGAGCGTATCTCTTAAGTGTTGTACTTAAGACTATCTGTCGTATGTTGTATTTGGAAAATCAAAGCTGAAAATATAAGTAAAGAAAACCATGTGCCTCCAGTATTGCAACTACATCTTTGACTGTGGACTCATTTATTCAGCTCAGGTGTGTTATCACTCAGAAGAGGCACTGGCATCACGTGAACAGATATGTACTGAAAGTTCTATAACATCGCTGCTAAGTTTATCCCCTGTATGCAGCTGGGATGGACCATGATTTGGTGGCTATCAGGAGAAGATTGTAGCGCCAATATGACTAAGCACCATCTAGTATCCGCTGCAGAGTACCTTGTGGAAACATCAAAAAAGCGTACAAACTGAATGTAGATGTAGACCTGGTTGAACCATGAACGCATGGCCCCATTGTTTTAAGGCAACACCCATGCAATGACACACAAATGTACATACATATAATGATCCAGTCTAAATAAAAACCTATGTCCCCAGTTGCAAGGTAAAAAGGTTAACCACAAGCATTAGAACCAATCTTTAGTGCCCAAGGTTGTTGCATTTTAATCAAGGGTACATACACTGAATGCTACTTTAGTAAGGACACCGGCCCTTTACCATTTGAAGCTTCCTTGGATTCAAAATAGACTTGTGACCACAGAGTTCAGCATAATATCACGTGACTCATTTTCTGTAGATCAGTTTCATTGTGAATCCACATTAAAATGGATAAATCAAGTGATCTGAGTGACTTCTAATAAGGCCGGGTCATCAATGCTAGACTAGTCAAGGCCACGTTTTCATACACTGCCAACTTTATAGTGTGCTAAAGGAAAACATCTAGTGAAAGATTATCCTGTAGATGGAAACAGCTTAATGAAAGGGGTCAGAGGAGGATATCAAGAATCGATTTGACAAATGGGTGGTGCACAGTCAAGCAAACGGCAGCCAAATACAACACTGGTGCTCCAACTAATGTCTCCAGATGCACAACTCATCATTCCTTAGTATGGACGGACTACTCCAGCAGACAATATCTCTCTAAAAAAAATCCTTCACAATTAGGCTGACTTTTATAAGTCCTGAAATTCATTAGCTCAGTCTTTTACAATCTAATAGACAATAGGGAGCACTATGGTTTTAAGGTAGCAGTGTGGACCACTGTGAAGCTGCACCTATACAAAGCGCGAATTTGGGTCACTATCAACTGATGCCGGTATCCAGCTGAAATGGAAATATGGGAGGAGCCTTATTAGGAGACTCCTGCCTATCGGAATTGCTGAGCACATTTTTGGTGATGCTGACTGACTAAAAACAGCTCACTGGCAAACAACAGCAAATTACAATCCTCCTCACCATTGTCCTTTTCAGCTGGATGCTAGACACAGTACACAAACTCCTAAACGGGGAAGCAATATGACAAGTGCTCTTTAGGTCAACTATTGACTAAAGTCTATCAATGCCTCTATATACCTTTAGTGGAATTAAAAAAAGAACTGGGCTATCTATCTTGTTTCCAAACTTTCAGTCTCGTTTATCCAGACATTCCATCCAGGGTGGAAACACTTTGTGTGTGGAATATCCTGCATGAGTGCAAAATAATAAAAAGCATGTGTATATTAATACAGGATCAACTTAATGGGGAATAGGCATTGGGTTACATTAATATTCTATTACAGTAAAAACCTCATATTTAATAAATTTTCCCAATTTTTTTTCTTTTTGTAACGCTTAACTCTATTTTTGTAAGTGAAATGCCAATCCAAAGAACCAGCGCTTATGAGGCTTGATTTATGTTAAGAAAATAGCTTCCACTGTTATTTCACATATATACATTTTACACAGCAGGCAGAAAACTCAGCTTTCTCCTGAACAAAATATGGGATATTATTCTTAAGCAGGAGAATGGATTTCTAAACAACGTTGTAGAGCCGAGGTACAAGAAAAACATTCTTGACATTATTTACACTACAAACCGAGAGTCTGACAACGAGAACGGAGAAGACGCGGCCGCTGTGGGCAGTCATCAATTACCAACCATGAAATTATATCGGTGTTATTAACATAAGGATCAGACAACGAATAAAAATAAACGAAAAAGTTATTCTCGCCTGGATTTTGAAACCGTGACGGACGTAACAAGTTTACAAACTTTCGTGCCATTGAAATAATGATGATGAATTAATGTAGCGAGTGAAGTGTGGGCTGGTTGCTTTACTTGGAAGATATTAATCTTCTGTTCATGGGGGTGGCAGCATAGCTTTGCTGTAAGGGCGTTATGTTGGGGCTATGCTAAGTTATGTCACTTTAAGATGAGAGGTTGTGGAGGACCAGAGGGAGAGGATTGATGAGGGTGGGAGTTCCTCTTAGATTTCCTGTGATCTCTGGTTGGTTTCTGGCCAGAGGGTAGAAAAAAGCAGGCAACTAGAGATTGAGAGCGCAGACCGGTAGTCAACAATTGTGGCCCGGCCTTTATAGGACACCAGAGCCATCTGCTCTATGGGCATAAGCTATTTGTACACCTGCACGGGCAAATTCAGTGGAGTTGGAGAAATCGGTACCTGGCATTTGTCATCTTTACTCCGTACCTGCACAGGAATTGTGCAGCTGCACATTATCAGGAAAAAGGAATATTTCTGCAATGAAAGACTTTGCAAGTTTGCTGTGATATACTGGATTTATCTGCGGTTACCACAATTAATAAGGTCATCTGCCATTGACCATGCAGCTGGATATGGCTTTGAAGTATAGGGACATTCCCGTAGCGTGACCATGCTGTGTTCATTTTATACCTGTTGTGCACTTTGCTGTAATACGAATGGCAGGACCATCCTTGTTACTGGGATTCCAGCGAGAATGCGGCACAGAAGCCTGTCTGAAGCAGCTGATATGAAACTGAAATTAACAGTGCAAAACCGAAAAACGTGGAGGGGGCTTGCCTTTAGGGTCATGAACAACTAAACAGCTAACAACAACAATGATTAAAGTTAATACAGCATCAACTATGAGTGGAGAGCATCAGTATATAGTCTACCCACTTAGCATGTGCTTGTCCATACTGTCATAGGCTCAACACAGAGATAGCTGCCATAGGCCTCCAGTGAATCTAAGTTGGCTAAAATTTGGCCACAGGGCCTTAATTTACTTCTTCTGAGCCACAGCAGAGAAGGTGACTATGACCGTCGGAAAGGTTGCTATCCCCTGCCAAACAAACATAGTCCCAACTATTGTGTCACTAGCAGCTCAGCTAACCATGGTTTCCCTGGTGAAAAGGGACATACCCCATCCTTCATCTTGGTCATCCCCTTTGTTGCAGCACAACCCTGCTTACTTTATCACAGCTTTTATTTCTCCCGATATTCCTCCATAATGAATACCATTAGATTAGATCACAGCACTTTGAATGTGTCAAGTGGGTGGTCTCCACCACTCACTGTCAATCAAATTTGACATCACCCATTGACAATAAGAACTGAAGACCAACTCCTTTGCTGAGTCAAAGCACTAGGAGCCAAATCTAACAGAAAATACAGAGAAAAGAGAAGCTGTGATAGAGTCAGCGTGGTCGTGGTTGAAAAGCTGAAGAAAACCCCCAGCCGGGATGCAATGGACAGGACCAAAGGTCAGCTTACCACCTCCATGCGGAACTCTGGTCTAGCTATAGACTCCGGTTGTGGCCCCACCACTACTGGGAGCCAGCTGGCAAACGTTCTATCACAGGACTTTACCAAGACATGGCCCTGTCTCTTGGCATTGAGAGGTGGACATTATATTTTCTGCATAAACTGTAAACTATTATTTGGGCAAACAATACTCTCGTGGTTGGTGTTCACCCAGCACCAGTCTCTAACTCTGGATGGTGCATAAGCAGGCAAGGAAACTCAGCAGCCAACTTCACCTTTCAAAGCACCCCAATCTAGAGTAGACAGCTTTTGAATATTGGCCTTTCTTGGAAACGCAGCTCACGGGAGTATGATTCTCACAATTTCAGTAGAGACACCACTGTGCCTTTCCAGTTCTCTCCTCTTTTTATATCCTTTTGTCGTTGCATAACAAGGCACTGGCTCTCCTCCTCCATTTCTATGCTGCACCAATAGTCAATCAGAGAACCCACTACTCTTAATAAAACAGTTACAAACAGTAAAATGGAAAAACAAGCATTTGCACGCAGAAATGCAGGAAACTCCCATACCCCTTTACAAAGCTATGCATCTAGCCCCAGTGTCCCGAAGACATGACAGGTTCTTATTAAGGGGGTGTCTCAGAGACATTTTAATACATTGGTGGGCCCAGTGTAAAGTGCCCCTGACTACAAATATATGCTCACTGCATACATAGCTGAATACATATGCATGCTCACCACATACATGGAGGCACACACATATGATCAAATCATACATAAATGCACAAAGAAGCAGTCAAGATAAAATGATTGCATGATTGAATAGAGATGAAGTTGGAAACAGCTAAGAGCTGGGAGCAAGGTGGTGGTGAAGAAATGCAGGAGGCATAATAGCAACCTGGGACTTCACACAGTGCAAAAAAAGGTGGCAGGTGGCCCTGGGTGTTTCCATTCTTCACAATCTTCAAGCTCTTCAGTATGCTCACTGGAGACATATTTGTTTACGTCTTGAGGGGGTAGCTGCAGCCAATCAGATTTTTGTCATTTACTTTCATGGAATTGGAGTTTTGTATTCTAAAACTTGGTTCCAACCCTTTAAAACAGATATTATAATATCATACATATGCATAACCCCTTTTAGATTACAGGCTCCCAGCAAACAGCTAATATTTTAGGGGCAGCTATTGTCAAATAGATAGATAGATAGATAGATAGATAGATAGATAGATAGATAGATAGATAGATATGAGATAGATAGATAAATAGATAGATCGATATGATAGGATAGATAGATAGATAGATAGATAGATAGATAGATAGATAGATAGATAGATAGATAGATATTTTCCCTACAGCGTGCACTGCAGGGAAAATGTAGTATTACAAGACTATGGCCTTAGTTACATGCACTCCATGCGGTAAGACAGGGCACCGGCCAACAGCTTGTAGGGGAGGCACCATGCTGTTGTAGGTTGGGGGCAATTACCCCTCTTACATCTGCCCATCCAGATGATCTTATTCCTCTGTGCAGCAGTATCTTGTGAGCTACATGAATCATTGCCTTCCTGACTCTCCTTTCCGTTGATGCTCTGAGGTGCTGTTGTCAGCCCATCGTGCTCCCGCAACACAATTGCTTAGTTCTGTTATTATATTTATGTTATGAGCTTGGTTTGAGTATTGTATCTACAAACTGAGCTTGGTCCTAGCTTCATTTACATACCGAGCTTGGTTCTGGTGCTGTATTTATATACTGACCTTGGTTCTGGTGCTGTATTTATATTATGAGCTAGATTCTGATGCAGTATGTATTCACTAAGCTGTTCTGATGTGGGTACACTGCTTTCTTGCTGCCTTCTGCATAGACAGACTGCCTATGACTGCAAAATATGTATATATTTTTTTTCTTTTAACGGGGAGCACCAAGAAAAAATTCTAACCTAAGGCCAGAGCTGTATATGATGGCTATCCCTTCTGGTCATACAAGGGGGTCCCGTGCAGGGGACCCCTCTCCATGACATTCAGTCCTAATGGGGTATACGAACAGATGATACCATTTTGGCTAAATGAGGGTAGAATTTTGCGACCTAAAAACAAATGACGTTTTAGAAGGCGGTCATTCATTTTAACCCTTCAGTGCTCAGAAGGTTTCTTTCACAACGGCTCTAGTTTGCAGCTTCACTGTAACGAAACGGAATATTTCTACTTCTTACTCATTATAAGTAATTGAAATGTGAGCTCTTATATTTGCATCCCACCTGAGACCAATTTTTTTACCCATCATCCACCTCATTCTCTGGGAAGTAATTCCCCAACCAGTCGCCATCCGCCTTAAATCTACAGAAACTACGGCTATCCACTGAAGCTCCTCATCCATCTGTGCCATCTACCGGTCAGGCGACCTCTCCACCAACCCTTGTTGTTCCGTCGATCTCCCTAATGAATAACACACCCGGCGACATTTCTATGTCGGAACTAAACAGGAAACAATTTATGTCACCCGAAGCCTTTTAACAAATCGATGCAACTATTTGTAATTGCTTGTTTCACAAGATTAAAAGTGCTTAGCTGTGATCTTCGCCCATGGTCCTCAGGCCAGGGTGACCTGCGTTTAGAAAAAAAAAAAGGAAATGCATTGTGGGTAATCAGCACCTATTTCCATCAGCTAATCCATATTGTTAATATTTCTGGGATTTTAATGTAGTGACAATTTATTGCTGATCAAATGTGGTTACCTAAATTGCTGTTGCTAGTCGACAGTTTAACTGTCTTTATTAATTACGGGATAATTTAATGCTGGTGCACAAGCTCTTGTGTTGGTCATTTTTACAGTTCAGGCAGTTATCAGCCGCATGACGAACCGTTTTAGCATTTTCAATGGAAATTTGGTAATATGATGTGATAAAAATGTCATTTAGTGGTGAGTAATGTTTAGTGGTTTATGTGTGATTAATCCCCGGGGACCACACACCTTCAAATTAACAATATACATTGAAGAATTATATTTAAGCCATTTTCTGATGTTTGGAGGACGCATAAAACTGTCTATTTTATTCCTTCGAATAAATAAAATCTTTAGCAGTACTTGGGAATAGTACTTTACACATCATTCTACTAGGCATTAGGGAAATAGCGTATCCCCCCCACCCCTTCCCCGCCTTTCCTAACGTAATTACTTAACACATATGTCTACAATGGCGAAATTAAGGGGCAAAACAAGCTATAAATACAAAGTAAATAACATCAAATCGTACGTAGCTACACATGATGGGCAAAATATAAAAAGAATTAGAATCGCATTGCAATCCAGTTAGCAGGATGGTTCGTTTTTCTTATTTTTCCATAAATTTATGATGAGAAATGAAGCAACTTTGTACAGAGCCTTGATTAGGAATCTCCTATTCTTTGTGTAAAGGGACTATGTAAGGGACCTTTCACACAGGACAGGATTATGTCTCAGCCATATCCGCAGCTGCGGAATTCCACATCAGAATCTGTAGGTCTAACTGCGGATCTTGATGCGGAATTGCAGACAGTTTGGAAGCTATTTTGAATTCTGCATTAAAATCCGTGGTGCGTCGTGCAGCCTTTTCTGTCCATGTGAAAGGTCCCTAAGAAACCAACGTGCCTGGGATGTATGATTTCAGTTTATTCTAGTTTTTCTGTTAGGCCATGTAAAAATGGCGCGAGATTTGTGCGTTGCGAGACGTACAAATCTCGCCCGAATATGAATCCCATTCTTTTGAATGGGTTCATACACATGAGCGATTTCCTATCTTTGCCTGGTTCAATGCCAGGTCTCCCCATTGAAAACAATGGGAGAAACTCTGTGATCCTCCATCGCAGCTGTCAGCCATGGTGGAGGATTGCTACATCCCTGAAGTGATGCAAGGAGGTGTTGATATGAAAATCCCTGACATCCGCAGGGACATTGCATGTTGGTGAGCGCGATATCGGGCCGTGACACATGACCCAAAATTGCACTAGTCCGTGTGACATTAGTCTAAGGCTGGGTTCACACGGGGCGGATTTGCCGAGGAAATTTCGTGCGGAATTTCGCCGCGGCAAATCCGCATGCAGCCGCTAATCCCGGTATTAGCCAGCCATGTGGACGAGATTTCTCAGAAATCTCGTCCACACGGGACGGCAAATCCGCTGCGGCTAAGCCGGCAGAAGCCGCCACTGCGGCGCGGATTTGCCGACCGCAGCATGTCCATTTTTTTTCCCGCTGCGGCCGCGCTCTCCTCTATGGGAGCACCGGCCGCAGCAGAAGAGCGAGCGGCCGGGCCGCTTCAAAGCCGCCGCGGGTTTTGAAGCAGCGGTTCTCCCGGCGGAAATCTCGCGTTTTTTTGCTGCGGCCAAACCGCGAGATTTCTGTCGAGAATCTGCCCTGTGAGAACCCAGCCATAGGGTTAAAACAAATGAGCGTGTTAGTCACGCACACAAAACGTGACAAATCGAAGCAATTGATTCAAATGGTTACGTTTTCACTAGCATGATTCTCACACAATATTCTTACTCGCGAGAAAAATAGGTCTTGCCCAATCTAGCATGTAGTTTTTTAAACATGGAGAAAAGATAGAGCTGGACCTATCTTTCTTTTTTTTTTTTACATGCGCAATAGCGCAATGTTTGTATGGTGATAAAAGAAAAGGCTTTTGATGGGCTCGTGCACAAGTACGCTCCAAAGTGACAAGCGTATTTGCACATTCACTCACCTGCAGAAACCCTTAGGCCGTCTTTACACAAGCGTATGCATATTTGCCCCATGCATGAGCATAGTGCTTTTGTGGAACAAATGATGCTTTTTTTTTTTTTTTTGCACATTGGTGTATTTTACTGCAGTTTTTGTGCCCACAAGGCATGTTCATTTGCATGCAACAAAAAAATACGGAATGGAATAGAGGCAGAATGGAGCCATTTTAATCAGTTATGTCTGTTAAGCGCCATTTGATTTTCTCATAGGACGCATCTGTTCAGGAAGGGATTCCATTCTACTGCACCCATAATGAAGTAGGAAAGCAGAATCCAAAATGCAGATGTGAATGTGGCCAAACCTGTATTCCACTGTATTTACTGTATAAGCATAGCTTGTTATCACAGTTATCTATCTGGTTATATGCAGTATGTAGAAGGAAAGGGTATTATTGTATCTTGATGCCACCTGAAGTGGTGGGTGGAGACAACAGTTAGGCTGCTTGACAGCCAGGTGACGCCCCCAGTGCCTGATTGGATCCTTCCAGCTCCAGGGGACATTGACCAGCAGCCGTGCCATGAAGCAGGTTAGAGCGGTGCGTGCAGCGCCTCACTTCTCCCTGTTTGCCCCTACCATCTGCAGCCTTTCACACTGTGCTGCAGGGCACATTGACTGGGTGCCATGCAGGTAACAGCAGTGCTTGCAGCGTGTAAGTTTTCCCTGCTTGCCCCCTACCATCTCCAGTACAGTTGTCGGTGTCAGTGCGGTAGTGGGAGTGCAGCGGCCACCACCGTACAAAATCCATGCAGGGAAATTCAAGTGTGCTCACCGGCGGAGGGTCCACTCACATCACCGGACACCACCTTCAATAATCACCCCTTGTCAATTGCACTGCTGTCGGTGGTGGAGGGGCCAATCACAGCAGCGCCCTCACTTAGCCGTCCGGCACATTCAATAATCACCCCTCGTCAATGTAACTGCTGTCGGCGGCGGAGGGGACACTCACAGCAGCAGACAAAAAGGCAATGCTACCTAGGGAAAGGGGGAGAGAAGAGCTGGAAAAGGGAAGCAACAGAGCTGCTCGCAATCGTACCTGTCCGGCGTCCGCTACACAGTGAAAACTCCTTGCCTACACTCACAAGCTCCTGCAGCCAATCATCCCCTGGGGCGTGACCTGGCTGTTAAATAGCCTAAGCCTTGTCTCCACTGTCTATCAGTTCCGGTGGCGTCAAGATACAATAATACTGAAGAAAAAGTACTACTAAGGGTTTGTCACAGCATTGTAGCCATGACACAGAAGTAGGTCCAGGCTGACGTTACAATGTCAGTCCGGCTCATGTAATCTCGGCGTTGGTACATGCACCCTGTCATTTGGTGCTAGGTGCTGACATGCAAACATGTCTGTGCTGTTTGATTGGTTAGAGAGAGCTGGCTTCCCCAACCAACCAATCAACCTCTGTTGTAGTATATCAATTCCAGCCCCTCCTCTTAGAGGGAGCGGGTTATTCCTCTGTGTTTGTGGAGTTCTGGTCTGTTCCATATTTCCCTGGTATCAACCTTCAGTTAGAGAAGTCCCTGGTGTACATACTTATTATTGTAGAATTACTTTTACTTCTTATACTGTTGTGACTTTTGTTATTAACATCTATCTATTGTCATCCCCTTTCCATATAGGGACAGTTTAGGAAGTCCCCAGGTTTCAGGGGTGTGGCTTCCCTCATCAGGGCAATGACACAACTTTAGTATATTAAGATGAGATTTCCATTTTCCCCCTTGTTTAGCTTTGTTTTTGGTCATTTTGTTCTCCAAGTTATTAATGCAGTTTTGATAACTGTTATGTGCAATCCGGATGAGGTGTCTTGGTGTCCATCTTAGACAGAGCTAGTTCCCATTATGGTAAGGGGGTTCCATTTTCTTGGTCAATTATAGATGGAGGTGAACAGCACCCACTGGCTGAACGATTCTGTCTTATGATGGAGCTGAATGGCCCCTAATGGACGCCCATGACTATAATGGGGTCTGTTTGGTTTCTGTCTGGCTATCTGACATTTTACTGGACAAAATTATGTTACACGCCCATAATAGGAGCAGGAGAAGTGTACCCAATGGCTGAACGGAGCCGTCTTATGACAAAGCTGAATGGTGCTCAACTAACCCCATTGACTTTAATAGGGTCCGTTTGGTTTCTGTCTGCATGCAGCACTATTTTGTCCTGTATCTTAATAAGATTCAGTGTTGGATGTGATTGTTTAAAATGTTGCTCTATTTTGCAACTGCATATGTGTAGTAAAGAGATCTGTTAGACAGAATACAATAGAAAATGAATAGTTTCTCTTTGCGTTTGTCCTCCATAGAGTACAAAGAAACACAGAAAGATCCATTATATCCATTTTCCATTTTTTGGCCTTCTTTTTTTTGCAAAAGATATGGAAATAGTCTGAGATAGTTCCAGCACTCAGTTCCATTGAAATGAAGGGAACATTGGATTCCTGACCACCATTCTTGGGTCCCATCAGTTAAACCCTTCCAATCAGCAATTTGTCCCCTATCTTGTGAATAGAAAGTAGATAACTTAATTTTGTGAGACAATCGCCTTTAAAGAAACTTGCATTTACGATGCATGTGCAAAGTTTAGAACAGGTATGAAGGATTGTCCCCCAGAGGCTTCCAGTCATAGGACTTCCTCAGTCAAGGGCAACTCTCTGGAGGGGTTAACAAGGATGCGCTCTAGGCTGTGGTAGGATGGCACGTAGGTCATCCTACTTGGGACACAATGGAGTTGCAGCTCCTGTAATTCTAATTGTGCCTAAACCCGGGAGGACCCCATGTTTGCTGTAAAACTTGTTTCTTTACTCTTGGAGACCAATGTGGTAACACAGAGCAAGTAAATCAAAACAGTCGCTAATACTTCAGAAGATGTCTCAGTTTGGTGATGCGCTTGCTGAACGTAGTATTGGTACCATGTGCACTACTAAGCTTGTCTTTAGCGATACTATAAATGCCCACTGGACTGATACTGCCATGACTGTCTACCGCTCCCATAGGGAAAGTTCTTTAAAAGTAGGGACTCTATCTCTTTCGTACAGCATCATAGTGCTTCACTACCATCCTGGAGCCTGAGGCCCCATCCGCAACACGTGGTACTCTCCAGTGCGTGCTTACCAAAGTTGAACCCTACGTTAAAGGTATAGCGCTTGTGCAAAACATTACCAATCAAAAACCCAATAAACATTGGAAACCATAATAATGGGGGTCATTACTCCACTCCCCCTTACACATTGAAAAAAAACAACTATTTTCGGTGTGAAGTTAAACAGGGCCTTTGCATATTTACTTTTAGGCTGTGTACCCATTTGTGTTGGATGCTCAGTTTGGATCCTTCTTCTCAAATTCTATCACAGAATTTAGGAAGAAGGATCAGTTAACAAGATCCATCAGCTATCATGGTGTCCGTCGTTCAGCAAATCTGTGTTGTAAATGGAAGACATGATATAGATGTAAACAGAGACTAAATTTAATTTCCTATTTCTCATGTACATAATGGATAGGAACAGGACATGCCATGAACTTTTTCATGCACATCTTCGGTCTGTGTAAAAAAAAAAAACAATGTGCATAGCCACATAGGCCTATAATAGGGCTGACCTCAAATGCTGTAGTGTGCACCTAGCCTTAGGCATTGCCTTGTCCGATATACACAAACAATTCACATTCACATGCATTGCATGCTCATTTGTGAAACAGTCAAAAGTATGATATGCTCCAAGAATTTTCACCTAGACCATGGGTCCATGTTAAAAAATGTCCTGTATAGCTTGTAGGCTATAATGCAGCCGTGTGCTGTCCATGAAAGGGGCAGCACACAGCCACAAAATACGGCGGTGTGCCTCTAGCCTGTCATATGGTTTTTAACTTTACCATGACCATACCATCATGTCCAATTGATGATGGATTATAAGGAATTGAGGAGAGATAAAGGCTAAAAACCAAGCTGTCAATCTCACTAGCAGATCTATTGAGACTTCAGTTTCTATATACAGTGATATGTAGAAGCTGCAGAAGACAAAATGTGCAAAAATTAATTAAAATTTTTTAATTAAACTCTGTTGCAAAAATGATTGCCAGCCCAAAATACATGCATTTAACTGAAAAAAAAAATGTTACCACCCCTAAAAAATGTCCATATCCTTTAAAAATCACCCGCTACTTTTATATTCCATAGATACAAAGAAATAGAAACACCAACTGTGAGGTTTACTGTCCTTTAAATCTGGGACAGGCTAAGGCTGGTTATGTATTTGAATATACCGAGGTTGCAGTGAGGATCCATCTCGCTAAAATGTACTCTCGTTATCAGATAAGCACCAGCGATTCCACTATTAATTAACCTTTAGCATCTTCAGTGCAGAGCTTAATTGAACTTCATTAGTGTGCGCGTGTAGCACCACCTAACACAATGCTTTTGTTTGGCGCCTATTTTTTATTCGCTAGCTACAGATATGAAATGAAGATATTATAAGATTTTCATAACATCTGCCAATGGATTCATGTCAAAGGGAAAAAATGAAAATATACCGTCAATGTTTTTTGCCTTATTTACTACAGATAGGAAATGAGCCAGATGGAAATTTTAATTCCACACTAAATAGGGTATGGCCCCAGGTAACAGAAACCCAGTGACAAAGAGGCAGTTTTGCTGTGGCGAGAGGCGGCCTCCTTGCACGTGAAAACCATGCAGACACACAATTTTTTTCCCCAGACTATGGTGTGAACTGCCATTCAAATGGATGGGGTGCTAACCAAAATGCACAGCAAAACGACAAGTAATACATGCAGATTTTACTGCAGATTCATTGAGGATTCAGACAAGACCCTTGAAGAACACCCCATTTCGGAGTGAAAACGAGTTGCCTTTTTTGGAGAATAAAGCTTGTTCTTCATGAAGTAAGCCTGGCATTACATGTGTAACGCCATCTGAGCACCGGTCCTGTTTTGTATGGCTCATGGTATCATCCCGGTGTGAGTCCCAAGGGAAGGACTTTCCCCGAAAAGAACAGAAGAAGTCTTATAGCTCTTCTACTGCCCCTATCATGAGGCAAGATGAGCCTTCTGCCTCAGGCAGCACCTAGAAGGAAGAGGGGTGATCAACGTGGCATACGAGACAAAAGTGCCGAGGACCTGCATGGTGTGTAGATGAAAACTGAATCAGGACCTGCGAGGATGTCACAAGGGGGTCGAAGCTCAGCAGTGAAAAGTGAAGGTCCTGTAATCATGAAAGTTTGGGTGAGATCTTATAGCCAGGGAAGTGCTGAGGCTTGCAGTTCTCTCCTCCTATAGCTTCTGAGCATGCTATAATAAGAGTCTGGATGTGCTGTGAGGTGGAAGTCCCTGTACTTCACCAGAGATTGGAGCTGCAGGAAGTTCATTTGCATATTTCATCTGCATTCTGGGAAAGCAAAGAATCACCATAAGCGGAAAAATTGTCGGGATTAGCCGGGTCTAGCTGCTTGGAGAACATCGCCAGACCATGCCGAAGGGCGCTTGAAGTTGTACATTTAGTAGTATCTTAACTATCAGTAGTAACTTCACTACAATTCTTGACTTTTAGAAGTTTGAAAGTGGACATCACTTGACAACATGGAAAAGGAGAGGAGCCATATGGGGAGCTGAAACGTATGCTATGCGTTTACAGACCTACCAGAGGAAAAGTAAACTTCACCAGCCAGAAATGAAAGCTAGTGTCTTTACTGGAGGAAAAGGTGCGTAGTCTTCAGGAAACAATAGCTACATTGAAGCTCATTAGGAAATGTGAGGATTTCCTTGACAGAGCATAAGAAAGTTTTCAAAATGTTGAAGGATAAGGAATGTCCAGTGTACCTGTAGAAGCCGAGGAATGAAAACATGTGACCCAAAGAAGCAGAAAGATCAGCCAGCACCCATACTGCTCAGGAACTGGTACCAGGTTCTTGAGCAGAAGGAGAAAGAGGTACAGCAAAAAATGACTCTACTCACAAAGAACAGAGCAGAGGAGAAAGAGACAAGAAATGACTCTACCCACAAAGAACATAGCGGAGGAGAAAGAGGTACAGCAAGAAAGGACTCTACCCACAAAGAAGAGAGCAGAGGAGAAAGAGGTACAACAAGAAATGACTCTACCAACAAAGTCCTCTTGAATGGAGAAAAAGAAGTGCTGTTGTGAAGAACAAAAGGAGAGTGGTGGTTGTGGGGGATTCCCTATTGAGAGGAGCAGAGGCCGCTGTCTGCAGACCTGACACCTCACGACAGGTGTGCTGTCTTCCAGGTGCACAATTCAAAGATGTGTCTAATAGGCTGTCAAGACTCTTCAGTTCTACAGAACACCACCAATTCCTACTAATACATGTAGGAACAAATGACACTGCAAAAAAGGACCTTGCAACTATCTGCAGAGACTTTGAAGACCTCAGCAGGAAAGTGAAGGAACTAGGAGCACAGGTGGTCTTCTCATCCATCTTCCCAGTGGATGGCCATGAAATAAGAAGATGGAACAGGATTGTAGAGGTGAACAATTGGCTACATCGATGGTGACGTCATCAAAGATTTGGATTTCTAGGCTATGGAGTGAATTATCTATATGATGGACTGCTTGCTAGAGACGGGTTGCACCTTGCAAAAACAGGTAAGCATATATTTGGTGTGAGCCTTGCTTCATTCATTACAAGAGCTTTAAAATAGAACAATATGGGAATGGAAGTGAAAGGCCAGATAAAAATATACAGCTAATTAATACATTTGAGAACCTTGCTATTAAAAGTGGAAGGAAAGAACAAAGACAAAAAATTAAAAAGCAAAGTAGAGGAACAAGAGACACCGGTCACAAACTAAAATGTTTCTACACAAATGCCCAGAACACGGGAAACAAGGAAAATTGGAGCTCCTAACACAAAAAGAGAAATATGATGTCCTAGGCATCACAGAAAATTGGTGGAATGATACACATGATTGGAATACAAGGCTTGAAGGATACAACTAATTTATAAGAAACAGTCCTAAAAAAAGGGGAGGAGATGTTGCGTTGTATGTTAGGAAAACATTCATCTCCACAGAGATTCAAGCTTCCGAGCATAGTAGTTCTGTAGAAACTGTTTGGGTAAGAATACAAGGAGAGAACAACAGAAAGGACAACATTGTGGGCATTTACTATAGGCCGCCTGGACAAGCAGAAGATATGGATGACCTCCTTCTACATCAGATGGCCAAGCTCTCAAAAAAGCATGACATAGTGATTTTAACTATCCAGACATTTGTTGGGAATCTCTTCCAGGTAAGAGTAATGGATCCAACAAATTCTTATTCACTCTTGCTGACAACTTTATCTTCCAAAAGGTAGAAGAGAAAACAAGGGGATCTGCTATCTTTGACCTAATTCTTACCAACAGGGAGGGAATGGTTAAGGAAGTAAGGGTGGCTGGGACCTTAGGAGGCAATGATCATGCTATCCTTGAATTTTGTAGCACAATCGTTAACAATCCCTAACAGAAGGAAGAATGGGAAGCATTTAAAGAGACAAGGATGGATGAACACAGAACTTGCACACATGTTACAAAGGAAGAAAAATATGTTTATCAAATGGAAAGAGGAGAGAATATCCAAAGAAGAATATAATGCAGTCTGCAGAAACTGTAGGGAAAGTGTCAGAAAAGCTAAAGCTAATAATGAAATGAGGCTTGTAACAGAGGCCAAAATAATTAAAATGGATTTTGGGGTATGTCAAAAGCAAAAGAAAAGTCAAAGATGCTATTGGATGCTTACTGGATGAAAATGGTGAATTGGTTAAGAATGATGTTTTCTTTCAGAAAGTAGATGTAGCATCAACTGATCTTCCCTGTGCTATTGGGGGAATTAAATAATTCAGGCTATCTATAAGCCGGGAGATAGTGAGGGAACACTTAGCTAACTTAAATGAATTCAAGTCTCAAGGTCCAGATGAATTACATTTTAGGATACTAAAGGAAGCAGCAGAGGTAATTGCTGAACCACTCACCATAATCTTTGAAAATTCCTGAAGAACAGGAGAAGTCCCAGAAGACTGAAAAAGGGCAAATGTTGTCCCTATCATCAAAAAAGGGAAGAAGGTGGATCCAGGAAACTATAGGCTTGTGAGCCTAACTTCTATACCGGGAAAAATCTTTGAACAAATTATTAAACAGCATGTATGCTGGTACTTGGATAAACATGGAGTAATTAACCAGAGCCAGCATGGGTTTGTAACAAACAAGTCATGCCACACGAATCTAATTTCCTTCTATAACAGAATCCCTGACTGGGTTGCTCATGGAAATGTGGTGGATATAGTATATCTGGTCTTTAGTAAAGAATTTGACAAAGTATCTCATACCATACTTACTGAAAAAATGACCAAATATGGGATAGACAAGGCAACTGTTAGGTGAATTCAAAACTGGTTGAGTGATCGTACTCAAAGAGTGGTCATAAATGGCTGCACATCCAAGTAGAAGAATGTATCAAGTGGGGTACCACAAGGCTTTGTCCTAGTCCCAGTGTTGTTCAACATTTTTATAAATGATCTGGAGGAGGGAATTGATGGGAGACTGATCAAATTTGCCGATGACACAAAGCTAGGAAGGATAGCCAACACTAGGAAATAGAGCGATAATATTCAAAAAGATCTAGAAAAGCTTGAACAGTGGGCGGCGACTAACAGAATGGTATTTAACAAGGAGAAATGCAAAGTCCTACATCTAGGCAAGAAAAATAAAAAAGCACATATAGAATGGGAGGAATTGGGCTAAGCAGCAGCACATGTGAAAAAGACTTGGGTATACTAATAGATCATAGACTGAACATGAGTCAACAATGTAATGCAGCAGCCAAAGAGGCAAACACAATTCTGGTATGTATTAAGAGAAGCATAAAGTCTAGATCATGTGAGGTAATTATCCCCCTCTTCCTTAGTCAGACCACATCTGGAATACTGTGTCCAGTTCTGGGCATCCCACTTTAAAAAAGACATAGACAAACTGTAGCAAGTTCAGGGAAGAGTTACCAGGATGGCGAGTGGTCTGCAAATCATGTCCTATGAGGAACGGTTAAAAGATCTGGGAATGTTTAGCTTGAAAAATGAAGGCTGAGAGGAGACTTAATAGCGGTCTACAAATATCTGAAGGGCTGTCACAGTGCAGAGGGATCAGCCCTATTCTCATTTGCACAAGGAAAGACTAGAAGCAATGGGATAAAACTGAAAGGGAGGAGACACAAATTAGATATTAGAAAAAACTTTTTGACAGTGAGGGTGATCAATGAGTGGAACACGTTACCACGGGAGGTGGTGAGTTTTCCTTCAATGGAAATGTTCAAACAAAGGCTGGACAGACATCTGTCTGGGATGATGTAGTGAATCCTGCACTGAGCAGGGGGTTGGGCCAGATGACCCTGGAGGTCCCTTCAAACGCTACCATTCTATGATTCTATGTAATGTCTTCTAATATAACATAGTGACAATATAGGCTTGCTGGGACTTTTAGTTCCCCTCTTATATTCTCCCCCTGTAACGTCCTCTGATAACCTATATTGCCCCGGAAATGCTAGTAAGACACACCAAAATAGGTCATGCCGTGTATTTTTTCACTTGCTCATGTGAACAAAAATTGTGAATGTAATACGCTGCGCAAATAAACTTGTGTGAACGAGCCCCTACTATACAGTCTTACAATCACAATCAATATAATTGGCCCTTTGAAGGTAATCATAAGGCTTATGTGGTCCTCAGTGAAAATGAGTTTGACACCCCTGCCTTAACACCTTACCTCATTGTGCACAAAGCCTTCAGCAAGAAGTTGGTGGGAGGTAAAGATAATGACTCCAGGGTCTGCCGAAAAAACACAAGGGGCAACTCCTCAGTATGTCTGTCCATGTGTGTGTGTGTATTTTTTTTTTGGAGGGGGGGGGGAGTTTTTGAGAGAAGGGACGACGTGCCAGTTTAAGCAGCAGGGAGCATGATGGTGCAGAGCGGCTAAAGGCACCATTTTGGAGAAGCATAGTGTGAGGCTGCTGGACCTTATTGATGATGCTGGCATGATGTGAATAGCATGTCACGGCCATGAAGAGTCAGCTCCCAGTAAGGAAGTGAATGCAGGGCAAGGCTCTGCCCATAGTCCCGAATGTTCGGGATTGCTTTAAGGGTGCATATATAGGGAATTCCTGCTGCACCACTAGCTCACTTGATGCAGCAGAAGCAGTGGGCTCAGCAGCACACAGAAAACGTCCAGCAGACACAGCTGGAAGGCCACAGAGAATGTGACGGCAGTCATTAGAAGCTATGATTTGAGTACTGTTCCATTGCTGGGAGAGCAGCACAAGGAGAAATGCAGGCAGTGACGAAAAGGCCTGATGACCAGTGGCTGAAGATGCAAGCTGCCAGCGAAAGGATCCTGATGACCATGGGGCCGAAAATTACAACAAGCTGCTTGGAGGTAGAGGGAGGTTTCCTGCTTGCAGGGAGCTCAGGATGGACCCAGGATGGCGACAAATCTGCAGGATGTATAAGACGAGTCCAACAAGACATTAGTGTGTGCACAATAGGGACTATGATGGATTATCATGGACTGTGGTAGTACCTTCCAGAGGGGACTGTAGTTAGTTGGGGAGTATGGCATTATATGATGAGAGTTTGACATTTATTGTAAGGGGTCTTTCACACGAGCGTATATTGGCCGCTGTTTTCACAGCTGGCAGATATACGCTATGATCACATGGTTATATTCGCGCGGTGTAAAAGCGCCTGGCCGGGCCAATATAGCGCCGGGCGATTTTACACCGGGCCAGAAAGATAGTCTTGGAATTATCTTTCCGGCTGGAATATGTCAGCCGCTGCAAGGGCGCTTATGGATGCCAGTGACAACAACTGGAGAAGGGAGGTGGGAGGGAGTTTAACAGCGTCACTGCTAAACTCCCTCCCCCTTCCTCCTCCCCTCTGGCTGTTTACAATAAGAGGGGATGGGACAGGGTGGAACTAAGATCCGCCCCATCCTATTGCTGGCTGCAGTGAGGGGCGGGAGCTTAGCTCCACCCCCATCTAGCCCCCTCCCATTGCAAACAGCCGGAGGAGAGAGGAGGAGAGCCGGCGAGGGGGAGGGAAGGGGGAGACAGCTAAGTGGCCTCGGCATATATGCACAGAGGCTGTGCTGTCTGAACGGACGCACAAATGTTAGATTTCTGCGCCTGTTCGTGCATTTTTACGGTGCTGGCAGGTGCATGTAAAAACTTCTACAGCCGTGTGAAGGGGTCCTTAATATGTAACGTAACACTTTTCTTTATTGAGTTATTGATGTTTTGGGTAATACAGATGAGCAATGGGATGTGTATATTAGCAAATGATGCAGGATGTAAAGTATATTGTACCGGGGATGACAATGCACTTTGGGGTAGCAGTACTATGTGCAGTTTATGGAACACCAGATGTGTTGCACCTACAGTGCATTGAGTCTGCAGTGCCGCGAAACTCCTAAAATGTTGACATATTCTGTCACCTATGGTATATGAGACCGTGATGTTGACATGCCACAGACCTTCGAGAAAATAGTACAGAGTGTGACATTAAGAATGGAATACTATGATGACAGTGGTTAGTGATGATTAGTGAAGGTTCGAAGTGCCTTGTCCTGCCAAGATATTACCGTTATGAACAAGTAGATATAAATGCTTCAACATTGAAATTTCATCACCAAGAATGAAAAATTGTGGAGTTATGGAAATCGCAGGATCGATAGACATATTAATTAATAATATGCAAATGATGAAAAATGGAAACAAAATATTCAAAAGATCTCGATTTATTCAGTACCAAGTATGACCGCCATGTGCAGAAATGCACACAATTACACGCCTTGGCATGCTATCAATGAGGTTATTAATGGTTTGCTGAGGAATGTTCTGCCACACTGAACTTGGGCACACAAATCATCAAGATGCAATTGCTGACCAATGACGTCCGAGATTTGCTTGATGGGAGACAAGTCCAGAGATATTGCAGGCCATCGTAGCACATTTAGGCCACTCAGGCTGCATGAGCAACATGTGGCCTGGCGTGTTGAAAAATGGCTCCTGGGAAACTTTAGAGAAATGGCTGTACCACTGATTCCAGGACTAAATCAATATAATGGTGAGCTATTAGTATACCTGGAATGAAGACTAGAGAGGTCTGGTTACCATACATTATGCCAGCTCACATCAAAATTTCAGAAATAGTCCATGTAAATAAGCCCTTTTAGCGATGATTATGTGCCGTTTCCATCTGTGACCTTCCAGTATAGGACATTTTGGTGACATCTCTTATGGGAGCTGTAGTGGTATTGTAGCCATATCCTGTCTTGATTTTTTTTGAAACAGTGAGGGGGGAAAACAGATTTCAAGTGTTTATCTGGTTTAAAATACTTTTTTTCATACATGCTCATCAATAATAGTGGAAAGACCCTCAATTTGTCCATTTTCTCTGTAGAGGACCTAGGTCATCCATCATTTACACGGACAACCCTTTGATCTCAATGAGCACTACGTAATGGCTGATTTCACCTCTGGTGGCATGGCATGGGACTTCAATACTTGCTGCCGGGTTACACTACATTTTACATATTGCTGGGGCCTCAGTAGCAAGACTCCTTGTGATTAATTTATTTTTGGGGACCCTTTTAACAAAAAGGTTTAACTAGGTTGAGACTTATATTTACTGCTAGGGCTCTTTCAGACAAGCGTACTTTAGCTCCACATTTGGTCCATGCTTTGTGGACTGTAATATGGAGCTAATATAAATCTATGCATCCATTTACATGGCCATATGTTTTGCATTTTTGCCTCCATATTGCTATTATTCTCTGTAAGTCATGATTTTTGGCTCCTCCTCCTGAACCCATCACATCATCCAGGGGGCCGGCTGTTCAGCTCATTTTAAGTCTACTTACGCCAGCCCCCTTCTCTGTCTCTGCATTGGGTGTAACAGAGCAGAGGGATGGCTTAGTTAGTAAGATCCGCCAAACAGCCAGCCCCTTTGATGACATGATGTTCACAGGGAAAGGAGCCATACTCCATGACTCGGTGTCGGAACTGGGCTGTAAGTGACAAGTCCGACATCACAGGCCCTTGGAAGTTTTTAGCCTCCCTGTAAACCCCCTTTAATGTTACACAATCACTGGAATTGAACTTTAACTATCTAATTGGTGACTCAGATGTATTTTCTTACTATTTTAAAGAAGTGTTTTTGATATTCTCTAAAAAAAAATGTCAAGTATTCGCTTAATCATATTACGTTACATATATATGGAATTAATATCCATATGGAATATTACTGCAGATTTCTGGTATATTCTATTCTTGGAAACCATCTGCCAAATGTGTTACAAAGGCTGTGTTACGTAATTACACCGAATACTCATTTTAGACATGGTAAATGTTTATGCCGAATTCCCAGCAAACCACAACACTCGTTGAGTAAAGATGACCTTGTTTGACGAAAAAGCTATCACTTGCCGCCCACACCAGAATTGTTCCTTTTTTCATGGATCATTGTGCAAAAGCATACAACCACGTGTAACGACCAACATTGGCATGAATGCAGTATGTTGCAGACCTACTTCTTTGTTTCATGTAACTGTGGCTCATAAAGTCAGTTGCTGTTGATTTGATAAAAACAGCCCAAACTCTTGATTAGCTGATAACACCCCACAGCCCTATAATTTGTTAGAAGCATTTCAAACAAAATCCTAAGGCTTTATACATGTGCTGAGTTATTAGTGGGTGAAATTATAGAGCGTTTCGGGGGTAAAGCTTCTCTTGCTGTGTCCCCATGATTACACTTTTCTGTGCTCCAGCGGTTCAGCTTTATCAAAAGGACATTGGAAACAGAGATGAGCAAATTGAACCTGTAGAACCCAAATTTGGGTTGAACTTTACTAAAAGCTTGGTTTGATGAGAATCCGAACCTCAGGCAGTTTGTTTCTGCCCACCAAGAAGTTCATAAAAAGCCCTAAAACTCATACTGAAATGACAGTGGTGGTGGTACCTTAGGTTCAAATGTGACTGAGGACAACATTTGTATGGAGTTTGTATCTTCTCTTTTTGCTTTTTTTTGCTTTTTTCCCCCCTCTCCACCTCCACAGGAGAAGGGAAAAGAAGTGTGGCGACTCAAAGGGTAGCAGTTGCCTTGGAGCGCTGGAGTCCTATGTTCAAATCTGACTGAGGACAACATCTGCAGAGAGTTTGTATGAGCTTCAAGTGATGTCTTTGTCTTTCATACTGTTATTTTAGCCACTTGAGATATGAATAGTGATGAGCGAACGTGCTCGTTTAGGGCTATTTCGCAATCGAGCATCGCTTTTTTCGAGTAACTGCCTACTCGGGTGAAAAGATTCGGGGGGCGCCGGGGGGTAGCAGTGGGGAACAGGGGGGAGCTCTTTCTGTGTCTCCCCCCCCCCCCCCCACAGTCCCCTCTGCAACCCCCCGCTCACTCCCGGCGCCCCCTGAATCTTTTCGCCCGAATAGGTACTCGAAAAAAGCGGTGCTCGATTGCGAAATAGCCCTAAACGAGTACGTTCGCTCATCTCTAGATATGAACAATGATGTTGATGGAAAATGAATTAACGCAATTGAAGTGCAGGAAATGTCATGGGGATAAATGTATGGATGATCTTCTGACAAGTGGGCTATAAACTTAATTATTGTTAAATTTAAACAAGACAAAAGAAAAAATTCTTAAAAAACACTTAAATGGTTTCATGTAAAACTTTATTCAATTTTATTTATGTCTAAGGAACCAGGGGCATAAGTAAGTATAGGAAATGCAGAGGTTGTCGTTCAACTTAGGCCCTGGAGGCAGAGTGGACCCAAAAGCTCCGGCTCCCCGTAGGGGACTAGTAATATAAATGACATGTTATAATTGGGGGCCCTGCTACAGAATTTGCAATGGGGCCCAGCAGCTTTAACTTACAGCTACTGTTTACCCCAGTTATAGTTTCAACCACAAAACAGTGACGAATTCACTAGAGTCAGGGGATACATTTTTGATGGAAATGTATTAATTTATGAACTAATTAATAAAGTAATCATTTATTTTGTTGGCAGGGAGGATGATGACTTAGTAAACTAATTTTCATAATGTCAATCAAATATAAATAATGCATGGGACCTTTGAGACTTATTTATTACAACAGTCTAACCGGAAAAAAAAATCTTGTTGCCCATAGCGACCAATCACATTGCTACTTGAACTGCTCTCAACAGCTTAGAAAAACTAATCTGAGCCATGATTGGTTGCAATATTGGTCTTACTGTTATGAATAATAACAATGAATCACAATGCAGCTTTCATTTTCCCACAGCTGTTAAAATAATTAAAGCTGAGTTTTGATTGGTTACTATGAACCCTAGATGTTGACTTTATCCTGTGTATAAAGTACAACCCTTTGAAAGTTCATATTTAGTAAATTGTAGAACTGAATACCAAATTTTATATGACAGCTGTGTAACATTTTTACTGTTAATTTTATCCAATCTTATTAGTGAGATGATTCTATTAGCATATAAATATTAAAGAAACACGCTAGGTGACATGGATATACTGGTTGACTTCTAACGCACGGCTTGAGAGGGTGAAGCATGACACAGAACACCAAACCGAAAATACCTGTGGTATGCAATGGGTCATTAGGCCATTCACTAGGTATAATAAAGTGGGGGGTAGTTAGCAGGCACAGTTTTGGTACACAAGGAGTCACAGATGCACCAGATTTACTAATAGACATACTATCTTTAGAGATGTGACGCATCTTATCCCAAAGTGTTTGTATTTACTGGGAGTGTCTCATCAATGTGATATAACAAAATCCAAATTCTTTGGGATCTCTGAAAACCACTTTAACAACCCTTTTTATAACAAACGTAGTTAGACCTAGAAATCACTTTTTAAAAAATACACTAGGCATAACTCACCTGTGCATTCGGCCCCTGTTCCAGCACCACTGCTCCTTGGGCTTGAAACTGGTCTTTGTATCCCACACTGCAGTGGTGATGTCACAAAGTACCCACAGTTCACTGGCCTTAATCATCCTGTGGGTGCTTGATGACATCATCTCTGCAGTGCTACAAAACAAAAATAGTTGGAGAGCTGTGGAATGGCACTGCTAGAATAGGAGCTGGATGAACATGTGAGTGTTGCTTCTTTTATTATTTCTTAATGATCCATAGGTTGAACTACAAATTTTAGGGGTCTCAAAAAACCTCTTATGAATTTACACTGTAGGGTTATCCGGTAACAAATTCAGTTTTTGAAATTAGAACCTAATGACTAAAAACAATGAAAGAAGCGGTATTTACCCTCCTTGGCCCTGGCGATTCAGCACTACAGTCTCACAATTCTTTTGGTTTCTATTGATAGTGGAAATCAGGTGACCTCTGCCTGACAATCAGAGGCCACAGCGCCACTGTCCTGAACCTCTGGCATCATAGCACCTGGGATGTGAGCACTGATGCCAGGAGAACTGGCAGTAATACTGCAGCCTCTGTTTGGCAGGCAGCAGTTACCTGACGTCCACTGTCAATATAGACCGGGAGAATTGTAGGGCTGCAGTGCTGGATCACCGACACAGAGGCGAGGAATAGAGATGAGCGAGCGTACTCGGTAAGGACAGATACTCGAGCGAGTATCATCCTTACTGAGTACCTGCCTGCTTGCTTGCAGAGATTCGGGTGCCAGCGGGGGAGAACGGGGGTAAACGGGGGTAAAATATCTCTCTCTCCCCCCGATCCCTCCTGCAACACAGTACTCACCCCCGCCGGCACCCGAATCTTTGCGAGCGAGCAGGCAGGTACTTGGTAAGGACGATACTTGCTTGAGTATCTATCCTTACCGAGTACACTCGCTCATCTCTAGTGAGCAAGTGTGTTTCTTTAATTGTTTTAACTTATTTGGCTCCAATTTCAAAAACTGATTTCGTAAACGGATGGCCCCATTAAACATAAAAAGTTTGCCTAATTCATGTAAATTTAATTAAAAATACACAAAACATGAATGTTATGGTCTTGCTTATTTTTTATTGTGCATTTTATCATCAAGTAGAATCTTCATCTCAGATGTGTTTGTGGGCCACAACATAATTCAAGAGAGAAGCACAGATCCTTTTATAAAGGAACTGTTGACATAATTGAGGTATCACATGATATTTGTGTTTTCCCAACAAAATGGCCGCCTCATTAAAGAGTAGACAACAAATCTATATTATGAATTTATTAGTCTAGTGACCTTTTAATTGAAGGACATGAAAAGATAGGACGACTCAAACTACCGGTGTGAACAACCAGCATTTTATTGCATTTGAGAATGCTATACTGTCAGTAATCAGTACTGACTACACAACATTTTTTATTGTCTGTGTCAACAGACATGGAATGATGAAATTACAGTTGATGTGAGGAATGAGTTTCTTTTATGCCTTTTCAAAACAAAAAAAAAAAAATTTCACTGGCAGCAAATACACATGAAGCACCATGCTAACAGTCCAGACTGTACCATTGTCATCGAGGCTTATGGGTTGTCAGAAGAATGTTGTACTTAAGTGAAACAAAAAAAACCCCAAAAATCAATGTAAATGCTTAAGATGGCTTCATAACAAAAACAAAGGTGATGATTTAAATGATAACAATTAATTACAAGAAGACTTTAAGAATGGCATCCAGACAAACAAATCCGACCAATCGTGTATGATTCTGTTAAAGAGTATTTTTTTTAGCTTTATTTTTTAAAAAAACTTCACCTTAATTAAATATTCCAAAGTTTTTAAGAGGTTTTAAAGAAACTGTGACCAATAAAAAATGAATATGATCAACACAAAAAAGTGCTTTAAAAAATGATTTAAAAAAAACCATACAGGAATGCTTAAAAAAAAATAAAAAAAAATAAAAACTTATAGTCAACAGAAGAAAAAGAAAAATTTTTTTTAATCAACCCAAGCCCCGATTTTGTTTTTCCTCTCACTTCTAGCGAGACGCGTGAATCAGACAATATTTATGATGCATGGAAACCGAAAACAGAAGGCTTTGTTCAACTCATTCCTGACAGCAGTTTACCTGATACATGGTACTATTTTGCTAATGTACGCTTTTCTTTGAGAAAAAAAACAACATGTAACAAATTGTCTTTACATCTTGGCACCTTGTAAAGTATTTTTTTTAATACAAAAGTTTAATAGTTGACACTCCCCGTTAATTATTCAAGACTTCACTGATAAACTTTGAAAGTGTGAGCCCAGGATTCATCATGCAAAATATTTACTGCAGGAGGAGAAAACACTTTAAAACAACTTTTTTTTTTTCATATAGATATATATATGTTTTTAGAACGTATGAACCTTTTTTTTTATTTTTTAAGACAGCCAGAAAAGGCAGTGGTAGATTAACATAGGATGGTAGAAAAAAAAATTGGGGAAAGAGGGGGGGGTGGGGGGGAGTCAAAAAACACAAAAACTGTACAAATTTCATCGATCAATGATAGAAAAAAAATTGTCAACTATGTTACAGTTTGAAAAGCAAATTAGTCAGGGAATTTCTCCCACCTTGTCAGCAAACGTCATCCATAATTTTTTTTCTTTTTTTTTTTTAAGCCGGGATAACTAAATATTATACATATGCAGCAAGTTACCTGCAATAGTTACATACAGTAGTTTTTTTTTCAAAGCTATTTTTTTTTAGTATAGTTAATATAAAGCAGTTGCACAACAAAGCGATGGTGTTTGACAAACAAATATGCATTTATTCCTTGCAAGGAATACTTTTTAAAAAATGGAAATAAACAAGGGGGGGGGGGGAATCAAATTTTGGATAACCAACCTGGCCCCTCCCCCTCCCACCATTTTTAAATACAAATGGTTACGCAGACATGTTGACAATATATGTACATTATGGGGATTCGAACTCAACAACAGATTGTGAAATAAAAAATAAATATATAGTGGAGTTTGCTTCATGATAAAAGCCTGAGTTTTTCAGTTGGTCGTTAAACAAGTTCAACACTTGCATGATATGTAAATGCTTACATTTTCTTTTTTTTTAGTTAAATTTGCTGTAAACCAAGCATGCAAGACATACAGTTAAGTGCAACTTTAGTGAAATGTATTTGTGTTTTTTAGTCATTCCAGAAAGGGCTGGGTTGAGGTATGCTTACTAACTTTTATACATGCTAATGAATCTTACTAAACGCCCAACTATTCTTGCCGGAAAGGAAGGAATCAGCCAGCTCTGTATCCCCGTTCTACATTATATCACTTTAGGCATTCAATTGTGTATCTTTTAGCTCGTTTGTCTAAAACCAAGCTGCCAAAATAACACAAAACAACACAAAAATAAAAACCCAATGGCCAGTGATGAGTGCCCTTAACACACGGATTACATACAATGATGAGAACAAAGAACTGTGGGTCGTGTAAGGGTTAGTAGAATAGCTGAAAGGGACTTTTTTTGCTTCGCCATACTGTGTCATACCAAAATTTGAAGCCAATTTAGCATTACGAAGAAGAAAAAATCTTAAAAAATATTTTTGATCTGATACATTTGTGCATTTTCGGATTTCGAATCAACCGAGCTAATAAAGGACATCACATTTCGGTACCACTTAAAAGTGCTTTTTGGGGTTTGCTTGCATTAGCAACTTAAATAGGTTCTATATACATTAATAAGAGAAGGTTCTGATGCTTTGAGCATTTGATGGTATATTTAATATGACGACGATACAGACGTAAAAAAAAATGTGCCATAGAAGGTAATAATTAATGGGTTCAATTCAAAACATAGGGAACAAAGGAAATATCTAGTAATTGGTATAGAACATGTGCAACTTAAACTGGAAGGTGAGTTATTTAATAACTATATAGTTTCTTTCATTTTTGGGAAAAAGTCAGTTGTCATGTGCAGCAATTCGGGAGGCCTGTTCAGACCTTACAATGGCTAGCAACATTCGAGAAGCAATAATACTATTCCTGACACAAAAAATAGTAAAAAAAAAGAAAAAATACTTTGGCTTGGAAATGGATGGTCTGAAAATACACAAATGGAAACTAGCGGATTCCTATTAAACTAACCATACTCTATCTCAATTAACAATATATCCCCCACTAGATACACTTGGTTTTTTTTTGATCATCAGCAAGAGGATATTTGGCTTTAGGATACAGATAAAGCATATAAAACAAACAACATAATTTGTCATTGTGTAAAATCTTTGGTAATTTTAGGGCTCACAAAAAGTGGGATTTTAAATGGATTCTGTTTTCATAGGTGATAGACCTCACAGCAACCAATCAGATCTCAGCTTACATAAGTCATACTATGCCAAGAGTTGACATCCAACTGGCGCTGTTTGCTGCTTTTTTACACCACATAATCACCAATGCCGCTCTGTATTGTCCCTCAAAGGTCTGGTAGTCCATCCAGCGTAAAACTAAAAGGACCAAAAAATTCTTCAGCTTAAATAATAAAGTGGTTAAAAAAAAATACAACTGCTCTTTATGAAAGTGGTGAAAATAACAGAGCACATCTGAGTCATTTAAAAGTGCAGCCCCACAGAAACTATTTACAGTTGACGTCATGTCCCTTCATACACCCTTGTGTGGTAAGAGTAAATGGTTTGTAAAAACAAATGTAGACTTTTTAACTTTTTTTTTTTGAAAAATTTAGACTTTAAAGTCACAAGACCTCCAGGGGTGGACCATATCCAATGTTATATATGGTGGAAAGTCATGCTAAGAAAAAAAATCACCTAAGCTTTCCTCTTTTTCTGCCATGATAGTTATACTAAAAACTTTCAAAAACTATCAAAGGCAAAGGAACTGTACCACTAACTTCCCTGGCCTGTATGTGCTACAGCTTTATTGTATGGTGTTATTTGATGGCTTAAAGACTTTGAGGTTATTTACAACACGCCTACACAGTGCAAAAATTTAATTCTTAATTATTGTGCCCACTTTACGTTCCATTGGTAAAGACTGGCATCCCAAGTATTCTCGCTAGCAAGGAAAAAAAGACCCCATATCTGTACCTCAGTCCTTAAATACTGTATTGTCACCCTTTATGTTTGACTGCTATTATTTTCCTTTGCTTGACGAGATAAGTTCCTCTTTGGACTGCAGTCTCTTTTCAATTCATATTTAGGTCCTTTATCACTTAATTGCTACATAAAGTTATCGCAATATTTGGGTAAATATTAACTCAAGTGCCTAAACGCTGCCCTAAAGGAAATACAAATATGAATATAGGCTTGCCCATTAATGCTAATATGTGTCCCTCTTTTTTTTTTTCCTTGCTCTGGTAATTGACAATTTTTTCAAAAAAGCAATGTTAGGGGGGCGCATTTTACATTTTTTAATTCTCTTTTCCCTTTGGAAATAGTCAACAATGCAGCTGTTCACCAAGCAAATGCTATGCTTTGAGTCTCACATGTCTTGCCTGCAGTCTACCATGACATGTCCATTTTCTATCCACTTCTTTCACCCTTCCACTAAAAGCTCCATTTGTAAAATTCTCATCAGGGTATCCATGTTTGCACCGTATATAATAATTGACCCCCTTTGCACTGACTGATGTAAAAATAATAAAAATGTGTATTCGGACTGAGAAAACAATGGTTCCTCATACTGGAATTTTTCCCTTACAGGTAAAAGCTACATCAAGTCAAAATCTTACTTTCTAATTATGGTTTATATATATTTTATACATATTAATGTATGCATACGTTGATCGAAAACCATTTATATATATATATATAAAGACAACGTCCCTCACCCATTAATTGCTAGGTGACTTCCCGGTGACTCAAAAAACTTGAGGCACATCATATCTTACAGAAAACTCTACATATAGTTCTTTCAAGACTTTTGATTTATGATCAAAGATAGTGCAGAAGACCAACACCTGGTTCTAGAGGACTTTAGTACATATCAGTGGCAAAAGTAGGGACTACAAACTACATCATCATGGTGAAGTTAGTACATTTTGGTTCTCCAAAATGCTAATAAACACTGCTATACAAGAATGAAGCTCAGCCACACCATGCCTTTCCCTATGACCTTTCTTCATTTTTGCTCTTCCTGAATGACGTGAACCATTCTGTTGACTGTCAAGGGCAACTTTTTGGAACATATTTGTGGGGAAAAAAATAGTGAAATTATGTTTTTTGTTTCTTTTTTCGAGTGTCTGAAAGAAAAATGTGATTGCAACTTAGGATAACTACAATGCAATGACAGAAAAACATTGAACAATTGAAAGACATTCGGCATCATATAATAAAAACACCTATTAACATTCATCACAAAGTACAGAAAACATTACGCCTCCGAGAGGTCTTGGGCCTTGAAACAGAGGCCTGAGGTCAGAACTTAAATTGGTGTAGTACAATAAAAATAAAAGCAATACATTAAGAAGTTTGGGATAATTACTATGCCTCTCCCTCTGTCCCATACATATATAAAAAAAGGTCACCCTCAATCCCATATGGAAGCAAAAGAATCAATTTAAAGGCAGTGATAATCAGAATTACATGCAGTACTGTGCAAATACGTTGTCCATTGGAATCCTTTTTAAAATCTGGGCAATAGGGATGACCTGCAGTTTAGACGCACATGCTTATATTGATGCCCTCAGTGTCCTTTTATGGCTGAACGTCAGTCCTTAAAAGTCTGCTGCGTGTGATGAAGTGAAATTGGTTTTTAGCAAATTTACAACACTGATGCTGACTGTGAGAGAGGAATTCACAAGTACCAAACAAGTCGATCCAATGCACAAAGTACAAATTCCTTTTTTTTTTCTTCAACAAAAAAGTAGAAAAATCAAAAATACTCCCAAATGGGAAACTTGATGGCACTAAGAGTTAACACATGTCATAGTTGTCAGAATAGGGCCAGGAACTCTCCAGACTGTACAATAATGGAGAGATAACCAAAGCCTTGAACTGTCTTCATTCTCAGGATTGTGAAATTACACATGATTTTACTCCATGTCCTCATTTACAGGTTCATCTTCATAATCTCTGTCGGGGTCAAAGTCGGGACTGTGGTTAGCTGTTGTTACTAGCGATAGAGGACCTTCATTCTCATCAGGATCCAGTGGTTCTTCTTTAACGTGTACGTGGTGCCTGCATAAGAACAACAAAAATTCCAATTTATAAGCTTAGGAAAAGTAAGACATTTTTTTTTTAAAGGGCTTTTTGAGTTCACATCTATTGATGATCTATTCTCAGGAGGGGTTATCAAGAGTAGATTGGTGGGGGCTCACGGTTTTGCTCCCTCAGTACCCAGCTGATTTAAAGGAGATTACGAAAAATGCTTTTTGTGGCATATTGGCCCGGTATAGTAGTGCAGCTGAGAAAGGTGCACTTTTATACCAGGCCATTAAAAAAAAAAGGTATTTTGAGTATTTCAAATCAGCTGATTGGTAGTTCTGGGCAGCTGGTACCTGCGAATCTGCTATTCATGGCATATCCTGAGGATAGATCATCAAAAGTTGTGAACCTGAAAATCCTTTTAAATATGGAATTTATCTAGAATGTGTGTTCTAATAGTCCCTTCTTTTGTTATTGACCTTTATTTACCATTATCCAAAAGAAAACTCTGTTGTTTCAATTAAAACTAATTTCCAACTACTCTACAAGAAACACTGTGTTGCTAGGCAGGCCCAAGACCTTCACTTATTAGATAGAGTGGCTACCAAAGGTGTATCTCACTCTGAAGGACCCAGAAAGTCTAAGCGTAACATGTACAGCCCATTCATTTCAATGGAGCTGTGCAATACTTCATGCCTCCTGCGGTGGTGGTGCAGGGAAAATGAACACTTTCTACCAAGATTCCCGAGAACCAAGTACTACCTATAATCAGCTTACCTTCAGAGTTCCCCTCTAACAAAAAGGCATTATCTAGAACAGACAAACCACCTGAGGGCACTTTTACATGGAATGAACACCGGGCATCTAAGTGCCCGACGGCTGTCCCAACAATTACCGCTCTTGTACAGTAGTGATAATCACTCAATAAATGGAGGTGGAGCATGATGATGATCTCTTCTGGCTGCCAGCCTCCATTCAGAGTAAACAGGCAGTCATTCATAGATGAACGACTGCCTGATTACTTTGGCCAATTGCTACAGGGTTTTTAGGTGAACTAAAAACTAAACAACTGTGAAAAGTGAACAACTCTCATGCACTTCCCCTGTTGAGTCCTGTGTTTACACAGGATGACAGTCGCCTGTAGTTGCACCTCTGAGTGATAACTTGGGCAACTGTTGGCCCATGCAAAAATACTCTAAGCAAAATTATTTACTTAGGTACAATAGATTACCCAACAATGAAAACAGACAGTAAACCAAAAAAATCGTAAACCGTATTCTTAAGTAACCCCTTGAGTTTTAACTATAGCATAGTCATAAACCTTATGCCTACTCAAAATCACAATATATGCCCATTAAGTACTATGATGGTACTCACATGATACACTCTACTATTGTACTACTGTTGTACTAGGCTGGTACATGGACCAAAATAAAAAATACTTTATTTTTTATTATTACTCATGCTTTTACCCTTAAAAGATAATCTCTTAAAAAAATAGATAATAAAATACATATTAACATTACCTTGACACAACCAAGTAAGCCACAATATACACAGATTAAACAAGACTTCATAAAAGTAAAAATGGGAATTCTCAGGCCACAAAGCCTCAAAGAGGCTGGGGGTAATCACTGCTTAATGTGTGTTCTGCTTTTCTAGTTAACATGCAGAACTTGTGAGTCTACTCTCTAGAGGACGACCCCAAGTGAGGTTCTATCATTAATCAACTTCAAGCAAAACACTGCAAGGAGACACCATGATACATGCTTTAAACACCAAATTAATGCATATTTTTTTTACAAACTGTCAATAAGGGAAGAAAAGCTCTGCCAGCAAACACAAACGGAGAAGGCGAGAGAGAAAAAAGGCCTCGCTCAACACAACAATGTGATAAGAGAGCCCAGTCCTAACGAGAATAATAACACTGTCAGCTGTAAACAAGAAAAAACATGATCCTCAGCTCGCGGTGGGCAAAAAAGGACGCTCTCCGGAGATGAGATCTGCCAAATTCCCCATTATGGAGGAGCATATGAATAACCCACAGGGGAATAGGGCTGATCGTACATAACAGCTATGATAACAAGAAAGAAATGTTGTGCGTAAATCATATTTACAGGACTGCCTTTACAAACAGCAATTACTTTTTCACTGCTGAGTGGCTTTTGTCATGCAAAATACTCAAATGCGTAAACACCGCCTGGCCTTTGAAACGGTGAAGGGAAGTGTCATTTTATTGACATTATCTAATATTAGAGATGAGGAGCAGAAGGAAAAGCTCCTGCTTGCTCATGATACAATTGACTTTAAAATGCAAGGCCTAAAAATATGTTGCGTTAATGAATTAAACTCCTACTCTCTGCTCGTTGGGCTGCACACCCCCACCCATGGATGGGTAGTTCTGTCATTTTTTTTACCTCTTGTATTATAAAGGGTAGTATTACAAAGAACATATATGGTAAAACAACAATAGAAGTCTACAAGCCGTCTTTTTGCAAATTGGCCAGAAGGAAAATTTTAAGGATATATATATATTAATATTCTATTATGTCCTCATTAAAAAAATATTAGTTATATTTATTGTTTTATATGCAGAAAATGTCTACTGCATCACCATAGAGCAATCACATTATGCCACTATGTTGAAGGACTCAGTTAGAAACTACAAAATGGAATATTAAAAGGCAAAAAGTTTGCCACATTAATGCTTTATGTCCTCCACTTACATTTAATAGGGCCTTCCTATCTGGACAATCCCTGCTTAGGTAGAAAATAGAGATGAGCGAGTAGACTCGCTAAGGCACATTACTCGACCGAGTAGTGCCTTAGCCGAGTATCTCCCCACTCGTCTCTAAAGATTCTGGGGCCGGCGCCGGTGACAGGTGAGTTGCGGCGGGGAGCAGGGGGGAGAGAGGGAGAGAGAGATCTCGCCTCCGTTCCTCCCCACTCTCCCCCGCCGCTCCCTGCCCGCCGACGGTCCCCGAATCTTTAGAGACGAGTGGGGAGATACTCGGCTAAGGCACTACTCGCTCGAGAAATGTGCCTTAGCGAGTATACTCGCTCATCTCTAGTAGAAAACATCCCATGGTCTGGTTTTTTATACCCTTGATGATCTGCTATTTAGACACTCCTGTAGAATAACATGGTGTCCATTCAAATGAATGGGCAACCATGTAATACACATGAGTCCACCAAAGTGGGAATTGTTTTTTTTCAGAGGCTCTCTACTTTATCTCATAGAGGGGCATCTCGAGCTGGAGATCCATATGGATGGAAAATGCAGAATGGTTGTCACCTTCTTCAGACTCTACAGACTGACGGTAGGTAAACTGCAGTAAAGAAAATTGCAGTATGGAGAACATTCGTAATGAAAACATGAGTAGAATTGTAAGGGTCAATGGCACTCTTATGGGAGACTTGGTTATCAATGTAATATATAACCCCTTTTAAAATGGGTCAGGGACAAGAAAGGGAACCTAGTACTGTACTTTTTAACATAACTGTACCCAAAATTTTGGTTAATTTCAGATTCAGAGGCTTCTAAATAATGTATCTGCCACATACAAAGACCCTTGGCTCTCAACGCAAAAGATAAAATAGGCCACCAAATATCAACTATCACATATTATTTATAGTATTGCTCTCCTTCTATGGACCAGAGGGACTTTTTGGGTCCCCTCAGGATCTAAAGCCTTTGTGTGACTGCTACCTCTGCACCCCCTATAGTTATATGTGATACAATCTTAAAATATGTTCCGTGACTTTAAACATAACCTTCAATTTTCTTTCCTAACCAAGCTGCAACTTTTTCTGAAACAGTTTAGCTGTAAACATCTTGACTGAGAAGAGAATTTTATTTTATTTATCACATCTCAATAATCCTTTTATTTGTCCACTCTGGGAGCAGAAGAGTGTAGCTTGCGGCTGTTAAAAGGAATTGGGTTTCCGATGGCGCACACAGCATGAAGCACAACTGCTCTGCGGATACCATTGGAAGCTATGAGGATAAAAGTCCTACAAACTCCTATTAAGAAATACTCAGCAAGCCGAGTCCTGGGATGAAAAGAGCTGTGGCATTATAGCATCGTAAAGAAGGAATAAAAAAAAAAAATAGGATGCCGTATAATTTCTGCAGCTTTGCCACCGTTTCCATGCTAACAAGGTAATGCTGAGATAATGTTGGCGTTAAAAGCTTGATTGAGTCTAATTTATTGGGATGCTGAAAAATTAGACGCATCATAACTGTTTACGGCAGTTTTTAAAGAGGAGGCTGCGTGGCAGTTTAACGCCAAATGCATCTCGCTGGCATTAAGAGAAAAACACAAATTGCTGCCGCAATTAATCACGCTCTCTTTTCTGCAGAGTGCAGTAACTTTAAATATGTTTCTCAACGTTATTTTCATTTACGCAGAAGTAGTTTAGTAACACATAAAAAATTCTAAAATATTTTGTTAGGCTTTTAAAGCATTGTAAATATCTCTCCTGGGGCTGCGTAATAGGAAATCATCATCGTTTCTGCTACAGGTTCCTGTAGGATTCTTTCTGCGATTCCATTATAGACATTCAGAGTAGGAAAACAAAAGATTTAGACTTAAATGGGATATTTAAAAGGCATGTAGGGTTTACAAAAGCCCTTTTTGGGATAAGAAACATTCCGTAATTAGCTATAATCTGTGGGGAAACCTGACATAGGTGTTCAATTTCCCTGCAGCACCCCCACTGGGAAAATGAGGCATTACATAGTGCCCAATCAAATCAATAGCTTGACTGTGTAATGAACAGTCAGTCATGCCAGGTCCCCCAGAGTGAGAGAAGCTCTTTGTAGTTGCCCTGTTCTCTGGCTAATAGGTTAGAGTCCTGAAGAGAGGACTCCCCCTATATTAGCTCAGTATTCCCTGATAGGGAATTTGAAAGTGGGTTTTCCATACCAGAAAACCTCTGTAATGTTGTTGGAGGCATTGTTGGGCTAAAAAGTGCAGCAAGTGATTGACTACGATGGTTGATATTGATGGGGCAACATGGTGACTCAGTAGATAAAACTATTGACTTGCAATACTAAACTCTTGGGTTCAAACCAAGGGCAACCATCAACTGTATGTTCTCTGCATGTTTGCATGGACTTCCTTAATAGTCTTTCAACAAAATTTGCACCAACATTTATGTATTTTCCAGTGATCAATGGATGTGTCATTATACTTCTTGAGCAGTTAGCAAGATCCTTCCCCTTACATGATCCAAATCTTGGCTTACTAAAGGGGTTGTATCACCAGGACAACAAATGTTAAAAGCTAATTCAAATCTTGAGACCCTACCCTGTCCTGCTGCTCTCAGCCTACTGGCTCTCACATCTAGGCTCCCAGAGGTGACCAGAACTTACAGAATTCGCTGAGTATGCTGTGTTACACTATTTCTTTAACTTGTTAGATGCTTATTGTGCTATACCGCTTATGTAACTACCATTCTCTTCTATGGGAGCTATGGAAACAGTGTGGCACAGGGAGCTCAGCTGTTTCCATAAGAGCAGGCCAACTCTGGGAGATTGGATGTGGTGGACAGTTGGGCAAGAGTCTTGGGATGGGGTAAGGCAGCCCTTTAAAATAAAACAACCATAGCAATCAGTTGAACACCATGAATCCAACTTCTGAAAGCCCTGTCAAGCTGACACTTCTGGGGAAGGCCAAGGACAACCACAAGGATGATCCAGTCATTGCAGGGGAACTGCAGTATTACATAGCATATATTCAAATGAATGAGCAGTCATGCATGGCTGGGCCAATTGTTCCAGAATGTTAGCTATTTTTGGTTATCAGCTCTCCATTAGGATGTAGCCTTAGGGATTGCCTTCATAAGCAATCATCCTTAATTGTATTGAGATATGTGTGACCATCTTCAAGGGAAGTGATGGAGATTTATCAAATCTAGCTCACATAAAAAGTAGGGCAGTTGCTCCTAGTAACCAATCAGGTATATCTTTTAATTTACCAGAGAGCCCATGCAATCTAATCTTTACATCTAGGTCATGTAATTAACGGGGGTTTCCAGACAAATATTGCTGATGACCTATCATCAACAGTTCATCGGTTGGGGTCCACTGCTCGGGAGCCAGGCTGATCAGCTGAATAGGGGTCCACCACAACACACAGGGGTACAGAACAAAAGCAGATGGCTCCAATCCCTGTGTAGTGGGTGGTACTGTTATTGAAGGGACAGCTCCCACTACACAGGGGTCGGAGCTAACTGCTTCCATTGTCTATCACTATGTATTATGGCACTGACAGCGGGCGCCTAATCAGCTGGTTGATGGGGGTCCTGAGTGGTGGACCTCAGCTGATCAACTGGATCATCAATAGTATTTGTTCAGAAAATCCCTTTAAATTTTGTCCAACCATGGTATCTTATGATGGCAGTCTATGAATTTTGCTGCTTATAAATTTGGATTGGATTAGACCAACACATATAAAAAACAGAAAATGGAAACAATTACAGGTACTGGCTCATAGAGTCAACAACATTTCTCAATACTCACATTGCTTGCATAGGGGAACGTCCCGGGCTACTGTCGCTACCATTACTATTGCCATGTTCTATCACACCGTTTAGTTCTTCTCTCATGGCACTGGCTAAACTGGTCAGAGCTGGATTTCCCATGGAAGCCGTAGTGTATAGAGGTATACTGTTCTCAGCCATTGAAGCCTGTTCCGAAACAATGCAAAAACCTACAATTCAGTACTACTGTCACAAAATTTTTAAAAAATTATCCAAAAATTTAGCTCTACTGACTATTCCTACTAAGCCAATCCCATGTCATTTTCCCTATTTTTTGCAAAATTATTTTTTTCTTTTTATATGTGGTAGATTTACTTTTATATATTCCTATTGGCTGGTTATTAAAGTGTATATTAATATAATACTTGTTTCATATTTTTTTAAACTATATTACAAAATGCAATCTTAAAAAAAAATTAAAAAAACAGAGATAACAGCTTGTGTTACATTTCCAAAACAAGCACTGTTGAATCTGCTGAGCATTCTAATTGGAATTAGTCATCGTTAAGGAAGGAATCTGATAGAATATAGGATCATTTCATTTTGCCTTTCAGCCTCATGAATGTAAATTGTGCTTGTAATCTTAATAGTATTCTACAGACAGAACAGCCTTTAAAATCATATTTCACAAGACTCCGGGGACGGTAAGCAACTAATGAACAGTATTTACAATTCTCTCGTTTTGCTGTTGTCACTATTTGACTACTAATAATTAGAGGAAATGCAGAAGGAAAATATCCCTTGTTTTTAATTTTTCTTTTTATGCTTTATCAAATTCGGGCTCGGATATAATTGAGAAAATATTATGTATCGTTATTTGCCTTCTTATCTCATGATGATCTTGTATAATTGAACAGGCATTTAGGAAAAGGCTAAACAAACTACAAAGAGAGAGGTTGTTAATGTATATTAAAAACCAAATGAGTGTAAAAATACATAATGCATGCCTATAATGGAAAAAGCTAAAAAAAAATAGCATAATAAAGTAAACAAAAATCTAAAAACTAAATTATAATCAATGAGAATAAAACAAAAGTGCCATACAAAAAAAAAAACAAACACAAAAAATGTCCAAAACATAAAGATTATAGTAATAAGCAATCGGTATCCAAAGACAAAATATACTTTTTTCTTTTTTTATACGTTTTATTTTTATCTTTTTTTTCCCTTAGACCCCGGAACAATAGGAGGTCATGTGACACAGTATTCTTTCATTCCACACATTAATAGCTCAGCTCGAGTAATTACACTTGTGGTATTTTTGCCTCAAGTGAAATTCTGAAATAAGAGGATGGAAATTATGATACTGCTGATAAATATTAATAAGTGAACTTTTAATTTTTTGCCACAATATTCAAAATGCTAAGCATCTAACTAATGCTGAAGCAGACTGATATGTGCCTGCCTCCAGGGACTGCAATGCTTTATGCACTTAAGAAAAAAAAGTTTAACAGAATTAAAATTTAATATCTAATTAGAACCAGGATAATATATTTTGCAATAAGCAGAAAAGACACGCAACGGTGACATGAATGGGAGGGCTGATACCACTTACCTGCAAAGCAGCATTAAGAGGTGAGCAGTAGGCGTGACTCGTCTGAATATTTTTAATAAGTGAAGGACTACTGCATTAAAAAAAAAAACATGAGAAAGGTTAATAAAAACAACAACGGCTATATTTTTTTAAATTTTGTTTTAAAATTAAACATGAAAAATTTAAGAAATTAAAGAAAAAAGACATAATGAAACGTAGAAGCCTCAGAACTGCATTGAGGAGGTTAATTTAGATGCAGTGCAGGTTCATTTAATTTCAACACAATAAAGAATATGCTGGATGTAATAGAAATTACAGCCTTGACTCCTCACAAGTATAATTATTCAGCAAATAATAAAAAACACTATGTAAAAAGCATTTACATGTTACCTACCAGTGTCTATCCTCTCTGTAGGCATGAAGCAGAATATTGCTCTCATTATTTAACAAGGCAACATAAAAATAAATAGAAAATTAAAGAAAAAATCAACAACTTTTTGCAAAAATAGAGAAATGCAGCAAATACGATTCTGTCATTGATATTCTTAAAGGGAACCTGTCACCAGGTTCATGCTGCCTGAACCAAGGGCAGCATGAACCCAGGACAGATATGCCCATTTGGTCCATCTATATTTTATTCTGAATCACTGCTGTATTTCAGGAAAAACCATACTTAGAAGTTTGACTCAAGAGCTCAGCTGGAACGAAGCTCTGAGTAAAAATGGTGTACCACACCGGACTCTCCCCATATGCGTCATCAAGAGTGATAGCTCATCTGCCTGCTTGTGTATAGGGAGAGAGCTGTCAGTCTTGGTGATGTGGGTTGGGAGGACCTGGCGTGGCCCACCTCTTCGACTCGGAACTTCGTTTCAGTTGAGCTATGAGTCAAACTTCTAAGTATGTTTTTTTTCTGAAACACAGCAGAATTTCCAAATAAAACATACATAGGCCAATTAGGTGTATCTATCCCGGGTTCATGTTGCTCATGGTTCAGGCAGCATAAGCCTGGTGACAGGTTTGCTTTAAATATTCAGGCAATTGGCATAGTACAGTATAGATAAGGCTTTGTTCACACCATGTTAGGTATATATGAAAACCTCCTGACTCATACACCAGATGTATAACCCAGATATATGTAACTGTATGTCCTACAGCTTCACACATCTACCATGGTCTCCCGCTGTATTGTATAATGTGCAAAATCTTTTTTTCTACAATGTTTGTGGATCATTATTGGAAAGCCTAGTCGAACCTTTAGTTCAATACAGTTAAAGAAAACTGTGTACCAACACATACAAGCCAATTATATGGTGAAAGGATGTTCATAGACCTCTGTGGATACATTGAAGGCCATTATATAGAAGACAACAATCAGGGACAAATGTTTCTATGAATGATGGTTTGCCCCACCATTGGCTCACATAAAGCTGCACCTCATCAGCCGACAAATGAGTAAATTGCTCATTTATCATTCGAACACATCTTTTATACAGCCGAAACAAATCATTGCTGTTGGCTGAGCATCTTCCCATGTAAACAGCAATGATTCTCCATGTGGGACAAACGATTGCATGAATCTGAGTCGGAATCGCCTCGTGTAAAAGCCGGTAGAGGAGTTCCAATCTTGTAGACTGACACTCATCTATCAAAGCAGATCTCAACATGTAAAAGGACCCTTAACATATATAATAATAGCTTTCCTGGCATATAAACCAGACAATACACACTGAACATGATGTGAAAAGAGCCTGAGGTTCTGTTCAAAATGGCAATAAAGTCTGTTTCATCAGGTTTCCGTTGCTCCATGAAGGCCAAAATACAATAGCAAAAACATAGAAACCTCATTATAAATCAATGGGATCAATCAGGATTCGTCATATATGTCATGGCTCCCGTGCCAAAGTAAGCCATGATGCCAGTGTGAACAGAGCTTAAATGCCTAAAAGTAGTCACAATATATGTGCAAGTTTTTGTGCAAATATAAGCGTGCAGATATAAATGAAGTGACCATTGGCATTATTTTATGTTACATTCATTCCTAGCAATCAAATTTGTTTTAGAGCTTTTAAAGTATCATAATATTATACGGTTGGGTAATAACACCAATATACAGCTATGTAAGGCGGACTACCAGCAGGCATATCACCCCGCTGTATATGGCTTCTATGCCGAAATAGAATTGTCAACATTCAGAGATACAAATAGGAGTAAAGTTTCCATAACCTGACAGAACAGTCTTAACAGCAAGTATTAGTTTTCAGCTGAGAAAAATTCATTGTTATTTATACAGGTAACTTCCTGCATCCAGAAAGAGGAACCTACTGCTGTGATCTACAATAATCTCATATTGAAAGGCACAGCAGGGGTGCACTCCGTTTTGTGTGACAGAAGTGCACATTTTTTTAACAGATTCACCATAACAAAATAATGTTATACGTTCTGTCAAGCTAGGAAAAAACTGAACACACATTGTCTTTCCATACATTTATAACATTTACCCTTAACATTCTATAGTTATATAGATAGAAATAAACATAAAAAACATAGTCACACACAATAGAGGCAGCCAATGGAGGTCGAACCAAAATTTCAAAGCTGAGAAATTTAATATAGCCTTGACATTACAATGGAATAGGTAAGGTCACACTGGGATCGGGCTCACATTTGAATCATACGGCCAAACATATGCACAAGTAATATGAAAATGTATGTCTGTATAACTGCATGCATCTGACATTGATTCCCATCTAGTTGACTTGGCATACAATTGACAGTTTCATGTCTATGCTTCAAAACGGTTCAATAATGGTAAACCAATATATACCAGCCTAATAAATGCCAAAAAGGACCTTACGTCTGGCCAGTAGAACTCTATGGGTATGTTATATACCCTAAATGTATAGCCCAAACACAGTGTGATTAGAACCTAAAAACATTTCAAGTGCCCTTCTACATGGAATCATTATCATTCAGTTAATTGCTGAATCGTGCAAAAATGAAAGATAGCCAAAAAAACAGACGACCAAAGTGAATTCGTTCACTTATCGTTTGTCGTTCAGTATATGCAGACGTGAAAACCTGCCAATAATCGGCCCGTGTAAACAGGCAGTCTTTAGTCTATGAAACACTGCCTGTTTACTCTCAATTGAGGTGGGTGGCCAGAAGAGATCTCTGGTACACTCCGCCTCTATTCAATAAGCAATTATCACTCCTGTGTTGGAGCCTAGGAGCAGTGATCGTTGGGGCAACTGTCAGGCGCTTAATTGCTCAATAATCATCCCGTGTAAAAGGACCCCAACTGAGATGATTGGTTCCTCCAAAATAATTATCAGGTCAAATTCTTTTCATTTTTAAAGAAGCCCATATATAATCTGCCTGTATTGTGTGTATGTGCAGGTACACTTAACAACACAGAAAATACAAGGTATAGACTCATATTTTGAGGGCACTGTACAACGATCATTGAGGGTTAAGCTGGTTTGATGAAAATGTTGGCAATAAAAGCATGCAGGGGGAAGCAGTTAAGAAAAGCAGGGCAAAAATAAACAAAATAACCCAAAAATCAAGCAAGTTAAAGCTCTTACTGTGCAGCAAGCTCGTCAAAGTGTTCATCAGGGCAGTATTTTCGAGGACGGCCTCTCTGAATATGGCGGCCACGTTTAAACTCTTCATCATCAACAGTCCAAACGGACCCATACTCATCCTCTACTCTGATAAAGCACTTATGGAGGGAAAGATTGGTGCGAATGGCACCCTAGGGCCAAAGCAGTGACAGCCAGGACAAAGTGAGAAAAAAAGCAAAAAGATGCAGAGAACATGAAGCAAAAGGAGTTGGAATGAAGAAGGAGCACAATGAACAGAGGGGAAAGGAAAAAACATAACAATGCGTAAGCAAATGATCGGGTGAGTGTTAATAGTCACTGGCACTTAAAAAGCACCAAGTGATGATGCAGCATACACCAAAGCAAGCAGGGCAGGGGTTCAGTGGGTATACAAATGGCAGGGATGATGTATAGAGATCCCTTTTGGGGAAGATGAAACATTGCGAGTGCACCTCGGTTGTTCCATCACCAAATGAAACCCCAGGTACCATAACACACTACACTAAGAACTTCAAAGGATGGCAGACGTACCCACTGATCTTTTGTGGCCTCCTTTTTTGGAATTCTATTTCATCCACTGTCCATACTGCCCCTTTTACGTTTTCTACTCGCACAAAACACTTGTGTAGACTAAGATTATGGCGCACTGCATTCTGCAGCAGGGACAGGAGAAAAAACATTTAGAGGTGAGCGCTCATTGTCAACAAAAGTCATCATCTTCATTACTTTTTATTTATTTTGAAAGACAGTCTAAAAAATGGGAAGCATCACTAACTTGACAGGTATTCTCCTTACATAGGTCATGTAGCTTCCCTCCTCCATATAGATACAAAGACTTTGTACTCTCAAAAGGAGTGAAAAAGTCTTCTGGTGGAAGCACCCTCAGATAATTTTTCTATGAACCAGCCATGTCAGTTTTTTTTTATATTGAACAGACTCAAACATAGATAAAATTCATTTATCTTGGCTTAAACTGGCTCAATATCACTAGGATGACATGACTGGGGGGTGGTCTATGAAAAAGTAAACTTTGGATCTACCACCAGAAAAGGCTAAAAAACCTTAACAAGTACTTTTGTATACAGTTACAACAATTTTTCACATATGGAGGAGTGATGCTATGGGAAAGTTCATGTGAAAAAGTGACATAGCCCTAATAAGGAGAATGCTACAAGTGGAAGGGTTGTTCTTATAGGAATCATATATGTTGCCAGGCTTTGGAAGCTGATGAATGTGGGCCCAATGCAGGCACGAGAATTTTTGGTCTATGTATATCTCAATGAATTGTGTAGAATAAATCTTTGGACAAATAACTACAATTTCCAGCAAAAGCAATAAATATAACCAGTTAGTATTTCTCGGTCCTTTCAACATATATTGTTTCCTTAAAATCTAGTATGTATCTGTAATAAACAAAGTGATAAACCAATACTTTACTTACCATTTTAGAACTTAAATGCGTTTTTCCAGGAGCAAGCCATTGATGGCCTATCCTTAGAATAGGCCATCAACATTTGATCAGTGGAGATCTAATTGTCTCTGATCAAGTGATGGGCTATGGTCTTTTAATTGTTAATCCAGGCACAGTGGTTCATCTATATGTGTGGCTGTTCTTGTTACTAGAGCTCAGCCCTCATCCATGTGCATTAAACCCTTTATTTTGATGATCAGCAGGAGTTCAAAGAGTCATCCACTGATAACACCTTGATGACCTATTCCTGGAAAACTCCTTTAAGTAACAATGGTTATTTTTAGGTTTTCCTTATATGTGAAACTTTCTGAAGTACTAAATTTTATTCATCATTCCTCAAGAATGTATGGCCAGTTTATAACATAAAATAATATTTATGAATGTGCAATCAATCAGTTCACCGAAGAGCTTTCATGCATGGACAGTGCCTCAGCCACTGGTTTCTATTACTCATATTTGTTGTATTTTCGCAAATTGTTCTATTAATATATAGTAAAATTTATGTGGTAATAAGAAAATATAGTTTAAGGACATTTCAGTTGAGTGCCACAACTATGTCCAGGTTGTTGGTTAAATACTATTTAAAAGAACTCACAATAGGTTTTGAGGGAAATAGGCTACAAAAAAGGGGTATGGCTATGTTTGGGATAGCAAGCTCTCAATTAGAGAACTAAAAGTGCGTTTGTACTGAACCATTATCGTTCAAAAAAAAAATGCTGGATTTTAACAATAATCATTCAATGTAAATGCAGCCAATGATCAAATAATGAATGATAGTTCATTCACTTATTGTTCATCGTTCATTTCATAGAAGCATGAAAGTCATCGTTGGCTTGTTCGCTAATCATTCAGTTTAAAAACTGATCTTTCAATCATTCTCATTCACTTATATGGTGAATGTGAACGACTTAACGATTCAGCAAGCAATCGATTTATCTGCCTGTATAAAGAGGCTGCATGGGTGAATGAGAGAAATCGGACATTGTTCGATCGTGTAAATGATAAACCGTTCCATCTGACAGCACCATTATAAGCAAGAGTTCTCCACTTGTACACATCTTCTGACATGTCATTAAGATGACTTTACCCCAATGTAAATAAAGCAGCACTCCACAAATTTTAGAAGTTATATCACATGTAGAGCGATTCACCAAAATGTACCCTCCTTGCGCACCTTTCCCTACTTCCCCTCAATATAAGGAAATAGAGGCAGCACCCATCTTGGAGAACTTGTGACTTATTTAGCCCAATATGTATAACACTTTGGCTCACTCCAGAACCTTTTTCCAACCAAATCTTTAAAAAAGATCTGGATTGAATAAAAACATCACATAGCTATATGCTGGACAAAAACAAGTTTTCCAAGACAAATGCTACCTCTTTTCCTTATCTTGATGTCAGAAAATAGCATCTGTAGGAGACCACGAAATAGGATCCACACCAGTCATTGAATAAAGGATTTTCGACCTATACAGGTCCACCAAACTCAATTGAGCTCCCTTTGAGATAAGGAAATCCAAGAGCTGTGAGCCAAGGAGCATGATGCATGGAACAGCACTATAGGCTCCTTCATTTTAGCAGTTGGTATGGGTCCTAATCCACAGATGCTAACCAATGCCATCTCTTTAAGACTTAATAACTTATCAAAAGATATGTAAGTCTAGAAATACTTGCTTGACTCTCATGAATACTATATAAAATTAGGCACAACCCAATAAAAACATTTCATATGTCTTTGCTGCTATAGTTTTCAGCTAAATATTACAATTTCGATTTGCCCAATTAGATAGTAATATTTGTCTAGTATTGTTGACTTTTTATAAAAAGTCGAACTTTTCCTCTACACTTATTTGTGGACCAAGAGATAAGAGAACTTTTCATACAGCCAACAGCCACTTAAACTTTTGATCAAGTTGATCCTTACCTTCCATGTTGCTGCATTGCGTCGGAAGTAGGCAAACATTCGTGTGAACCAATTGTAGATTTCATTTAGTGTTAGTTGCTTCTCTGGAGACTCAAGAATTGCCTAAATAAATTATAATAAAGTTAAAACAGAAAACTAAATTAGTCCTTTTAAACTTTAAAATTCAGTTTTTTTTCTAAGAGAGGATTCACAAAAAAATCAAAATGAAATATAAAACATAAGAAAATGCAAAATATATTTAAATGTATCAGTCTGACAAAAACACACACACGCATATATAAATCAAGTCCAGATGTTCCAAAAAATGCATCATTTGGCACAAGGAGAAAAAAAAAAAATAAACCAGACTTCACAACACGATCTGAGATTAATACCTCTATTTAACAGTTCAATGACAACATTGAAAATGGAATTATCTAATTGTTTTGAGTTTTTATTTCTGTTTCCTGGTAGAAATATTAATTTATCAGTCATTCACAAAGCAGGATCAAAGAAAAATGCAAAACATTTCACCAGCTGATTACAGCTCAGTAATTATTTAGAGCTCAGATTAATTCTAGGGATCAGAGATTACGGTAGTTTGTGATAATTGACTTGCCATCTTTAAACAGCCTCATTTTCACTGTTGTGTGAAATGAATTTTCTAATAATCACATTGCATTGTAATACTTAATCAAAAGCAATTACGTTAGATATTGCTGTTTTCAAAACTCTCATGCCAAAAAAAGACAGTTTTTGGATTCATTCAAATATCAGAGTTTTACAAAGGTGTTTAGGTGGGCGTGAATACTTTTGAAATTTTGAGACATGACTGTACACTGGAACGTATTAGGTCATTATCACTTAAAAACATTAGAAAAGTATGGTAAGTATCACTGGTAAGCTTTGAACTGACAAAAGAAGACAGGAGATTTTGGATGAAACGCTGTTCATATGGCCTCCAGGAGTCAAATAAGCCTTCACACTTCTTATTAAGAATATAAAAATTCAGTGATAGTAATAATGCTTGAATAGTAGGAATCAAACCAAAGGCCAAGCTTCGATAAAGATGCTAGAGGCTTGTGCTTCCTTTTTTTGGGACCCTTAGATGATTACCAGCACTAGGGCCAATCTAGTGAAAAAAAAAAACAGGGGTTCATACTAAATTTGACCCATACTTGGCAGTAATAACTTCTGATGAATCATCTCACTTCAACTCATCATTGTCAGACTATATAGGCAGGTCATAGTCATCCATCTGTTATTAAGGAACTGTGGGCTAGAGGATCCCAGGCACCTTTTACTGCATACCCATATAAGACATTTGGCATCGATATGTAATGTACCATGGTATACCAGACATCTGTTATAATTTGAAATAATTGCAGAAATTGGTCAATGGTTGTATACATTTTTTAACAACTATAGGGCCAGCACCATCACCAAGCAATCTTCAACAGATGACAGGGCCCATTAAGTTTCAGAAGGCAAAGCTGAGTAGATTCCAAGCCCTACTGGGCTTGGGTGGAAAACCTAAGGGCACACTTGACTAGGGTGGCCATGGTGATCTGAGTAAACATACTTAAAGGGGTTGTCCCGCGCCGAAACGGGTTTTTTTTTTTTTTTAACCCCCCCCCCCCCCCGTTCGGCGCGAGACAACCCCGATGCAGGGGTTAAAAAAACAACCCGCACAGCGCTTACCTGAATCCCGGCGGTCCGGCGTCTTCATACTCACCTGCTGAAGATGGCCGCCGGGATCCTCTGTCTCCATGGACCGCAGGGCTTCTGTGCGGTCCATTGCCGATTCCAGCCTCCTGATTGGCTGGAATCGGCACGTGACGGGGCGGAGCTACACGGAGCTACACGGAGCCCCATTCAGAAAAGAAGAAGACCCGGACTGCGCAAGCGCGGCTAATTTGGCCATCGGAGGGCGAAAATTAGTCGGCTCCATGGGAACGAGGACGCCAGCAACGGAGCAGGTAAGTAAATAACTTTTTATAACTTCTGTATGGCTCATAATTAATGCACAATGTACATTACAAAGTGCATTATTATGGCCATACAGAAGTGTATAGACCCACTTGCTGCCGCGGGACAACCCCTTTAATGCTTATCAAGCCATGAGTAAAGTAGATATAGGGTCCACTGTGATTGTGTACAATACACCTTATTGTACTCCTGGCTTGCATTTAGTCCTACCTGCTTGCTTGCACATAGCAACTGTATAAATCCAAAATGAGAACATGGATAACTGATGACAAAACTAATATAATGCTGTAAAAATAAAATGCTTTCACTACGCTATGTAGTGAGCTAGACCTTACCCATGTTGTCTTTTCGCTGCCACAATAAATCAGCACACACAATGCCTCCACTTACCTGCCTAATTAAAGATGCGTATGTGAAGGGTGGTCTGACTTCTGCATTTTTGTAAAATTCTTGGTTCTGTGCAATGTCTGCCATTAAATAAATAAAAATGAAAGAAAGAAATTACACAAATTGTGTTTATGGACATGATAACGCACAGGCTGGTGGGTTGTAGCTCTGTAGAGGTTATTTGACTATATAGTGCTTGAGTAGTATGCCAAAGCTTTCCCAAGTTCCTAAGCGGCATGAATCTGTTCTATATATTCATAGTAAGAAAAGGTCAACTCACCAGAAGAGATGGGGACATTGTATTTGTCAGAGTACCGCCTCCGTATGGGTCCCACATTGTGAATGCTGGTGGTAGTGATAACTGATGGTCCCTGGGTTAGAGGAGTGAGTGGTGTCGTTGGGGTGGTGGGTGTATGAGGTAAGCTTTGTGGGGAAGGTTCTGATGCAGTCTTTGAAAGTGTGGCACTGGATACCAGGTTCAGCTGCAAATACATAATAGTATAAAGTAATGAGCAAATAGTTATCTTAAACTAGCCAATTTATTTGCATCTAAACTGGAGTAAAAGCTTTCGATTAGCAGACAGACCATGGATGGAGGAGAGCCATATTATCACAAGAACATGGGTGCTGTGAGCCTGCAAAATGCATCAAGCTTTCCACAGTAGTAAGTAGGCGTGGGTCACCCTGTCCTCTGCTTCACAAGGTAGATAAAGCTTGAATGTCTGGAGACAATGAACAATCAAGCATACTCTAGCTTCCAAAGTTCTTGGATGCGAGCTATATGGATTTATACCAACACTATAAGATAAAGGTCTTATTATTATCCCTATACAAAGGATAGACAATTTGAATAAGCAAGTTTTAGAAAAACTTCAATTTGGGTTCTGGTGGGATTCTATTTTTCCTTGTGGAGAATGCCAAGCTGGCGTTGGGAGTCTTATGGGCCATGCAATGCTCCCTGGGAAAAACATTATGAAAATCAGAGAAGAAGAAGAACTGTCCTTCAAATGCCACTTATTGTAAGGTAGCAACTCTATAATTTAATGACAAAGGATAGAAGTCAAACCAATATATATTCCATAAGAACTATACATTCACGACAGATTCTTGTTTTGGGGGTCCTGCCCCTCATGAATGCAGAGCAGAGAGCACAAAACAGGTTGACTGAGTGAGAGGCCTGTGGCATAGAACTGGGAAGGTAACGTCTCCCTCGTATAAAGCATTCAAGAAATGGTACCAGCAATACATTTACCATCTAGGCAGAGAGATTTACAACCCACACAAGTTAATTGCAATCCACCAATAGATCATTGGGACATTTGGAAATTTAAAGCATGACTACACAATGTTAACTATGGGGTAAACTTTAAACAAACTGCCACCGTATATACGCTATAAAATGTCTGGTGCCCCACATGAATGTTAAATATACACTTTTACTTGTTGGTTTAATAGAACGTCAACCCAATGTTTAACTTTCGGAGAAAATGTGTAAACTTTGCCTTTGTAAATAGTGAGTGGCTTTGGGATTGAAGCCTTGAGCTGGCACATATACATTCAGAGCTGTACTTTACATTAAGCAGAACCCTAATATTAGTTCAACAAAGTTCATTTCATTTTTTTTGTGTGTGTCGGAAAACCTATTTTTGAGGCCTATCCAGACCATATAAATCAAACGCCACATTCAAGACTGTGTTAAATTCGGCAATCTGTCAGTCTTATTACTATGTCAGGCTTTTATTTCTTTTTTTTTTTACAATAAATTAGTTATAAGTAGAATATAGCAAAAATGCACATAACTGTATTACTGCCATTAAATATAATTTGCCAGTCTAACGGTGGAATAGTATAACTGGTGCCAAAAATATGAGGTCATGTTAAGGAAAGGTACAATATATGGTATTAATCAAGAGAACCTTGGTGTTTCATTAATTGATTCCAAAGAATGGTACCTTATCAGTGAATAATTTCAAAATCAATTTAGTAAAGGGCGCGGGTCTATCGAGATGGGGGCGGGGGGGGGGGTGTCACTATGTTTGACAGTAAGAAAATGCAACATTAAAGTGATAGGATTTTTTATTTCTTTCAATCTTCAACAAAAAAAAAATCAACTCATTTAAGAAGAATTTTACCCAGACAAATTCCAAACTGCAGCTCTTCCCCATACATGACCTTTAGAGTTTATCAATATACCTCAACTCATATTACAAGCCAGTCCTCTGTGTGATACGAGCTGTGATTTAATGATAATCCCCAGAGAACAGACAAGTAATGCAGCCTTTTAACAGTTTATTATGGAAATGTGTCGTTTTTTTTGTTTTTTTTCTTGTTAAATAGGATACAGATGTCGATTTTCAACAAGCCGAACAAAGACGCACGTGCACTTGGTACAATTCCATGCAGTCTGGATGCATTGCGGGGTGGTGTCCTGTTGTGGTTTTTATATTATTTTGCATTTCTTATAAATTTGAGTGTATTTGCAATCTTTCGTAAGAATTCAGTGAGTTAAGTCACAACTTCTAGGTGTAAAAAGGTATCTCCATCTAGAATTGATATTGCTTTCTTTATCCTTGCAGCCCAGGGGCGTAACTATAGAGGATGCAGGGGATGCGGTTGCACCCGGGCCCAGGAGCCTTAGGGGGCCCATAAGGCCTCTCTTCTCCATATAGGGAACCCAGTACTATGAATAAAGCATTATAGTTGGGGGCCCTGTTAGAAGTTTTGCATCGGGGCCCGGGAGTTTAAGTTACGCCTCTGTTGCGGCCATCTTAAGGTGGATGTCTGTTTTGGACATTCCATGTATATTTAAAGGTTCCTGTAATGCTAATCACAGAATATCCTCTGGCTGACACTGTCCACGATCAGTTGTAACCTGGTGTATGAACCTGGAAACAGGTGTTCTTCTGCAGCGCCACCATAGGACAAATTAAGCATTACAGTTCCTACTGAAGTCAATGGGCTGCATGTGTAAGGTATGAACATGGCTGGTTCCCTAGAGCAAGTTACATTCTTAGTAACTGGTGACCCCTCCTCTATTAATTTATAGTTCCCCAATAGGGTATTTAAAATAGTGTTCTCTAAAGCAGATAACCCCTTTAAATCGACCAACTGATTTAATGAAAAAAATCCTGTACAGGTACCGGAGGGTGGATAAGTATCTTGAGCATCTCTTTCTGAACCCTCCCTTCTGCTGGTTCAGTGTTTCATTTCTGGTTGGCCATGATGGCCGCCATCCTTTTCTAACTATCTAATAGACACTGTGACCTGCTCTGTGATTGGCCAGTGCTGATCATGTGAGAAGTGCTGGACAATCACAGAGCAGCAACAGTAATTTGGTACTTCTAACACTGTGGATGCTCTGGTAGTCTAAAATGGCGGCAGGCATCTTGGCAGCCCAAAAACGGAACTGCAACCGGTAGAATGAAGGGCTGGTAAAAGAAGATGAAGTACAGGTAAGATATCCCTCCACCCTACAATCCTGGTACAGAATTTCATCCCAAAACCGGGGGGTCATTTTACGTTTTTACCTGCATTCATTAGATCCATCACAACAATTTCTCAAAGTACAATATGGCAGCTGCCACACTCTGAGTGTCAAGTATGCAAATTTTAAAGGGGTTGTCCCACCAAAACAACTTAACATTAATCCAGAGGATAGGTGATAAGCATCAGATCAGTGGGCGTGTGACTGCTGGGATAAGTGGGTATGCATGATGCTGCTCCATTCATATTGGAAAGACTCATGACCTTCAATCTCATTATCGTGGGGTTTCCCAGTGGTCAGACCCTCATGGATCAAACACTTATCACCTGTTCTGTGATAATTTGTTTTTTGTGTGACAAGTTCTTTAATATAAACACATAATAAAGTTCTACCACCAGTTTAAGCTATAGTCACTTTTGCGTTCTGGCTTTTATCAAGAATGGAAGACACAGCTCTCTGTCAAATCCATCATAAGACACATGCTACTGGTGCCCAACAGGCCCCACTGACTTAAAATGGGGTATGTTAGGTTTTGTCATGGTGCCCATCATTTTGATGGGAACTAACAGAATCTGCAATAAAACTCTCAACTAAGCTTTAAATGTGAAAGGAGCCTTACAATTCCTAACTCCGCAAGGAATAAACTTTGGAACACAATGAAAAATTGGAGCTATGACCAGCCACCAAGTCTATAGAGCCTGGTTGCCCTTGCCAATCCTTCAACCCCTCAGTGGAGGCTTGCTACATACAGTACCTAGCAGGAGATTTAAAAGGGCATTCCAATCTCAGCTTTTCATAGCCAAGGTGGTAAGCTGCTGCTATAGTTTGTGGCCACACAGCCGGAGCCTATACAAACAGTTGAGCGCTTCAGCCAAGCAACATTTCCATAGCTCTGGTTCACTTCAATCAGAGCTACGGAAACAGAGCTGGGCTGAAGTGCTCGAATGTTTCTAACAGGTAGTGGGAACAGAGTGTTGGGTTTTCCCAACTTGCACATAGAAAGCTGAGATGGGAATACTCCTTTAAGTTACCCCTGTGCCTGTATCTACACTACTGTTTTCAGAACACTATCAGAAAGCTTGAAGATCTTACAACCTACTGCACTGAAAAATGTTGGAGTCTGCCAAGGCTATCGGAATGAATAGCTTTCACCGAGTTTAAAGAGCAGATTTTACAAAGAAAACAGGAGGTACGGAAAGAGGTGGAGATCTAAGTAAAATGGGTGACTTAACAGACTTGACAAATGACATTGATTCACACCCACCGCTGCGCTGCCACTAACACAAGACGGGGTAAGCAGCCAATCTGAGCTAATTACCAGATGAAATTGTATTGTAAGGACTCTAATTAGGAGATGCTTATGGAGGTGAACTGAAGATTAAACACTGCATACGAATGACCCCGACGTAGGGAAGAAGTGGTTTCAGGGTGTCGCCGGAATATTTGGTGGAAACAGTAATCGTATTTTTAGAGGAGGGAGGCAGCAATATTTGGAATAATAGCTATGAGGTAAACTAATTAAAAGACGGATCCTGGAGGAAGACTGTGGCTTTACTGCAGCTGAGGCTGTTCCAAAACAAAGTGCCAAATCTCAACAGCAAAGCAGCAGTCGAGTGGAAAATGTCTGCCTGACCTCTGCTCCCGCTATTAATTTGCAGGAAAACTAATGACACATATACATATTCCCACAAAATTGTTCTAATTGCTAATTTGCCAAAGGAGCCCAGTTTCCAAATTAAACATGACTGCAATCTGTGAGGAAAGAGAGAACAAAAAGCAGGAGCTGGGAGCGAAGGGCGTTTCATCTCCCACATCTATTTGTAGACTTAACCGACAATTTGATGAAATGCTGACCTTGTCAATTGCTATTGAAGTGTTTTATACATATATTTTTTCAATGTTTTAAATATATTTTCGTGAGATTTCATGAGCGGAAAGTTCCTGTGGTTTCATAGAGAAGATGTGAGGCAGAATCCTATAAAATGATCAGCCAGTGTCAGTCACCTGCCCATGGGGAAGCCATTTTGTTGGTTAATGTTGTATTCTGCGTGCCAGTTCACGAGGAATTTAACACAGTGCCTCAAACAAATGCAGCTACTACAAAAAAATGTGTTTTTTTTATACATTTGACTTCCTTAATGTAGCCCTTTTTTATTCATAAACAATTTCCACCTCATCAGGGCCAAAAAAAGTGTATTTAAAGAAACGCTCCAGTCAAAAATGATGCAGTGCGCTATGGCCTGAGAGGGTGGAGCATGACATAGAACTAAAAAAATGGGAGTGAATTCCTGTGTCATGCTACACATAATAAAGTATCACACTTGGAGTGTAAAAATGTATTATAATATATAATAGAAAAATATTCTCGGCAATTTCCAAATATAATTTTTTTTTTAGAACTGGTTAGATAATTTGTTGATTGTTCCGTCATTAATCTAGATTCTGATTTTTGGAGTTGACTTTTTCACCTGAGTTATAATGAAAGCTATATGGGACCAATCAACGGAACTGTCACTATTGGCAGAGGTGGCAAACACTGTCAAGGGGCAACAGTCACTTTACTGTGTTACCTGGGATAATATCTATCTTTAGTGTCTGTGCATCTCTTATATACCCGTGGCTTCATATTAAAGATATAGGGACATTGGACTGCATCGCAGGGAACGTGGTCTGGAGTGAGCAAGTGTCTCCAGACCAAGTGGGGAGGGGGCTTTTAATTGCTTATACAGCACCCACTTATTCTACAACACAGTACAGAGCTTTTCATCATTCATGGAAGTTCTCCAGTAGGGATCAAAATCTAATTTCCCAATCGGCTCTTTTACACAGGGCAACCTGTCGGGAGCAGATGAACATCTATGAAAGACTGCCTGTGAATGGGGGCAGGCAACCAGAACAAAACCCCCGGCCCACTCCACCTCCATTCACTCAGAGATGATCATTCTTGTCGAAAAATCACAGGAACGATCGTCAACGGGACAACCTGTGAGGCATCTGCTTCCAATAGTTCGTCCCATGTAAAAGTGCCCTAAGTCCAGCTCCATGAAACTATTTAACCTACCGGTATGTTTTGGGGGATTTGGTAGAAAATCAGAGAACCCAGAACAAACCCATAAAGACACTTGGAGAACATACAAACTTCAGATGTTGCCCTAGGTCGGGGTTGAATCCAGGACCCCAGTGTTGTAAGACAATAGAGCTAACCAGTGAGCTGTCAACTATATTGCTCCTCTTAGAAAATAACAGAATATGACTACACATGGCGTTAACACAGATGCCTTTAAAGAGTTAATTGCTGCTTTTGTATTTATTTCCCCAAAAATGTAAGCAACCGAGCTATACAAAAAAATAGCTCTACAACTACGTATCAAAATCACATTTTTAACCATATTTATGATCCCAGTTTATTGACTCTTATTTTTTTTATGTCTCTGTGTTCAATTTGTGAATTATATGTCAATATAAAGAATAACTTACGCTCTTTCCTTTTTGGCTACAACATCTCTTTAAAATGATGAATGAGTCATCAGTAATTTTCATAAACAGGCAGTGATGTAAACCCCTAATCAAAATGGATTTCCATTAACTGTCCCGCTTAGTCCACATAATTGTATCTTTTTTGTTTTTCCTAAATGTATTACATGAGAAGACTAGCCAGAGATCATGAGGACGTGCTTATATCTTTGCTTAAATAAAGATGAGTTTGAAACCTTTTAAGGGGTGTAGCATCACCGAAACACACCACCCCCTACCAACAAAATTTGCCAGCCTGGTGTTCTCTTGCATGCTCCAGGGCACAAATTTCTGCTATTAGCCGCGCCAGTCTGCTTAGGGTCAGAATTGATGATTTAATTGCACTGAAATTCTGGCCTTTAATCGCTAAAGATTGGAGACTGTAACATGGAAAGATAGGCAGTTAGAAGCAGCGAGATGACAATTTTAAAGGGACAACTCGAGTCATTTGAGGCCACCGGAAAAAAAAAAAAAAAATCAATGTAGTATTTTTTGTAAGTAACTTGCAAATTTATAATTATTACATCGTCAATATATTATCTTAAACGAGTCATGACTGGATAGCATCACGCTGTATTTTTATTCCAAATTTTTATTAGTTTTTTTTAATGTATTTGTTCAATTTAATGACTATTTGGGGTTAAAATAATTTCATTTCAAGCTGCAAAATGTTTGCAAATAATCAGGGGAAAAATGCCAACATAAAATACCTATTAACCAGATTTTCTAAAACTGTAGCCAATTACATCCTCAAGAAAAAAAATGAGCTAACTTAAAATCAATGGAAGTATTTATTCATGTTTTTGCTATAATGGTTTTGCTGGCTGCGCAAATATTAAAGTAAATTCCAAACCATATAATTCAACTATTTAATGTTACGTTATTATTTAACCAATGTTCCAGCATAGTTTTATGGGATGTTTAATTGCCTGTGCTTATTTCTATCTATCATATATTTTTGTTTCTTTCTTTCTTTTTTTTTTTTTTTTTAAGGAAAAAAAATAACCTTAATTGCTTTCCGCTTAGAGTGAAAAGAAATATACAGTACACAGAATGGAATATTTAACCAAGCATTTGATTTGAAAATGTTATTTTAAATGTTTTAGGTCAAGTCTGAATTGGTGCACTGTCGGAAAAACTTAATTACTGCTCAGCCATTAGAAAAAATTATATTGCCTCTTTCATGGATGACAGTTGTGTGACGTTTGGGAATACTGAAAAAGCAATTATCCCCCTGATACAATATACAAAATGTTGTTGACAACTTTTCTAATTAAAATATACTTCTGGGTTTTTATAGACACCTGAAGTGTCCTGTGGAAGCAAATCATGAGCTGTTCATTTCAGTGTAAGTTTCAAGATATAAAAAAAAATCAGCAATATCATAGATCCTTGTTATATGGATCCATAAACCAATGGCCATAGCCTGCTGCGAGCCCATACGGTACTTTTATGTGCCTCGGATTTTAGCAAGCGGAACGGAGGTATTTTGTCCGACAGAATGGAGGTATTTGGTCCCATGAATTCTACAAGAATCTACAAATATAACATCCTAAACATGCCTCATTATGGAGGTATCCTCACCTAGTTGGCCCATGTAAAGCCTCTTTTAGGCCTCATGCCCATGGCCGGGTTGGATTTCGACTGCAAAATGTCGCAGCCGAATCAGACCCAGCAACCATCAGAGACCCTATACTCACCTGTCCGGATCTGACACAAGCGTTTCGGCCAGTGAGCCGGTGTGCATGCGCAGTGCAGCACAGTGCATGACGTGCCGAACTGTGACACGGATTCCCGCGATACTTCTGTAGTGCTCACTGCGGAAGTATCGCGGGACGGCCGGCTTCCATTGACTGCAATGGAAGCCGTCCATGCGATTTTCCACACCAAATACAGCATGCTGTGATTCTCCCCTGCAAGCGGAAAATCACGGTTGATTTGCACTCGTGGGCAGGGGAGAATCGTTTAACATTGCATGTCTATGGATGGACATTGGTGCAGAATTCGTGGCGGGTGTATGACCGCGAATTCCACAGCGATAATCCGTCCATGGGCATTCGGCCTTAGGCATAGAAGAATCCTTACCAATCTTTTGTCTGTACAAGACCTTAGTGAACTGAGGCCACCTCTTTCCCATTTACTCTGTTCCAAATCTGAGACTGAGAAACAGGTCCAATGTGTAGCCACTGAAAAAAGGAAATACTAGTGCTGTAGGAAGGGACATTCATTACTTCCATCCCTATATGCAAGAGGTAGCTTCAGAATGGACAGTCCTACCCACTGCTTTTGGTTATGTCTATGAGCGGTGGCAGCCTTTATGGCTGTATGTTGATTGGGTGTAGGTAAAACATCACAAGGTATTAGTATGTGATAATCTTGCAACCCATTTCTCTGCACACAATGGTGTATCAGGCTATATTCAGATTGCATTTTAAATCCTGGGTGGGGGTTCTACCCCAAGGCTTCATCTGGATTGCCAAAAAAGGCATCCAGATGGAACCCCGGATTGAACCATTGGCTACTACTAGTAAAATGGAGACCAAAACTGGAAGCTTTGGTTTCTGTTTTAGCAGGTTCCAATTAAATTCTGATATATTGGCAGGACAGAACAGCACAGCCAACAATCAAATGAAAATCCGCTTAAACAGAAACCAAAGCTTGCCGTTTTAGTTTTACTAATAACAGTCCATGGTTATGTTTTGACACCGTTTTTGACCATTCAGATGGTGCCCTGGGTTGGAACTAGAGATGAACGAGTATACTCGCTAAGGCACATTACTCGAGCGAGTAGTGCCTTAGCCGAGTATCTCCTCGCTCGTCTGTAAAGATTCGGGGGCCGGAGCGGGTGACAGGTGAGTTGCGGCAGGGAGCGGGAGGGAGAGAGGGAGAGAGAGATCTCTCCTCCGCCGCTCCATGCCGGCTCCCAAATCTTTAGAGACGAGCGGGGAGATACTCGGCTAAGGCACTACTCGCTCAAGTAATGTGCCTTAGCGAGTATACTCGTTCATCTCTAGTTGGAACCCCTGAACAGTGTTTAAAATGCAACCTGAAAGTGCCCAACTCAAAAAAGTTTGTCTCCCGAAAAGTTTTATTTTTTCATATGAACTATTTATGAATTATGAATTATTTATAATAGAACCAGGCTCTGTATTGCAACTGCAGAAATTAGTCAACTGTTGAACCCTTATTTTTATACTCACAATACTAAGCTCTGCAGTGTGAAGTGGTGTCATCCAACATTGACAACTGACATAGTTTTTGAAATGTGCAAATAAACATAATTGAAAAGCAAATTTCTTAAAAGGAACAATCTTTGTTGAAATTTGTGTAACAAGGCAGCAGTATGGCAACTATTGGTATAACTATTACTGTATGTGTTTGACTATTTGTTGGCTCCAGTCAATCTACTTCAACCTAGCCAACACATACACATGTTGTGTAGTCAATGTTACTGTAGGGTAGCCCAATTCAACTTTAACTGAATCTGACCAGGTAGTCAGGCAAACATGTCTACTTTACTCTAAGTCAACAGTGTTTGCAAGATGGTTTTATGTCAACTTCAATGTGGTAGAATGGCTAATGAGAGAAAAATAAAAAAGTGAAGCCCCCTAAAGCTGGGGCTACATGGAGATTTTGTGCATGACTGGGGTTCTTGACAACACCAGCTGTGTACTGCAACAGCACCGCACTACCACTGAACTCAACGGATTCACAGTGAGAGGCGCAGGTTACTGCAGCTTTGATTTTTGTCACCATGATACTGAACTGCGACTCCATTGAATTCAATGGTACTGCGATGTTAGAGCGATTTAGGGCACTTCAATTGTAGTGCAATATCAGAGTGGTTTGGGGCACTCACCTCCTATTGCAGCCCAAATCACCGCATAACTCTTGCTTAAAAACCATGTTTTAAGTAAAATGGGTCTAAGTTGCAATACCAGGCATGACCTACAGACAAGAGTGGCTCTGTTTCCAGATATGAAGCAGATCCTTTCTTTCTAATTTCAGACAACCTCCTTAAAATGTCATGAGTTAAGAAGGAGGGTAGGGGGTGCCTTTTCAGTTTTTGCTCAGAGTTACATTTGAAGGGGTTGTCTTGTGAAAGCAACTCCTTGTTAAATTGACTTGATCCATCAATCAACCAAGCATCATCGGTCTGGCTTCAGAAGCTGCGGCTGGCCATACATTGCATTCCTCTGCAGGTGAAACATATTACTACACGTCAAGTATTCAGATGATTGGCCTGACCATGCAGAACATGGACAAGCCCGGCCTAGTAGATTCGGAACTTTGCAGTAGTTCTTCATGCAGGTTTAAAGAGGGGGGTCTCAAGCCCTGCCCATGATATCCATATAGTCTAAAAGGGCATATGAAAAGGGGTTGTCCTCTACACACAACCCCAAAGTATATTAGCTTTCCTCCCATATCTCTACGGAGTCAGGAAATCTGTAAAGAACCTTACCACTTCTGAAAATAAGGTAAAAAAAAAAATTACCTAAAATGAACTAAGCCCCCCCAATGGTTCCTTTCACCATCCTATAAGAATATGACGAACAACTAACAAGCTAAACTCATGAATTTAATTTTTTTTTTACTAATCTTGTTATTCTGGCGTGTTAGAAATCAGCTTTTCATTGCCGAATATTTATATATCTGTCTCAACTCTCTCATAATTGAAATTTATCAGATCAGTATATAAAATATTCTATACAGCAATCTCAAAAGACCATACAAATCTAGCCGACAGCCTCCAAACAATGCAGCACTCTGCTCACCCTTATAAAAATGGAAGAAGGAAAAAAAAAAAAAAGAACTCTCAACATAAAAAAAGGTTTGGAGTTGATTGCCTGCAAGCGAAGACACTTTTCATATACAAATGTGATTTTTCTTCCCCCATACTCCAAAGGGTGGTACAACCATAAATTTACATAGACTAATCCAAACAATCTGTGCATCTGACAATAGCAAACCTCACACAGGCAGTCTATTGTCGGTTTACATATCAGTGAGCTTTATGTTCGCTTGTAACAACGTACAAGCTGTCAAAGGTTCGCTTTGGACTCTAAATAAATGGCTATAAAAGCGCTGCGAGGAAATATTAGACTTTCCTCAAAAGAAAGCCCGCTGTGTATGAATTCCAAAGCTATTCATTTTTCAGTCAAAAATATGCATGCTTATTTGCTTATAATAAAAGCAGCCCTGTGTGGAGAGAGAAGGAAAGATAATGTTAACCTACCCCAAAAAACTTGATAGAAAAAGTTGAAAAATACATTTCCTAGGAGGTCCCGACCGATGGTTAAAACAATAAATACATGGAGTTGTACCACAATTGCAAGTTATCCCCTATTCACAGGCTAGAGAATAACTTTCTGATCGGTAGGGGGTGTCACCACTGAGACCCTGGCGATCTTGAGAACATGCCCAACTCTCTTGTGACTACAGGGTTACTTCTCCTCCTCATTATCATGAATGGAGCACTGGCTGAGCATGTACAGTCAGCGATCCAATCAATTCAATGGGGCTGACAGAAATAGGCTAGCGGCACCCGCTCAGGCATCTCCACAGTCCCAGTGAAAGTGATTGGAGTGCAAATGGATAGGGGATAACTTGCAATTATGGTACAACCCCTTTAAGGATTTCACCTTCAACTAGAAGTTTCCTTGAGGAATAAGTAAAGTCTCCTTAGACATTAGGTTTATGTAACTAGATTATATCATTTCTAACAGGATCCTCCCAACTGACTTAAAGTGGTTATCCCTACAAAAGTTAAAGTCATGTCACCCAATCTCTCACCCTTCCTCTTCCTGTCTGGTCCCCCACTGTTCTCTAGTTTCTGCTGTAGCAGCAATGACTTCCCAACAATGGGGTATGTGTAAACTGTATCTGATCACCAGCCAAAGTGAACTGGCGATTAAAGTGACCCTCCAATTATGGGACTAATTCTGTCCTGGGACCGGAGGGGTAGAGGGTATATTATCTGCAGTTGCTATTCTCTTTCATCTTTCTGATCCACCAGTTCCGGGCCCAAGATGGCTGCAGCAATTTTCTAACTACCTAATACACACTGTGTACTGCTCTCTGAGGCCAGTGCTGGCCAATCAAAAAGCAGTGCACTTGTAGTCTAACACTACCAATGCACTGTAGGGATTAGATAGTCAAAAGATTGTGTCAGCCATCTTGAACAGCTGAAAATGGGACCTGGAACCAGCAGATCAGTAGGGCAGCAAAGAACAACTGATGTTAATATAGTCACTTTAACTGCAGTGGTCACATGTTCCTGGTGTCAGTTACACCATTGCTGCAGGAATCATATAGGGGTGGGGGACCAGAAAATGGTGGAACAGGAGTGAGGGAGGATGATGTGAGTGGAGTATCACAATTTTTTTATGTTTTTGTACAACCCTGAGAAGATTTAAAAAAAAAGAAATTGGGCACTGGATAACCCCTCTAACCATTAGGTATGTATCACACCTCTAGGACATTCATTTATCAGAAGAAAAGGGGTTGCAGTTATCCAAGTGAAGTCTATATGAGTTATAGAAAGTGGCAAGCACACAGTCTACAGGAAGAGCGGACATTGTGAATTGGTCAATGTGGTTGATGAGGCAATCCTTGTAATATCGGTGGAGGGAACCGGTGTAGTCTTGCAGTGATTGTGCCTTTATAGAAACTGACTTGCACTTTTGACTGGGTCAAACATGCATGTTAACTGTGAATCAAAGGTGAAAATTATAAGCAGTTATATCTACAGGCAAAATGGAAGTGGCTTAGTGTTTGTTTCCCCATGTGCATATTAGTATGTCGAATCTGCCCACGAAAAGGCCAGATGAACCGCGCATGCGCCAGGCTGAGATTTCCCAGTGCATGCGCAAGATTTTAAAGCCCTGTGGATGATGTCTCATCAGTCATCCATGTGATGGTAGAGAGAGACAGTATTATGGGATGTTCTCTAGGGGCCAAGACGGTCCGGCCTGCCCACCAGACCACTTGGTCAGAATTAGCACATGGCGAGGTAATTGTTTAAAACTTATCCTTCCAGGTATGATTTACTCAGTGTTTATAACAGTTAATCACGGTTCAGAATGAGAACTACTTCAGTGTTGTAAAAGTGTAGGCGGTTTAATAGCTTACAAACAATGACAGGTTCCCTTTAATGTACATCATAATATATTACTCGCAGCAATGAACAAATAGTGCAAATGCAACAACAGAGTTTATCTGTAGTGGTGATCGCCATATTTATTTTACACCAGTTTTACCAATGCAAGAGAGAATTTCCACCCATGGGAGGTCAATTCATCCCACCCCATCCGTCAAAAAGAAAATACTTACAGGTTGAGGGCTTGCTTTGGGTTCTGTTGACTTCACATGTAAATGCGTCATCATGGCTTGCAGCCGTTCTTTGTCTTTGGAAAGCTGTTAAGTATAAAATTACACGGATGAATAAAACATTTTCTTTAACAACTTAAATATTCTGTACTTCTTACTAATTATATTTCTATACAGCCAACTTTATTTTATATGACGGAGTTACTAGCATCAAAAAGAAGCAGAATGAAATACATATAAAAATATACAGTGCCACCTAGGGGCAAAATTTAGAGGAAGAACAAAATCTGAATATACTGAAATTGCTGTAAAAGTTGCCTTCATTTTACAGTGTACTAATTGAATATTAAATTGCCCTCAGTCCTCCAGGTTATTGTCAGAATGCTCCTACATATAAAGCAATGGTGCATAACCTACAGCTCACAATGCCATTCTGGTGCAGTCCACAAACATCTGGTCATTGACATGGTTATAGTTGTCTGCTTTGACTATTCATATATATTTTCCATGTCAAATAGAGTAGGAATGGTGCATGGCAGGGGGTGTAACTATAGAGGATGCAGGGGATGCGGTTGCACCCGGCCCCAGGAACCTTAGTGGGCCCATAAAGCCTCTCTTCTCCATATAGGGAACCCAGTACCATCAGTAAAGCATTAAAGTTGGGGGCCCTGTTACAAGTTTTGCATTGGGGCCCGGGAGCTTCAAGTTACGCCTCTGGTGCATGGCATGGGAGCAGGGGCAGGTATATACGAAGGGGCCATCTACACGGAACGATTATCATTCAGTTATTCGCTTGATCATGCAAAACTGAACGATAATTGGTCAGTATAAGCTCTGCCAGCGACTTAACGATAATTAGTTTGCTTATCATTCGTCATTTAGTTTACGTAGGCCTAAAAATCAAACGATGATAGACCTGTGCAAACAGTCAATCGCTCGCCTACAAACAACTGCCTGTTAACTTTAAATGGAGGCGGGCAGCCAGAATAGATCTCTGGTGCCCTCCGTCTCCCTTCAGTGAATGATATCGCTCCTGCGTGAAAGCACAGGAGCGATAATCACTGGGACGACTTAAGTGCCCAACGGACATCCCGTCTAAAAGGACTCTTATCCTGTATTGTGTAGCCATCTTTAATATTCTCCTATATTGGCAGAATAACGGTCTTCCTGGTTGGCAGTCTAGAAGGAAGTAGATGAGGTAGAGAGGTGGCCATGCATGTATGCAGCGATCATCATTGTAGTTTATGAGAGTACTAAAATATTCAACCCATGCAATCTACGTTAGAGACAGCTGCATGCATAGTCTCTTCCTTTCTAGAGTAGGAATAGGAAGAAAGAGACCCCCATTCTTCTGATTGGTAGGGGTCCTGGAAGTGCAACCAACAACTAGCACACATTTATGCCATATACTTTCAATATCCCATAAATGTCTCAGATGGTAATACCCATTTATGTTTTATTGCGGCCCTTGGGATTGGTTCAAACTGACATTGTGGCCCTTGGACCAGAAAGGTTTGTGCATTTCCAAGGCCCTTTGTGACTGCAGTGAAGAGGAATTGTAGTAGAGCAGTGGTCAATCATGTGCGGTGCCACTCCATTCATTGTCTAGAGAGTTGCGGAAACCGCTTAACACTGTCCTCACTATCCAGAGGCGTAACTATAGAGGATGCAGGGGATGCGGTTGCACCCGGGTCTAGGAGCCTTAGGGGGCCCATAAGGCCTCTATTCTCCATATAGGGAGCCCAGTACTATGAATAAAGCATTATAGTTGGGGGCCCTGTTACAAGTTACGCCTCTGTCACTATCTATATTTTTTCCATAGACTTAGAGTGGTGCAATAAAAATTGGTTGCAGATATATGACATTGCCTTTAAGGAATTTAGCGTTTGTTTTTCTAATGCGCGATTCACACCATAAGTGCAAGCAGAGCATTGAAGGTTTAATGACCAACTAAACAGTCCAGCCGGCATGCAGAACCTGTGAGTAAATGTAAGTATGCTGGTAATGGCCTGGCTGATAAACAATTTCTATATGCGCTACACTCAATTTTCCAGAAATGTCTGGGAAGACATTGGAATTATCCTGAAATGCACATAATTAATCTTGCTGGGGGGATGATATAGAGTGTGCCTCATCACCTGAAGCTTCAATTTAAACCATATTAGTATGTGCCCTTAACAAGATATGGGAATGTAATCATTGCAGCAACCATTTTATTTGTATTCTTTTCCACAGAGTTGATTGAACGTTGCTCACATAAAATGACTTTTATAATTCTTAACCTAATGCCTCCGACAAGCCGCCTCCGTTTGCTCTTCTCCAATTACATAATATCAATGCCTGCTCAACTCATATATTATGTTGTACGGGTACTACAGGGATGAATAACTTTCATGTTTTGGTGATTTTATGGGAATAAAAAAAGGAAAAGTTAAAAAAAGGAAATAAAACATTGGCTATGAAAGAACAACAATTTGTTCAAGGTATCTTCAGAGACCTGAAATGGCCAGATGATCAGTGAATATAGTAAAATATCACTTAAAATAACAATTCCCATATATTCAAATGAGCAGTACGCAGTATACAGGGACAGACGGGCCCACCATAGGATCCACCATTTAGCCCAAGCTCTAAAACACAACAATAGGACCCTATCACCATAGAGGCACTAAGGTCCAGCAGAAGAGAAATACAATTAGAGCTAATCACAAGCCATTACAGTCAATTTCTGCTGGGTTAATTAACAAACAACCCATGAGGCTTTATTGATGATTAGTGATAAGCGAACTTTTGCAAAAAGTTTGCTTTGCTCCAAATTAGTTTGAACCGAACAAGAGGTTCACCCAGTAGAACCATTGTTTGAGTAGAACTTTTGCTAAAAGCTCGGTTCAGGTTCACATCCAGTCCAGGTCAACTGTAGGGGAAATGTAGTACAGTATTACACAGCCATTGAGAGCGGCTCTGTGTGGCTTAAAGAGAGGGTCCTCAAGGGCAGATCTACCTCTATGGCATCGATATGCCCTACTAGACAACAATTATCCCAATTCTAAAATCAAAGCCTGGGGCAGTTAGGTTTTAGAGTTGGACCCTTCTACTGTTTCTGTCCAAAGATATGGCGCATCCATTCTTCGGGGTTGAATATGTTGGCTGTATAGGCTGGTCCTGCTACAGCGGGGTGCCTACACCCATTTTTTTTTTTGCTATGAATCCTTACTTCTCATTAATAAATAAATAAATCTTGGTATTTGTATAGCGCCAACTTATTCCGCAGCGCTTTCAGGTAATTATTACTTATTACCCCCCACCAAGCTGGGTTCTCATTTTACCGACCTCGGAAGGATGGAAGGCTGAGTCAACCTTGAGCCGGCTACCTGACTCATACGGGGATCGAACTTGCAACCTTCAGGTCGTAGGCGAGAGCTTACACTCTGCACCACACGAGGCTCATAGGCATTATTAATAGGAAAGTATACACAAAATACTTAATTGTCATATTTCCTTTAATCAAATATTCTGTTTAGTCATTTTAAAATGTAGCCAACAGTAGATCAATGAGGTCTTTCGACTAAGATCCCTGCCAGTCAGCTGCTATCTGGAGCGGTGCCGTTGTGCATTGAGCTGAACTCTTCAAGAAGCAGACAGCGTCATTCCTACTGCAGTGGCCAGGCTTACTATTGCAGGTCAAGACCTCATTCACTTTAATTGCAGCTATGCTTGTAATACTAAGCCTGACAACTGCAGCGGGAACGGAGCTGTTTGCTTTTTGCAGAAATCAGCTCTGTGCACAACAGCACTGGCCTTGCAAAAAGCAGCTCACCGAACGTCCAAGTCGACAGAGCCCGCTGATCTACCATCGATGGGCCTATCTTGAAGCTAGACCATTAATAACCCATTTAAATCAGTCGCAGGACCTTCACTTGATTAAGAGGGGCTGTAGCACATTGTACAGACCATTGTGCGGAGAGATGCTTTGCATAGGTAAATAATGAAGGGGATGAAGCACTGAAACCCATCCTGATCCTTACAAATTAGCATTAGAGTCCTCTAGGACCCCTTTAATTCTAATTAGATAGCAGTTAAAGGGGCTATCCAGGGAGGGAAATACCCGATCCAGTTCAGGTCTGAGGAGCAAACATCACTTCTTCTGACCTACAGGTCATGGGGTATGGAGTCTTCTTCCCCTCTCATTGGTGATAGTATCACAGCGGACTGGCTGTTAGGTCCATTTCAATAACTAAGTCAGCCCCCTTCTCTTTCAAGGCCCAAGCAGAAACAGGAAAGGGGGTTGGCTTATTTAGTGGAATGAGCCGAACAGCCAGCCCTCTGTGATGATGTCACCAACAACAAGAGGGGAGGAAAACTCAATACCATATGACCCAGTACAAAAACCAGGCCAGATGTGGAGTTGCTGGCATTACTAGACCTGGACTGGATTGGGTATTTTCCTCCCTGCCTAACCTAACAATTAAAAAAAAATGGATCCAGTGGGATGGGGAAGTAGAACTTCTTCTTTTACATTTCCATTGCTTTTGAATCCACTTCTGGCTTTGGCTCAGAAAACTATATAAAAAACTGCTGTGGCATATTTCCAATAAATACTGCGTGGGAAACCACCCCTAGGGCCACGGCCTGTACAAATACACACACAACCTAATGTTATCTTTAAACTATTGGGAAGTATAGTGCACCTAAATTAAAGACTCCGTCATTCTTATAGTATACCAACATAGTTACATGTGGTATTCCTAAGCAAGTGGTCAGTTCTACATAAGAAATGTCTGATTTGTAACATATTTTGGATGCAGTAGTAGTTTAATGTTTAACATATTTCTGTATTGCTGAGCATTGGAAACAGCGGACAGAAATATATTTTTTGCAAGACATCAGCAAGAAAAGTTAATTGAACTTGTGCATGCAGAATCGCCTCAATAATAGACCTTCACAACTTCCATGGCGTGAAACAGGGGACTGATACCTGATCATGATTCCACTGCATATATTATTACATTCTACAATGATTCTGCATAAAATTAATTTAAGTGAAAGAATGCATGAACAATACATGAGGAAATTATGAGACATTATTATGCCTCAGGTCATCATATACCACTTGCCTTAATGCAGCGGCTCTCGTTGCTTATCGTCATTAGCAAGTCATGACCGTATAGATCACCACTGTATTGTTATAAGAAGACGTTATATTAAACTATATAGTAAGACATATTAGCTAGAGGTAGAATTTGGAAAGACTCAAGTATTAGAGATGCTTTGCTTCAGTGCTATTCTATGTAACTCCTAAAGAGGCTATATGGGATGAGAAAAACATGGCTGTTTTTGTAGCTCCACTCTTGTCCATTGGCTCTGAATAGTATTGCAGACCCATTTACTTGAATAAGACTGAGCTACAATACTAGACAGCCCATAGCCAAGAGTAATGTGGTTTCTGGAAGAAAGAACACCTATGGAGGAGCATTTATTTGGAGCTTTTCACACTGTTGTTTTTATTTCCATCGTTCAACTCCGTCCTCGGAGCCGAACAACAAAAATATGAGAAGTGCTGGATCCTACAAAAGCCAGATTCAAGCAGACCCCATTGACTATGATGGGGTCCATCTGGCTTCTGGCGGTCTGATTGGTGTTTTCCTAAGGTTTCCGGCACACTAGCGGGGTTTTTTTGTCTGTGTGCAGTCTGTTAAAAAAAACAGACTATACATAGACATGTGCCAAAATTTGTGACTTTTAAACAGCTTGATAAATTTACCCCGTGGTGTCTAATGTCTTATAATCACTTATTATAATAAGTTGAATAAGCCTCCTCAAGAAGCTTTGGGAGTGCCTTTTCTACTGTGGGAGCGAATGATTTACTTTACCCTGACAGCTGCCATTGGACACCCCCAATATAGCATATTAGGCAGTTGGCTGATCCTGATGACATTGGCCAACACCTATCTACTGTATATGGGTGCCATATTCACACCACATGTCTTCTTCCACAAATGGTACGACTCTTGTCTATGACCTGTGTCTCGTATTACAGCTCAGCCCTATGTAAGTAAATTGGGCAATACTATTTACCACTGACAGGCAAGAATAGCTCCACAGAAAAAAAACCCTAGTTTTCTAATCACATACAACCCCTTTATGAGTTCCATATAATAACATTGAAACAAAGCATCTGTCCACATGAATCTTCTCAAATTTTAACTCTACTATTCCGTTATGTAACCCAGGCCAACTACATATTCAGAACCACACATGGGCAACTTCACACATTTTGCCCAAAAGATTTTTGTAGCCTACTTCCATTTCCTTGCATTTGAATATAAGGAGGAAATTGGCTGTACATATATATATATTTTTTATACAAGAAGACCTTGCTCTGGTTGTAACAGCCAAATGTAACACATTGTCCTAAATCATTTATATGGGAATAGTTATCAGTAAAAATGTCAAAAAGTAAATGAAATTAAAAATAAAATTAACATTCTACATTGAAATCATGGGGCGGCATAAACCACTGTATAAAAAAATTGTTGTTGCCTGACCAGAAATTCTCGCAAAGTTAACCTTTTTTTTGAACATGAAATAATTGGAAATGACCATTTATGACAACAATAAAAACTACTAGTACTATTTAAAATTCACTAGAGAAAACGATGTTTGATGTATTCTTTCCACTCTAAAATATCAGCTGTAAATCTTAATAAAAGTGCATAATTGCTTGGTGTGTGGTTGGTTTCCATTTATATGACCACATAGCCAACTTCCTCCTGTAATTGTTTCTGCAAGACTCGATAATTTACGCTTCACACTACGATACTGGGAAATAAATTAGGCCATACTGGGTTAATGAAGAGTACAGTGGGAGGGAAGTAAGAAAGAAAGGCCCAGATTCATGTAGGAGCCAAAATGACACAAGACAAATTGAGATAGGAATTAAAATGTTATGTAATTAAAAAGATATATGCTTTTTTACAGAGGGATAGCAACAACAGAAAGTTTAAGTCTGTTTTTGCAGATATTTCTCGGTGACTATTTGAAGCTGCAAATGACTTTAAACTCAGTAAAATTCCAAATGTAATTATCTTCCCTATTTAGCCCAGGGCCCTCTATATATCTTCATACTGCCGCCTTGCATACCAAGCAGCCATTTCATTCAGAGACAACTATGCAACACTGAACATAATCAGAGGTAGCACAAGTCCATGAAATGATGGGGTTAATTTCACACTTTTTTGCCAAGGTACAATGGCAGCTAACTGGCCAACTTTGTTAAATGGGAACAAAACATAATCTACAAACTCTATTGTTGAGATGTGCTTTACCCATGGAATTAGGATGAAAAATATTTGCAACTTTGACAGCTTATCTTACTTTATGGCAGCTAGAAAGAGTCATCCTCCCTTTTTGAAAGACACAGTGATGACAATTTTAATTGTTTCTGCAACGGAATGAAAGCTACTCCCCACGTAAATTTTCACAAAAATCTGATTAATAGGGCTGACTATAAAAAGATGTGTGGCTTATGTATTGTTCAGCTTCCATGGCTCTTCTTTGACCAATATTCGGTTTCGATTTACTTTGAGTTAATGACCTGAGATACCAGAGATAGGTTGGTTACTAAGAAGGGATATAAGTATAGAGGTGAAGCATATCAGGATACCAGTACTATAATAACTATAGGGGTGACCCATATCAAGAGACCGCTACTATAAAGTATGTGTGATAGTTGGAAGGGGAGATGGTTTCTGATTTTGCATTGTGACCAACGAGCTTTAAGTCTAGGGTTAGAAAGGTGCTACATGAGAAACTCATGGAAAAGACAGTCACTGTTCTAAAAGGAAACCCTAGCAACCAGTCTGTCTCAAATTACCAAACTTTTCTAAGTTTACAACTAGACTAGCATTTGCTGACTTCAAAGACAAGTAAAACAGCAGTATGAAGTCAAGACGGAAAATAAATGCACACGTCATTAGACTGCCTGTGTTGGGATTTGCCGTCAAGAGGCAAAGATGAATGCCAAACTGTTTAAATCTGGCCATACGCATGAATATATGGTGGCCACATGTTAAATAAAGGTGCCTATAAAGCTATAATAGCTGTCAGGAAAATAGCTGTTTTTCCCAGCTCCAACATGCACGGGAACACTTGGTTTGGCCAATCTTTCATGTGTTTTACATGAGGACAGTGGACTTGAAATTCAGCATGCCTCGTCCTTCTTCTCCACATCATCAAATCTTGGGGTAATGCATGAGGTCCCATATACATACAAGAGTCATTCAGCCCTAAAGAAATTAGCAGATTTGGACAACTGTAGTCTGATGTGCATGGGGGTTCCTCAGAGAGGACTGCAGTGGAAAATGGATTAATGTCTGTATTGAGGTGGCTATACACATTAAATAACTATTTAATCCAATTCACGCCAAGCCTTCATGTTTATTTCAATGTTTAGAGACAAATACGTTCTATGAGAATTAAGGCAAAATATATACATATGATATTGATCGTCTGCAATGTAGATGATTAATTATCAGTGAGATCTGTTCAGTAGAACAATCCCACTAACATGAAAGTCTAAACTGCCTGATTAGGGAGTCAGTTTAGATTGAAAAAAAATCACACTGGGTTAGTGCAAACGAGGCAAATAGTTGACTTAAGTGGCCGATTATGCCATATACTCATACTTTGAGCTGACCACTCAAAGTACAAGTATATGGCATTTTCCAAATGGATGGCTCACATTTTCGGCAGACAGAAACCAGCCATCGGCCATTTCAGAACAGCTTTCAGATGCTCGTCAGATGAAATGGCCAAAATCAGCCAGGTCAGTTGATTTTTATCTTATGTGTAAGTCCAGCTTAAGATTTAGGCATGTCGAAACCCAAGCTGCTCAATCCTTCTTTCCCGTCTGACATTTGCTGTCGAGGGAGAGCAAGGACACCTCCATACACATTAGAACATTGCCATTCCTGCCAAATTGAGCAGATTCGGCCAAGTTTTGTCTAATTTGCATGGACACCTTTAACATGAACAATTGTCTACAATGGGGTTTGATAGTCACTGTTACAACTGGCAAATGGATGCAATGAATTAGCTGTTCACCAGTAATAACTACACTGTAGGGAATCTGTATGGGATAGCTCCATGTCCATGGACCTTTAAAAAAAAGAAAACACAACAAAAAAAATCTCCCCAAGAACCTGCTTGAGTAAAATGTAGGCCATCTGGAGAGCTAGAGCCTAAACATCAATGGAATAAAACATGGTCTTCAATTATTTGGAGAATACATTCATTTAAGAACCTGTTATATTTTGTTAAATTATTCCTTTAACATGCAAATGTAAGACAAATCTAATTTTCTTTATGCAAGATGATTCAAATATTCATGACAATCGAAAACCAGCACAACTGATAGAGAAAAAAAAAATCAAAAATTAAAAAAACACAAGTCTCCGGCTCAGTACATTTAAATTAGAAAACAAGGAGGAAGCAAAATGCCGTTTTACCTGTAACTCTAATTGCTGTACAACTTGCATCTGAACTCGACATTGAGCTGTGCTCCTGTCATCCAATGCATGCTCATTGTTGAGATGTCTGCAATGATAGAAGGGAAGATAATGAAGACCAGATATCCAACATTCCCCAAGTTCAACAATGATTTAGGGCTCAGTCT